>NW_027116821.1:3587500-4025781 GCF_024137725.1 Prorops nasuta | reverse complement strand
TTTGATCGCTCGCATGGAAAATTGTATTTTCGAAATCAATTAATATCCAGCGAGTAATAATAAACCGGCTAATGATTGCATCTCGCTTTACTCCCCTTTCTACTTTTCCTCTATCAGTGTATATATATATATATATATATATATATATGCACACCATAATAAATAACCCCGAGGTCGCTTTTGTTCCCCACTCGATAACAAATTTTAATAATTTTTTCTTCGCTATTCCACCTTCGAGGTTTCGTATTCGCATTGTTCTTCGGTTTATCATTACCCAGCCGATTCCCTGCGTTAGATCCGTGCTGATCGTTGAACTTTCTATTTCTGACAAGAGTAAATTAGCTTTAACGAGTCCTAATGGTCGAAGCGTTATAACTATGCCAAGTCTGTTGGGGAATCTCGTGCATTTTTTTTTTATAAAAGATAGAGAGGGTGACTAGAGAGAGAGAGAGAGAGAGAGAGAGAATTCGGGCGTTTGTTGCGGTGGATTACATCTACTCGTCTCTGTATTAATCGGGGCTTAATGGACGCGCGTGCTGATTAATCGTGGCGCGAGTCTGTTCGGAGAGCGGCTTTCTGATTCGCGCAACAGATGCTGCCCGTCGCTACGAATCAATTCGAGCAACGTTCGAGCCTGTCTCGCTCATCCCCCCCCCCCCTCCTCCCCCTCTCGCTAACCACCAACACTAAGCACCCAAAGACACTGCAACTTCAAACCTCATCGCACTTAACCCCAACACGCGGCCCAAAATTAAAATCCACCGTCGATCTTCTCGAATCAATAATTACCAAATTCCACAGTCAATTTTAATTCAATCGTCACGCGTAATTAACGTTCCATTCGAGCGACTTTTAATCGGTTCCAACTAATCGAATTTCCTTTAATTTTTCGTACGAGCAAGATCCCAGTTTGGACCACTTTGCTGTTACTCGTATCGTACGAGAGGGGGGGGGGGATGCATGGTGGATGGCAAGGAAGAAAGCGAGTCAGAGTTGGCAGCTTGGATATTCGTGTAAGTCGCGCAAGTTACGACGTCGAGCCGTCAAGTTGGCAGCTTCTTTGATGGATGTGGCGCCCGCGAAGTAGCCCCCCCCCCCGTGCACAGCCCCATCAAGGTCCCGGATCCTCCACGAAAATCTTGCCAACCCCCTCCCCTACCCTCCTTTACGAGCTTAAGCGAACCACTGTGCAGGATGGAAGAGACGCGAATCGGAGTGGCGCGTCGCGACACAATCCTTGCCCCGTTGACCCGTTTCAGCAGGTTACTCGAGAATTTACTGCTACCTCATGAACAAACAGCCACCGATCTCAGCCGCACTGTCAAAATATTACCGCGCCACTAAACTCGCCAACTCGATAGTCGCTGATTAACGCGAACTTGCAAGATTTACCGTCCGTTTGCACAGACATTTTCCGCACTCCACAATTTGTCCTGCCAGTCACCGTGCGAAACCCAACTAACCAACTATCGATCCGTCTCCTTCCGATTCAAAACAATTTCTCCGATGTGTTCTGTGTTTCTCCCATCCGCTCTCGCTCCCTCAAACTTTTCAGATTTTTTTTTCCAAATGTGGATCGTGTTTTTCGAAGTAACAAAATTATGCGATTGTTTATTGTTTCTTCGATCTTCTTTGAAAACGACTTTGCATTATTCTGTGTTTTGCAAAATCGTTAAAATTCGCGTAATAGATTGAACTTTGCAACGAGGCGATCGTTATATATTTGTATTCGGAATGCAGTTGTAAGGGTTAAAAGGGTGGTAGGAGAGTTTGGTGAATTTAATTGTAATTTCGGGAACTTTTTGCGAGATAGCGTGTATATACGTGTGCACATATATATATGTATATAGTATTGCCTCGCGCGTGACTATTTTAAAGCAACTCAGCTGCGTCGTTTGTCTCGCTAATCGGCTGTCGTGTCGTTCTCTAAATTTCAATTGCGCAGATTTACTATCGTATTGCGGAGAGAGAGAGAGAGAGAGAGAGAGAGATAGAGAGAGAGAGTACAATACACAAAGAAACGTTGAAAAAATACCCGCCATAATTCATAAAGTATCAAAGAATATTGGGCAACGAAAAACAATGTTTATGAAAAAACGAAGAGGAAAAAAAAACTAATGAGCTTGTGTGGGTAATTAAATGCTCGATCGACGATCCATTGAAAGAATTCAGTGAAAAATTACCATTGGATCGCGCGCGGGGACATTATTTATGCCGGTATGACAAATACTGTCCTTGATTCGTTTCGCATTTACATTTATAGCAACGCGTTCCCTCTTGTTCTCTCCTCTCGCACCAACACACCCAAACACGCGCATCGACACAGCTCGTCTCATTGATTTCGAGCCTCGATCATTCTCGGTCAGCGATAATAACTGCATTTGCAAAAATGCTGGAAAGTCGATGCGGGCGAGCTGCGCATTGGACATTTATCGGCGGAGCTGCTTGGATGAAAAAAAAACAACTCGAGCGACGAATGAAAGCGGAATAAACGTGTGTACACGCGCGCGCGTATGTGTACATCGAGATTACACGAGTGACCGGTTGCATCGACGGTAGTCCTAAGGCACTCGGATAGCGGATTTATCGCAATTAATGAATTGTCGTTCCAACGTCACTCCATTCCACTCGATCTCTATGTATAGTGCACTATATATATATATATGAAATACAAGTAGAAAAACGCGATAAAATTGTCTCTTAGCGAGCGAGATCGAGCCGGATCTCTCTCGTCCCTCAAAGATTTTACCCCCCCCCCCCCCCCCTCCATTTCCCTTCGAGATAAATCTCCTTTTTCATCGAGCCGACGTTATTTTGGAAAACGTACGAATCGTCCCTCGCCGGAGTATTCGCGCCGACTCGGATATACGCGAGTTGCTGTGGTGGGGGGGGGGGGGGGGGATGTAATCGAGCGATAAAGATGGAGGGAGGGGGGGGGAGGTAACCCGCGAGGGGGGAATGATACTCCGTGAAATCTGGGTCGACGTCGCGTCAATCTCGCGGACAGTCACGAAATTGAGTTGCCCGTCAAGCGAGAAGTAGGTCTCCCGTCACGACCAAGACTCCTCCTTATACCGACTCACCTATTTAATCCGTCGAAACTTATACGGGCAAGAGGAGACACACCGCTTCACCTTAAACTCGCGTATAACACGTTTCTACGTTTCCCTCGGGAGAGAAGAATGGAGTACCGGAAAAATTATGATTATGATGGTTCCTGGGGCGGATCGACACTTTCTTCAGGGTCTCCGAGTGTCACCTTCAATCTCGAACTGTTGCGGTCTACCGGGGGATTGTGTATGAATATAGGGGGAGGGGGGGGGGGGGTACGTCATGAGTACGCGTGGAAATTAAGAAAAATGACGATGGACTGGTGGATCAAGAGCACTCGCGAGTGATTTATGGACTGGCCGTTGACGCACGTGCCGAGACTCTTCTTCTTCTTCTTCGTCTTCTCTCTTGTAATACGATGATCCAGCGAAGAGAATTATACTCTCGTTAATTTTTAAATTGTTTCGACGTAATTTTATATTTGTTTTTGTGCTGATCTGTTTCCTTCGTGAATTTTCATACTTCTCTTGTTTAGAGATCTATTTATCTCTGGCGTAACGCAAAAACACTTATTCTGTCGGGGAAAATCTGGAAGGCAGTGATGCGAGTGATCTAGCGAGAGTGATTCACGGAGGTATTTTTCTCGGCGAGGACGATCTTAGCGAGAGCAACGATTTATCGCTCGAAGCTGCTGCTGCCGAGCATCATCCTCCTTTTCTTATGTTTTAGTGTTGCGTCAACCGAAAATTCCCCAACTATACCTATACAGTATCGTGTAACGATGTATAGTTTAGTGCCCAATGAAATATTATATATATATATATATATAGTGCTTACCAAATTTTACAGGCCTGACAATTCCTAAATTTTCCCTCGAAATGTATTTTGTAAAATTTATATATTCTAACTTGCAACTTTTATCAATCTATTCCTTAACACAGGTATATGTGTGTGTGTGTGTGTGCTTGAAGCTCGACCATTGACCCTCTTTTTTCTTCATTTTGCGAGTCACCGAGGTTTCTTTACTCGGTTCACGTTCCTGCTTAAACAAATCAATGGTACGTTTGACCGTTTAACAGTGAAATTTCGACATTTCAATTAATTTCAATCAGAATTTTCCTATCCGCAAGCTTTTCCGACCACGTGTTCTTCCCGAACCACGCGTGTGCGGATTTTGCGCGAACTTTGCACTCCGGACGAGCTCTGTGTGTATGTGTGTGTGTGTGTATGTGTATGTGATTCCCGGGCAGAAATGCTGTTTGCATAATAAAGATACTTGACTTCGATGACATGAGAAATTAGAGTTAAAAATGATTAATGATCGTCCTATGATGCATCGACCATCTCGCTTTTTTTTGATTCGCGAAAATACTTTTAATACGTGCATTATTATTATTATTATTATATAAATTAATCGTTTTATACCGGACAATTGAATTTTCTATTCACGATAGTATCGCGAGTTCGTGTTCCTTCGACGGTTGACTCGATGCTTGCATAATAAACGCTCGATTCTTACAGTATAAAAATATGCCTGTGGAATATATGTAGCCGCAGTAATTCCTTTAAAGAGACTGTACTTTGTCAAATCTAGTCATTCCATGCATATATAAAAATGAGGACAAAATTTTATTTCTAACTTATAAAATTTATATGCCACGAAGACGAATAAAAGTTTTTTCAACCTTCTCGTTAAACAGAAATTAATTGAAAATCTGCACAAGAATAAAAAATGTTATTTATTTTCTGTCATTTTCTTTTTAATTAATAACCTTGTAACTGTACTCAGCTAACTAATGACAAGTCTTTGCTGGGTTCTGTTGATTCTTGCTCGAAGAAATAAAATATATAGGTATATGTCCTATCTTTACATCAGTAAGGCGAATACAAAAGGGAAGATAGTGATGCAACACGATCATACAGAAACAAGTCCCAAAAAGTGGAAAATGCTTCAATGCAAAAACAAACTAACAATTACACATTAGCTGTCCTTTATTATTATTATAACTTTTTCTAATGGCGAAACGCAGAAATTGAGTAGCTCGACTCTAGCATTTTTTTCAATCGCGTTTAACTATACCCTAAAAGTCCTGATTTTGCAGCGTTTAGTCGAATAATCTGCAATGTTCGTTACAAATATCATTTAACCTTAACAGATAGTAACCGCATCGTTTATAATCCAAATACAAAATGTTCGAGCGTCGTAGTCGAGCAAAATGAAGTCGATTGCTTTGTTTCGCCGCTAGAAAAAAATATCCTGTATATAACGCAAAATAAAACTACACTGTACAGTCAAACGGTGATCATCAGCCGTTTTACAATTTCCAAGAGAGTAATAAAAAAAAACTTGCTCTCTCGCTGTTATCCTTTCTCCAAAGGTTGTAAAGAAAGAACGACTGGTCATTTAGCTTCCTTTGTGTAATCCAAGGTTTTCCAAGTTTTTCAGCGGACCAACGGAAATCCATGCTTAAACTTGGCGTTTAACACTTGGAAATAATAATTAAACGGTCGCAAGAAAGAACCACTCGTATTTGGCGCGAAATCGCATTAACTGACGCAAACGATGATTTGTATTACTTTTAGCCGTGAAGGGTAACAACCGGCGAGACCATGACACGTGACAAATGTTATTAAAGTATTATTTCCGAACGCGAAACTTGGCGCGTCTCTCTGCACACCCCACCAAAAACACTCTCCATAGTCGAATTAAAAGTGCAACGAAAAAAATAATATTCCTCCGCAGGAAAAATAAACGAATCCAGGAAGAAATTGACGCGAATGAAAGCAGCGAGTTATCGACGATAAAACACTGACAAAAAACGTCCTCTAAATCGACGAAGAACCGTGAGGAAGAAAATAAACAATGCGAGAGGTCCTCGTGTCGTTGCTATATTCTTCTCGCGTTCGGAATCGTCGGTAGCGATCTCGCGCGAGTCCAGTGTTTTTTCACGGATGTTATATCGCGATATCCGAAACAAAATGTTGGTTAAGCGTAAATCACGATGATATTAAAAGTCGTATTATCTACGTTATCGCGACAAGTGGTAAACACGAGGCTGCACGCTTGACAGTTTTCACGGGTGAGCGAGCTTGCGTTTTGCGCCACTCCCGGCCGTTTCCCGTGAATCATTCGGTCTCGGATCATTCGCTGCTACATTTTTGCGAGAAAAAAAAATATTTAAAAAACCAGTGCAAAAAAACCGCGAAGCGTCACTGGATCGATAATCCAGTCGAATCAAACGCTGATCCGAGATTCGTTTAGGCTGGTGAATGGAATTTTTCTAATGTCGAGGTGAATATTATCGTGGGAGCGGATGTTCGCTGCTATATACATATATATATGTGTGTGTTTTGGTGGAGCGAATAGTATCACGGCGATCGAGGGCCGAATTATCGAGACTCGCCGTTCGATAAACGGTCCCAACGGTTTAAAATAGAATCGAACGGTCGATAAAAAAAATATTCGCATTCTCGAGGCTGAAGCATTCCTAATGCTGCACATGTATTACCTATATGTATATATATTATGATGGATCGATCGTTTCTCGCTGCAAAATTCTTAAATGTTAGAAAAATGGGAGAACAAAGGTGCGATCCTCGCGATTTGCAAACTCGCTGTGTCCATAGATCATCACGGGATAATTAATAGGTCGAAGCGATAATTACACAATTCGTTTTGGTGTGTATATATATATATATATATATATATATATAGGTATACTCAGAGCAGTTTATCGGAGATTTCCTCGAGAAACTTGACTAATCGGATGACGTTGTCACGCTATAATTTCTTTGTTGCCATTTCCTTCTTCAGCATCGCTCGTTGGTGCAAGCGCGTGGGCGGTTTACGCGTTGCACGTGGGTGCACTCCTGCTGCACCGTGTGTACACACGGTGCTATACAGATCCTGCATGCGCTCCGCTTCTCCTTAATTATCGTGCCACAAACGCGCCAGAAGCAACGTTCCCCCGATCATTTGCACAGGATCCTATATCCATGCACCCGAATTACCGATTCCCGCCGCCAATAACCAGAATACATCCGGCACGAATAATTCCGTCGAGTCTTAATATAAATTTCAAAAAATCTCAAGAAATTATGAAAGATTCATATTGGAGATCCAATTATACGAACCAACCTCGATTATTGAACGTGTTGGATTAATAATTGAGGAATCTTTTAAGGATTGAAAGTTGCATTGAAAATTTATGGACATAAGTGCATGTTTAGTTATTAAAATATATAGGTAAAGGGGGGGGGGGGCGATGAGGTTGATATTAATTCGAGTTTTCTTTGCTCCATTTTATTGTTCATCATTTTAAAAAACTCTATTAAATTGCAACTAAACTACTAGGATAAGTGAATGGGTTCGAGAATGAGGTTGATTATAATTCGAGTTTTCTTTGATCCACTGTATTGTTCGCCATTTTAAAAATTTTCTATTTACAACCAAACTACTAGAATAAATGAATCGGTTCGAGGAGCCCGATTCCAATACTCGTCCTCTTCAAGTTCACATCTTACGACCAAACCCGTACAATCCTCCGTCAAGAATCATCCCTCGATCGTCCGCATGGTCGTTGCTCCGTCTCGATATAATTTTACCATCTAAATATATATATATATAAACTACAAGTTTGGATCGAAAGCAGAGCGTGACTCGAAGGAATTGGCACGTGACTCGGTCTATTACGCAGTTGTACTCTAACGCGTGATATCGTGCGGTTGATTGATTGGTTGCTCGGGTGTTGTTTGCACTGGCTCGCCAGCACCGGCGACTCAGCTTCGAATTGTCACGTTGATCGATTATTTCTGACAAGTCTGATTGATGGCAGCCACTCGGCGACCGATCGATTGCCTCCAACGATTATCGTTCGCCGCAAAATTCCTTTCTCCAAAATCAATTGCAATTTTCTTTGCTCGCGACCACAATATACATATATATATATACATACTAGGAAGAAAGTTGGCGAACGCAGTAATTCGTCCAACGCACGATGATGATGATGATCCACTGACGCAACGGGCGGGTTATTGTCATCATCGATTGACGAGAGAGATATATAGCTATGGGTCGCACGAAGCTATCTCGTCTCGTTATGGACACTATACACACACACACACACATATATATATATATATATAGAAACTCGTGGACTATAATGGGGAGCAACGAAAGAAATTCCAGTGGCTTGCGATTGAAATTGATCCATCCAATATGGCGGAGACGTGTGCTCTTCTCTTATACATATACATATGTATACAGTACATACTCTCAACTGGAACTCTTCCATACGTTTCCATACGGCGCATAACCTTATAAAGTCTTCCAGCACCGCAAAGTGCGTCGGCTGTTAACGGATATATTACTCTCTGACAATGATTTATCTATCCCATAAATCGCGTGCCATTGCAAGCAGCGGGCGTGATGTTAAATTTGTAATTTATCGCGCTGCACTTTGCTAAGGAGCGCCCCGTGTTTTTGCCGCTGCGATTTTTGTTTCTACGACTGACACGCCAGACGAACACCCCCCCCCCCCCCTTTCCATCTCTTTTCACACGTGCTAAATCCTGCGTGGCCTCGGTCGGCACACTCGAGCCACGTTTTGCCAAGACTCTGAGCTATTATGTTTTGGACGGGGAATTCTAGGAGATTGAAGGGGGGGGGGGGGTGAAAGGAAGTAGGATATTCAACAGTAAAAATCTTAGGAGGATGATCGTGCACCAACGCGATAACGAGGAAACGATCGGTATTTGTTTAGAGGGATAAGCGGTTCCCGATGGTCCCCGGCGAATTATCGGCTCGTCCGGAGATTATCGCGGATCCAGCGTGAATTCTCGTGTCCGCTCGGTGAAGCGTGGAAGCAGGTTAATTGGAATCGCATTGGCGGCCTCGCCGCGGCGCGGCGCGGAGACGGGATTGAATCGATCATGGCCGATGCATGGGCCCCCGGTCGACCGGCCGGCAGCTGCCATGCACCGCTCTGCCCGCGGATCGATAAAATTATGACGAATGGTAACTACCGTGACGCGAGTCTCTCTCTCTCTCTCTCTCTCTCTCTATCGGTCAAGACGTGTCCTGTGTGCCGCCGGAGCTCCAGAGCAGCGAAATTAGGTTACACGCTTGGCAAAACTCCGATCTCGACAAAACTGGACCCTGCGGCTCGAATCGATCTCGTGTGCGTGTACACTGGACCTAAACTGTTATATATATGTAGGATGCATGTGGTAATGACTCTTGGTTGGGACGACGAGGAGCCAGAAAACGTGGCTTGGATTTCTTGAAAATTTTTTTAAAGGTGTGGGAATATTTTGTAAAGGGGGGGGGGGAGGGATTTTTGTGGAAACGTCAATGACGTGTACACAGGAGAAAGTAGCGAATCTCTCGATCGACGAGCGAGCGACGCGAGGGGGGATCTGGCTCGCCACTCCCTTTTTACACGAAAATCGATCATCGATATTCTCGCTTTAGCCCTGCATCCGGCCGAACCAATCGATAGCCTTTTTACTCTCCACTAATTAACGCCACTTTATCAGTTTTATGCGTTCCACCCGTTACTAATTCCTGTTTACCACTGCAAAAGCTTTTATGCAATTATTATTGTGCTATTCTCCTGTTGATTTAACGACCCCCCCCCCCCCCTCCCTCCCCCTGTAAATCCGTAAAACCTCGTTACAATTTGAGAATAAAAATCTATCGGTAAAAGCTTTATCGACGATTGGGTTAATTACAATGGCCACTCGTGCGTTGGCAAAACGTTGGGCGATTAAAAAAAAACCTATATACCATCGTGTTAAACAATTAGCTCGGACGATTTGACGAATCTCGCACGAATCCTTGAAAAAAAACAAAAAACAAAAAAAAGAGTATATAGCTACAGAGTTTTGCGTTCTCTTTTTCCGGGAGTCACGCGGCGGATGCTCCCTCGCTCTCGTTGGGAATAAATTAAAGCATTAACGACGATATTCCAGGCAGCTGGTCAACCGAATTAATAATCGGTACAGAGGATCCGGCATGCGTGGCTGATTTTTCGCATCAAAAAAGTCGGTTTGCTGCACAGTGATTTAAACTGGGTGGAGAAACAATCGAACGTTAATTATCCCTCGGCTTAATTATTGTACCGGGTGTAACTGTTTTTATTAATTGGATTAAGCAAATAAGCTGGCTGTGTTCATAGAGGGGTGAAGGGGAGGGGGAGGTGTAAAAATAAGCTCGCGTGCTCGGGCAAAGTGAAAATGCTCCCTGGCCACGTTTCATACGTTATTTGCATGTTAAATATCGTCGCGTGTGCGTACATGCGTGAAATAACCGCTTTTTATCTTTTCATCCTGTGTGTACCACCTGGCAATTATGCAAATCTCCCTCCAATCGGAAGAACGCTTACTATTTTTTTCGCTCTTTGCGCTCGGCCGGAATCCATGCACCCAGTTTCATAAATCTCTGTTATCTCTGACGAATCGCGGTCGAACGCGCGCGAATACTCCGAATTCTCCCTCTTCCCCCTCCCACCCGTGATTCTTCTTGGTGGCGATTTTTGTATAAATAGAATAATGTCCAATCGGCGCGCGTTTATCATATATTTATGGGAGGTAGATGTTTGGGGGCCAGTGACTCGAACGTTTCAATGAGGAGGGCTAAGAGGGTGGGGGGGGTGGGGGGTGGGGGGTCGGTAGCTTAGGCGTTTTAAGTTTCTCCGGGGCATTCGAGAAGACATCGGCAACTCGATCTCTCGAGCCGGACGCCGGAGATACCTACCTGCCTGCACCTGAGCCTCTTAGACACTTTTTTTTCCACAGGAGGAGTTAAACGGGTCGCCCACACTACTCTATATAGCGCTAGAAAAATAACCACCTCGACGCGACAGAATTTCATCCCTACCGACTCGACCGGATAGAAAATCGTGCGAACCACTGAGATCACCGCAGATTCGACCACTGGCCCAAATTCAGCGTTTCCGAAGAAATTTCACGGTGAACCGATGTACGCTACTCGTGCTATGTATATAATATTCTCCCTGTAATTACGAGTGGACTATTTCGATTATTATAGAATTTAAGGAGCAAAAATATACAACCCTCTCCCCCTTAATTTTGTTTTATTAACATATACGCGAGACGCGTATAATATTCGACGAGCTTTTCGAAAATGTATCAGTGGATATTTACATATATATATATATATATATATACAGTGACATAGAACGAGGTTCGATCGCGGAGTCCGATTTCGTGTCACGGAGAAAATTGTGGCTTACCCGTGTCATCGATAGCTGCTACCGTTTTCCAATTATTATATTACAGAGCTCCATTTTCTATATAGTGTATACACGAATATAAACGCTATTAGCGATGGCGAAACCGGTGGATCGTTATGTTAATTTCATGCTAGTCATCATCTTGCCATTCGAAAGCGCTTCGACTTGTGATAACGAAACGATGCGTAAGAATTATTATTCGAAGCGAGAAAATCGAGCGATAAACTTGGTGTATCATCCTAGAACGTTATCGGGTCACGTGGTTCTAATAAAGACATTCGGTGACTAATGAGAGATACCGTGAATGTATACAGGGATCGGTGGATAAAGCGGATCGGGATGAAAAATGTCTAAAAATGCAACGAACGATTATAATTGGTGTGTGATTGGTTGTTCATAGACAGAGAGAGAAGAATGAATGAATTTCTATCTCTTTTGCAATTAAACACATGTCGATTGTTCAACATCGCATTTTTAGGTTTTTGTCGTAATCCACTTTATTTTTGGTCCTTGACGAAGAAGCTGAAAAAGAAAGCCTAACACCGGAAGTTATAATGCTTAGCCAATATACGCAAAGTTAAAGGGCCTACCTATTTCGGAACGCTAAAACTGAAAGAAAAACACACGCGAAAGAAACATATTCGCATTGAAGAAACTGAAAAATATGCAAGAAAACAAAAAAATAAATGATTTGAACCGAAGAAGGACAGACTGGAACCTACCGACAGGTTTTCGGTCATCCTTTGGTTGGTAAAAAAAATGTCCATGGTTTTACTCATGGGACTTACTCGTTCGGCGAAATTCCAACGATGATTTTTCTGCAGGATGCGATGGTGTGGACGATGGGGATGGCCATGATGATGTTGGATGAAACTCACTGGCAAAAAATTACTTGGAACCAGCACCAAGCGATACGAAGTTTTAAATATCGCGTACTAAACGACGCGAACTTTTAAAACGGCACTACGCGCACTGTACGAAGCGGATTTTGCAAGTTTCGCTTCGCCACGCGGTTTTAAACTGTCAATGCACGTCGCGGATACTCGGTACACGTGCACTATAACCTTTAGAGTGAGGTCGCCCACTGTAAACAAAGAAAAACAAAATATTACTCTTTTAAATTCTGTTGATTTTATTTTGGAGTTCGTTCCACTTTAAAATCAAAACATTGAGACTTACAGGCTACGAGAGTCCTTCAATCTGTGCCTTGACCGCTGCACCCAAACACTACTACACGCAGCCAATATTCGCGCCGCGCACTGACAATGTTTACAAGTTTTTCGGCTTAGATACAAATTCTTCTTATGTATACGTAAATAAATGCTTTTATTATCATCACACAATGCAATTCACTGTATATTCTATTTTAAAATATAGAGTAATTATTAATTGAGAAAAGTCGGAATTTCAGTAAATTTATTTTAAAGTAATAATGAAATTGCATGTGTGTGATAAAAATAAAAGAATTTATCTAAGTATAAAAATTCATCTAATGATAAAAAAACCTGTAAAAACGATCGGTGCTCTGCTTTCCTTCACTCTCAATTCATCTATTATTTATTAAACAAATAAATTGTAGGGTGGAGGGGGTAATTAATATACGCACAGACACATAACTTCGATCATCCTCCTATTAACAACTCGATCACAAGCCAATTGCTCACCATCATATTTTTAGACACTTTTCGTCTTCATCCACTTTATCTGACAGTCCCTGTATATGTTTAAACTGCCACCTTCGCTAATAAAAAAATTAAACACTTATTTTACTTAAAAAATCTAAATAATCCTGTCTTTGTTGTTTGATTCTCACGAGAATATCGCGATCGATAAAATATCTATGAATGTAAACAAATTTTGAGTAATTAAATTAAAAAACCCAATGTCCTCGTACAGTCTCGTTCAAGACGACAGTATAGTAGCTTTGTTCGAATCTTCCACTGGTACACGACAGCCACTCCCTTCCCACACGTCTGATCCTGTATCAGAACCACGCGATTCGATTCTAAAAAACATGCAATAACAAGCTCTATCCCCGAGCTTCGTTTCGGCCATCAATTCTGATGCGGCACACCCTGTATAACGCGGCAGCATATCCAGGTGCTACTTTACAAAGAAACGATTCTTGCTTGGAAAGGGGAAAAAGTTGACAAAAGTGGATAGAAAAATATTTATGGGGCATAAGAGATTGTCGATAAAAGTCAGGTCGTAAATGGTTTATATCGCGAGGTAGCTGGGAATGAAATATACTTTGGGAATGAAATCTGATCGATATTGCGGGGGAGAGGGTGGGATTTTGTCGCAGAAAGGCTATAAGCGGTGTGGCGTGGCGCGTGGGGGGGGGGGGGGAGGGGTGGTGGATAAAATGTCGGGGGGTCGAGGGGTGTCGAGGCAGAGGGCAATTTGCACCTAACGAACTTCTTCAAGCTCATCGGGAAGTAATTTCGACGAGAGGATGGACGTCCGTCGGCGCTCGTCGTCGTCGTTTGTTTTCATCCCCACTACCACTGGCGCGCCATAAGCGGCGGCTATTCGTCAAAGGAAAGAGCCAGCCGGAGAATAAGATCGATCTTATTCGCGAGGCGATCGTGCCGCCGGTGTGACTCGGCGAAATAAAATGCGATGCAGCGCCCTCGGTGGGACCACGCGCGGCCCAAGAAGTGGAGAACGTCCTCCTCGACTTCTGCGCGAGGATTCCACGAATCGTTGTACGGAAAAGTCTTTTTCTCTTTCGGCACGATGGCGCGAATATAGTTAACAACGCGGTGATCGAGTTTTGGTCGAGAAAAAAAGAATATTACTGTATCGAGCCTCCTGGAACCTTCGGTGAAAGTTCCTGCTACCTCTTAGAGACGTATCGCGAAGAAGGGGGAGGGATAGAGATTTTTACGAGGAAAATACACGAAGGAGAGTGGCTCATCGTGACAGACGCGACCTCGCGAAATTTATTAATCGCAAGATTGGCTGGAATGACCGAAAAGAGTGCATTATGCAGACTCGAGGCTGGAATTACGCCGGTCGTCCCTGTGTGTGTAATAATGGTGGCCGGTTGGCATGTTTACGACGCACGGTAGCCTTTCGGCGAGAATATCGCGCGCGATTCATTATTCGTTAAGCGCTCGTCACCCGCCAACTTACGATCCTCGCCAGTCGGAAGCGTCGAACCGAAAACTCTGAATTACGATAACTCGCTCGATCCTCTCGTTAACTACCGATATATTCCCGAGTCGATGCAACCTTGGGCCTTAAGAGTGAGAGAGACAGAGATATCCACCTTCGATAGCGTTAAAGTTCACCTCTATTCTCACAAAACTCTGTCTTCTCGAGTATATTTCACTCGGACTCGATTCTTCTCTAGGACCTTCGCGAGTCGGTCGCTAATTTATTCGAGATTTGGGCAACGCAGCGATCATCGCGACTGGATCCTCCGAAACTTGATTAGCACGATGAATTTTTTATTCCTGTTTTACAAGTTCTTCCATGTCCCACCTGATCAAATTTCTTAAGCACTTCTGCTCTTATGTATACAGCTACCGAAATCTTGAGGTTCCTACACAGTGTTTCGTATATATACAGAATTGTTAATTTTGTTGTTGGAAGATTGTGGGAAAGTTTGGGTTTGATTTTTCTGTACGAAGCAACAACCGGATGAGCGTGGCAGAAGAAGAAGAAGTCTAGAGGCTTAATGACTGGTGGATATCAGTCAGGTCGACGTAGTCGTGGCCGCTGCAACTTGGGATTGACAGCTGCAGAGAGTCATCCTTGGTTCGTCATCGTCGTTCCAACGATGATTGGCCGGAGGAGCATTTGTTTCGTGACGCAGCAGCAGGCAGAGGCCCAGAATCCATCGCACACTCGCGCCTCGATGGCTCTCGGTTCGCTCCACGAAATTCTGCCCTTCGAAGAAGCAGGTATTGCTGCGCAACATCTGCGCCGGCATATCCCCCCCCCCTCTCCTACTTCTTTATGCCTGTGGAGAAACTATAAATCCACCAATAAACACCCACCGCACCTACTCTTTCACTGCGTAAGAGTTCCTCTCTCCTCCCCCCCTCTTACAGCACTCAACATCCACCGTTTCGTCATCGACCCACTCGATTTTTTCCACAACAAATTCTGCGAAAAAATACAACGTTGAGCGAAATGAATTTTGAACGGTATACGTGTAAAGGACGATGGGAAGGGGAAAGCTACAAAGAGGGGAGGTTTATCAGTGTGGTTTACAGTTTTTGGGTGCGTGTGGAGAGAGAGAGAGAATTTTTTGCACAGCGTCGAGGCTGAAACTCGATGCATCCAAGTTGCTTCGTCATCGCGAGCCTTTAAGTTGGGCCGGTGCGCGAAGACGGAAGAAAGGAGGGGGGGGGGGGGTAGAGGAGGAAAGAGGAGTATCCTTCGTGGCAAGAATAATAAATAATAAAGGTATAGGTACGGGAGATTGATGGCTGCACCATGACTGACGTTCCATCAATCACCTTGTCGCTCTCTTCTGGATTGACCGGCTGCTTTTGCCATCTTCGTCCTACGACTCTGCTCTTGCTTCCATTTCTCTCTCTCTCTCTCTCCCCTCGCGTCTCATCGCTCTTCTGGAACGTTCCTTCATCGTTACCTACGCTGCTCCGCCACGCCATTATCGCACTCGTTCTTATTACCCCGGATCCTTTCATCCGTCTCTCGGCCTGCATCGGGACAACTTTGGCCACGATGACGACGTCGAAAACTATTATTTCTCCGCGCTACCTCCCCCCCCCCCCCTTATTTTCTTCGTCTTTATTTGCTCTACGTATGGAAAATATGACCTTGACGACAAAAGCTTCCGATCATTACTCACCGTTGAATTCCCAAAGCTGTTTGCACAGCCACCGTGCGTCGCGAACCCAACTGGCCGGAGCGCGTGCGGAGAGCGCTTCGCACACACGCGAGATAGGATGCGTTCTATGTATCGATGTACCGGGAAGCGAAAAAAACACAAAGGGAGATTCGTTTGACTTTTCGGTTCGGATTCTCGCACTCCGCTTTATTATTTATCAGAGCGAGCATAATTTTAGCTCGAGGCTAACGTGCTATTGGTGGCAGGAACGAGGAAGGAGGATGGAGAACCCTAATACGGGACATTGGTGTTCGTCCCGTGGTGAATATCGTCGCATCGTTACGAAAAATACACTTATTAGCCGGAATCCTTTCGCTTTCCACTTTATTACCCGGGGCGTCCATATTTTTCTTTGTTTTCTTCATCCTTCTTTTTTTCCTCTTTCTCCGGAGCATCCGGTTGGTCGGTTGGGCAAGTGGCCGAGGATGACCGTGCTGTTTCCGAATCCTCTCATTTGCCAGAGCGCATTACGAGCCGAAAGGAGAAACGGCGTTATGGCTCCTAATTCCCGGCCGTTTGTTCCTCATATCCTTTGATCGTTTTCCGCAGCTCCCCGTGGTTCCTCGAAGAGGTTAGGATGGTCCGATCGACGAATCCTTTTGAATTCTCACGGAGCGCGCAATTTGCATAAAGCAAAGCTCGGATCCAATGGGAAAAACTGTTAAAACTTTGCATTGGCCAAAACGAGTTGCGTTCTTCAGGGTGTCAACCGAGTTTCTTCGAACATTATATATATATATATATATATATATATAGTGAGTTACGCTTTGGGAGAGAAGGAAAACATCCTGTGTGGGTTATGGCAAGGATCGTCAGTGTTTGGCTCCTGAGGGTATAACTGCAGCAGGATCGTTGAACTAATCCGTGTTCCCCTTTGGAGTGGCCAGGACGGATCAATCGGAAGGCGGGTATAAGTTTCCGCCGTTGTGGTCCGCCGGTACCGAGGTTAGCTGTCGTGGTCAGTTTCGAATTGCGGCGATGTCAGTGACAGCTGTGCTCGAGAGTCGCGTATTGAACTCACGTCCAGTCACGCTCCTTTGTACATACTTACCTCAAGACCAGCCACCCCTCCGACAACCTTCAACCCCTTTACCAAGAGATCCTTCCTTCCTTCCATTCTCCACGATACTCCATCCCCCCTCCTCAACCCTAACAACAGAGAGATTACAGTATCGACAGATTTCCAACGACGTTCCTAAAAAAATAAAACCGAATCACCAATGAGAACGCAGCAATGTTTAGGAATACCCATGAATAGCGAATGTCCCATGGGAGCGACTCTGCTCTCTTCGGTATGTACCCCCGAATGTAGGATGATGCGGATCCGGAGATCGGTGGAGGATTCTTGCGCCATTTTGGTGTATATATAGGAAGGCCGAAAGGTGGGCTTCTTTAATTAGCTCTTGTCCCTCGGGATTGCGTCTGTTCCTCCTCTTGCTCTCTCGCAAACACTCGCGGGCTCCCTCGCAATTCCCCCCCCCCCCCCCTCTTCATCGCAGAGGTAACTAGAAAAGCGGAGAGTCGAAATGGCGATAGCGGAAGAGCAACTCGCAGACGTTGCGCCGAGCTTAGAGGAGTCTGAAGAGAGGGTGGGGGGAGTGAGAGGAGAGATTAGACGCCAGCGAGGGGTGGCAACGATATAGACGCGGGGTGGAGAACGAGGACTGTGGAGGAAAAGGTGCATGTCGGAGAGCTATTTTACCTCCCAATTACTCGAAACACTCAGCTATCCCAGCCGGCATTAAAGGGGTCATCCTCTCTTCCGAGCCTACTCCACTCTCCTACACCAACTTCCATCGGAGATACTTGGCTGATATTACTGCCACTGTTGCGCAACACTTTTACCCGTCCAACGCTAAATTTCGAGCCCCTTCCTAATAGACGCTTCGCATGTTTACGGCTTCATCCTATACAATTCCACCGCGCGAGCTCCTCCAAATATTTTCATTAGAGGCTCCTCGCCCAACGCGGGAATTTTGCAGACAGACTCTTGCTCCTTTCGGAAATATATATTTTATTACTGGATGGACATTGCGTAATTAAAAACTGTACGAGAGGGAGAGAGAGAGAGAGAGAGAGAAGATTTCGCCTATCGGACAATTTTCCTCCGTGGAGAATCTGATATTGCCGGAGACTCCGCTGCAGGATATAGTTGGGAGGGACTGTGGAAGAGTCGCCGAGGGACGCTTTGGCGCAACGAGCGCCTTATCTTTGCTACACCTTTGACTGGAGAACCTATCTAACCCGGTTTATGCTACCAAGAGGCCTCTCTCCTCTTATCTCTTCTCTCCTTCTCCTCTCTCTCTCTCTCTCTCTCTCTCTCTCTCTCTCTCTCTCTCTCGTCTGCCAGTCCAGCAAACTACCACTCGACCGAATGTAATTATCCCACTCGGATACACACAACCCTTGTACTCGCTCTACTCGCGCGCGCAGGCTCTCGCTTCTTTCCCATTTTGGCCGAGTGCCGAATGAGCTGGGAACTACCAACTGTCCGTTTTATCCTCGCCATCTTATACCCGATATAAATCACGTGCAATGATACCGAGGAATCATCGAATCCTTCTTTATTTTATCCAGAAAAATCTTTGCAAAATTATCCACTCTTTTCGTCTTCGTTAAATTCAGGTGCATGTCGCAAATGCGTTGTTGGACGTTGTGCAAAATATTCGGTTGGATCGCTAATTTTCCGTGCGGAGTAACGCGGTGGGAATTAACAGCTGGATGGGGGAGACCAAGGCCCGTGGTGGACGGTTCATCGATCGCTCCAAGGCTTCGTTTTCGTCGCGAGTCTCGTGTACTCCCGATAGTGCAAGCGTAACGCGATCTTCCTCTTTTACCGATGGTGGTCATCTTCTTGCGCGAAGACCGGTGGTCCCTGCATCGATTTCGTCACTCAATGATTCGTGATGAATGGACGCTATAGGACCCTCGATCTCTCTGTGTTCAACTCGAGCTTTCAGCTTTTATAAATGTCGCCGAGCAATAAAGACGCTCGATGGATCAGGCAGCGCGGGGAATTCCGGGTCCGGCGGATTCTATTCTGGTGATTCGAAAGCGGGCACGCGCGTTCAATGAATCAATCGTTACGTCCGCCAGACACTCTTTTCCTCCATCGAGCCAAGCTTTGATCTCCCTGCGCGTACGTCCTTACGACTTTCCTCCGCTCGACCCAATTTCTCTCTTCAGGGCCAAAACATCAACACCCCCCACTCGTTTTTCCCGATATAGAGTCGATTTTCGAGATCCTGCGGGTCCACAGCGTTGGAAAGCCAATTCGTCAAACCAGAAACAATTTATTACACATATAAACGCTTTTCTCGAGTGGAGAATCGCCGAAGATAATTTTTAACCCGCGTGTACGTCACGACGAATCAGTCGTGATCTCGAAATAAATGGGAAGCGTAATGAGTACATCAGCGGCGCGAGAAACGCGCTCGTTCGTCACGATGCGATGCTACGTCGGGAATAATCCTGTCGTTGAACATTTTGTTGCGTTAAAAAAAAATAAAAAGTCCCGATCGACACGCGAGTACCGCTCGAATCGCTACACGGGACCCGGCAAAAGTTTCCCTGCGCGAAATACGTGTCCGCGTGGAAAAGCGACGAAGGAAATCGCGAGGAAATTGATGCGGGTTTGAACGAGTCTCTTTGTTTTCCCCTCCATCTATCCGCAGATGCAGCATCGACGCGCGAGGTGCGCGTTCGCATTTGTTTATCTCGCGCAGGGAGTATAAATACCGCGCGTTTGTAAATTACACTTTGATTATTGGTCCTTATCTGGAGTGTGCTAGTAGGGGGGGGGGGGGAGGGGAGGGGGGTAAGGTTGTTTGGTCCCCGATGCTCGTTCGATCGATGCTGCTTTCTTTTTTTCTCGCTCTGCGACACAACGAGTCTCCCGTATATACCCGCCGCGTTCTTGGAACGCACGTACGCGTCATAAATACAGTTGGGATCGTTTCGCACTCCCAGTCGTCCAACGACGTTTTCCAATATTCCCAGCTGCACTGATTTTCCCCATTCTAGGAGCCTTCACCCCCCCCCCCCCCCTCTCTCACTCTCAAAGGTGATTCCTTAAACGACGAAACTCCGGTGCAGAAGAGGGCCGGTGAAATTTGGTCGAGACGAAGAGAGTCTTTGGTACCGGGACGCGTCACCTCAGGTCCATCCATCGTCCACGACGGCGACGACCTCTATTTTTATTTCTTCCCCCAATTTATGACACGATGCGACGCGACGTTGGTCCGGTGTTTGCTCGAGCGACGATAAATACGTCCAATTATTATTAATAGTAGCCAGCCTTTGTTTATCGCCGAGCCACGTGGCATAATCCCTGATTTATTCAATTCGAGCGGATCCGTCGATTGATTTATCGAATTTTTCAATTGGTCGTCTTAATTTACGCACCGGTGTCATCCTAGTAAATCAATGCTTGATGTTTAGAAAATGGCGTTTTCCGTGAATCGAGAAAGAGATCTGGATGAGGGCCAGTTGGGAATAGCGCAGCTTCGATGTGTCCTGGGTCGCTCGTTCTCCTCTACACACACACACACACACACATGCATGAAGAAGAAGAAGCTCGGATTCGTCACTACCACGTCTCTCTAGTAAAACATTCATCAACGTCCATCGGAATTAATCGACACTCTATAGCCAACGCGGGCTCACCTATACATGATCCCTCCACACACACACACACACATACTCTGATCTCGTCCCGGCTGGCTGCCTGCCTGCCTTATTCCTTCCAATGGATCTTCTCTCCGACCGGATAAAAGTAGTCGCGCGCGCTTACTTGGCTATATTTACACTTGTCCCCGGCTTACGCGGCATTAATCATTTATATTCCGTCATCCTTGACCAGCAATTAAAATCGTTTTTAATCAGGAAAAGAATTCGTCCTCGAATCATAAGCATCGATGCATGCACTCTCTGCTATTAAAGTCCCTGTTATTAACTCGCTGCATGTGTGTGTGTGTGTTATATTCGATATCAATCTTTCCTTTATCCTTATACACTCACTCTTTTAATCGGTCGACTTTTCCACTCGCAGGATATTCTTTGTATCCACGTTATTATATATATATATATATATAGCAGAGTTGTCGAGGCTAATGGAATTAGTCGTAGATGTAAACGATCGCGAGCGGCGGAGAAAATAATAAAGGGAAAAGAGACGCGAGCGTAGCCGGAAGGGGCAGAAATATCTTCCGACAAGTGTCACTTGTGACTTGGCTGCCGTAGGATGACTACTCGAGAAGCGACTTCTGCGACTTATCCAACGTGTCATTGACAGACTCGCTTAGCTTTCGTTCTCCGGATAACGCGCCTCGAAAGATTTCACGACGCGCTCGCTAAAATAATATATCGATCGATGCAACGACGAGCCGCGGTACTTTCCAGTATGAGTGACCTTTTGACCTCGCATAGCAATAGTCTCGACACTGTCCAGTGGCTGAGTATTAAGTTTGCCAGGGTGCTGGTGCCCCTTCGACAAAAATGCTTTGGGGAGAATCGTTGAGTGGCCCTCGCAGGGACCGGAGTGCGGGCAGATTTACGAGCGAGACGAGTGATAGTTTCTGGCGAAAGCGAGCGGTCGGCTGCTGCGGGGCTGGCTTTCGTACGGGAGGCGGAATTGGCGCCAATAGTCGAGAGCCCCGAGTCTGCGCAGTGCCTGGTTGGTCTGGTTTAGCTGGCGTGCCACCGTGCACCGGTGTGCCGAGCCGCTGCGACTGTTGTGCGTCGACCTTTAGCCAACGTCACAGCCGGGCCGCTTCCTGCCCCTGCAACCACCGCCCCACTACCACCACCACCCCCGTCGCCAACCCTGACCTGATTTATGGGATTCTGGAAGCGTCTAGCGCGTTTTCCACCCCCACCAGCGTCTCCTCGCTCTGTTTTCTCTTCCTCTCTCTCGCGCCCATACGCCGGAGCCTTGCACACTCTCACACACACACACACACACACACACACGCAAAGCTCTCATTTTTCCCTTATTTCTTTTTACTTATTCACTCTTTCATTTCCCAACCCCACCCTCGACCCCTCCACTCCTACGAAACTCTTCAATTTTTTATTTCCCTCTTACTCGCTTATTCCACCTCCGCATTCTCTCTCGATTATTCCTTCGCGCACCTCTACGTTTTCTTGAATTTACAAAACGACCGTTCTGCGAATAATGCAAGCGCACCACGAGCGAACTGAAAAAATCATTGTGTAAAATTTAATGGAGAGCTCAGCGTCGGACCATCTCTCCTTGGTTTCTTCTTCTCTTCTCTCTAATCGATGACGTATCGATTGGTTCTTTGTTCCTTTCGAACGTGGAGCGTTTCCTTTGGTCAGTCGCGAGATACAGGCGAGCGATTACCGTTACTCTGCGATATCGCGACGGCGTTCAGGAATACAGCGTCGAGGTGCTTATATTTTATTTTCTACATATTTATATATAAATATCACAGTCCTGCAATGGGTCAACCCAGGTTTTGCCCGCTGCTCATCACCGGAGCATCGCAACCCTCTTTGCACCGCTGTACTTGCCTCGTTTCCGTCCTTCAGCCACGATCGAGTCGCCGTGGGAGCGCGAAAACTGTATACCGCACCACGATTCTACACTTTTTTCTCTTGCATATGTATATACGATACGCATCGACGACATATCGATTAATTATTCCTTCGACCTACCCTGACAAATACAATTCAAAGTTGCTTTCAATGACGAACCTAGCTTTCCTACTGGACGATTTATAAACGGTACAATTGTAAAGAATATTGAAACCTTGCTTCGACGTTTCTTGGTGAACTCCAGACCTGTACAAAAATACTAATAATAATAATAAAATGATCGATTCTCGATTATTTTACTTGGAAAACAAAGCAAACTGGCCTTGACTCGTTTGAAAAATCTCAGCACTAGGATCGTAACATAGTGAAAGCGATCGATAAAAGTCTAAAGAAAAGCAGCTGCGAAGTAAAGTCGAGGAGCTAATTGAGTCGAATTGCGAGTGTTATTCATAGGAGGGGGGGGGGGGGGGGGTGACGGGAATGGTTCGCAATCTCCGGTCCCATTGCGCGATACTCACCGGGATTAATTTAATATAGCCAGGCGTAAAATTGTAATTCGAACAAGTGCATATATGCAGTATGCAGTGGGTACTTGTAAATTGTGTTGCAGTTAGCGGCGCGGCAGCGTTATTATGCAAGAGTCGCGCGGGAGTTTATGAGACATTGTGCTACACGGCGTTGGCACGATAAGAAATGGCGAATTACCAGGGCCCCAATTACACGTATAAGAGCGTGTAATACGCGAATCGGGTGGATCTTCCTAATTAGTCGTCGTCGTCGCTACCGTTAGCTCCTTCTTCGATACGGCCAGCGGAGCACCGCGCGCGCAATAAATTATCTCGCCGAGTTATCAGTTAATTCAATTCAAGCGAGAGCGCGCGAGCTTCCAGGAAGGAGAATATCGCGATAAAAAACCGAGAGACGCGATAAATAATACAACTCGCCTCTGTCCTTTGTACATGTATATATAGTGCATACGGTGCACACATTTGTATGCTCTGCGTCCTCTTCCACTCGTACATATACTATCGAAGCTCGCACACACGAACGTGCGTGCCTGTTGATTATTTTTGACGATCCACTCTACGGTTTATACATATATATATATATTGCCCCTTGATATCAATATCACCTTCACCAATTAGTCGGTGCGAGTTTCGACGAGTCGATCGACTGATTTACGACCGAGCTCGCCTTCCTCGTCGCTCGACTTGGCGCACAGGGATCGAGCCACCTCTCGTGAAATTAGCAATGCCTCGATAAGACCTCGGTGCGATCGTAAACTGTCCGAAAATCGGATACGTCCGAGATTTCGCTCGACACACGGGAGGAGAGTGGATTGAACGAGGAGTGCCACGTTAGGAAACTTCCTCGTGGTTTTCTCTTCAGGGTCGTACTCTTCTTCGCGCGGAGGTGCCTGTGGTGCGAGTGGCGTAGTCTGCGTGCACAACGTAGTACCATACACTGTTACGTGTGTGTATATATATATATATATATATGGAGGGTGAAACTTGGTCAACGAGTAAATTTCCTTGGCGCTGAGGGGGGAGGAGGGAAGAAAAAAGCGAGCGTTGAGGGGGTGGCTGACACAAAGGCCCAGTGATTTGTGTCGTTTGCCATTCTTTTGACCGCTCGACAAGGTCTCCCCTCTCCCGCCCCTCTACCTACTCCAGCCACCGAGCTCGTCCCTTCTCTCCTTCTCCCTGCTAGATATGCCGGAGTAATATACGAGCCCTGCATCTGTTCCCCGAGTGACGCAATGTCCCGCCATAGATCACAGCGAGGCTTTTAGAGAGTGAAGGCTGTTAAGGAGAGTGTGCGAGAAGGACGCTCGAGCGGCAAGGTGGAGAAGGAGGAGGAGAGGCGCGCGGTGCGGGAGTACGGAGAGAAAAAGCGAGAGAGGGAAAACACAGTGGAGCACACACACTCTGTAAGAGAGAGAGAGAGAGAGAGAGAGAGAGGATGTTGTTGGGAGGGAGACGAATGCGAGTCCGGGATGCTCGAAGGAGCGAGCGAGGAGGGACGAGGGCAAATGGAGAGAGATGGCGATAAGAGTGGGGGGAGGGGGGAGGGGCAAGTCGACAGGGTGACGTACTGTTACTGTTAAACTCAGCTGCACGTAAAGAAGAGCATGAGCAAGAGTGCGGCTGCCTCTCCCGGCGTGTCGTGCGAGGGGAAGGAGGAGCGGGGGGGGGGGGGGGAGGTAAAACGTGGAGCTACCTTGCGGCCAACGTACACTCGCACGCTCTTACGGGAGAAAGGGACGACCAGCCTCTCTCGTACATCAGCTCCTTCCTTTTTCTCCCCTCGCTCCCAGAACCTGCTACTTCAACCTACCTAATTTCATTGTCGAGCTTAACAACGTTAACTCGAAATCCTGGATCAGCACCTCTAATATTATTCTCCACCCACTACACCCCCTCCCTATCATACACTTTACTCTATATTTTCCTTGTAAAGAAATTCTCCTTCCTTTCTCTCTCTCTCTCTCTCTCTCTCTCTCTCTCTCGCTGCGTGGAATTTATACGATCTGGAGACTCCACCGGTTGGAGGGTGCTTGAAATAATCGAATAAGAAGCGAGATTAACCGCGTCTTATATATATATACGTCCGAAACAGTGAGATGGAAGGGGAGGAGGGGGGAGGGGAGAATAACGAAGACAGTTTAATCGGGGGATGTCGAAATTTTTGCGCGAGAGGTAATTTCGATTCGGGAAGATAAGCCGTCGCGGTGGATCGTCCGGGAAAAATTACTCCGCATTACCACGCGATCCCCTCTAAGGCGGTCCTCGTCCGACAAAAAAAGTATTCCCTAATTCCGAGCATCCGTTTCTCCTTAAGCGGATATACCCTGGCGAATTTTACCTCGATGAGAATATCGAGTTAATGCTCGATACTGCAATTTTGGAAATGGACGATTTTCTCGAAACTCGAGTAACTATACGTGTTCGTAAACATATATATATGTAATATATAGAGGATCATGGGTCGAGGAATTTTTTTAGCAAAGGTACACGTACACAGGGATAGTTTTTGGAGAAACGTGTGTGTGTGTGTGTGCGAAAGAGAGAGAGAGAGAGAAAGTGGAGGCAAGAATGAGAAGGTGGAAGAAAAGGAGGGAGGGGGTAGGTTGCACAGGGGGTAGCGTCGGTGCGATACAGTACGGCGCACCGACGTAGAAACCATTGAGTCGAGATATACGAGCGTGAGTTTGTTTGCGCTTATGGGCTACGTCTGAAGGAGGGTAGGGCAGAGTGGAATAAGGGGTAGGGGGTGGTCGGCATTTTATCGGGACGGCCTTATGCCTATTATACGTTCAACCCCCCTCAACCCCCTGCGACAGGGTGACGCGGCGCGCGAATTAAAACGCCTCATAAATATCTGAAACAAAGGCGGCCGCTTTCGAGGGCGTACGCTAGAAAGATATACGACTGGTTAGGATGCCTGCTACTCCCTGGATAAGGGGGTCCTGCGCTCCTACATCGACACCCTACGCAAAAAGCTTCAGCCCTCTGAAATAAGGCCAAAGGGAAAACTTATCCTCCCGCCACTATTACGGACTTTTCCAAAAATATCCGCGCTTACAAATTTTGGTTTTCTCAGGAAAACTGATGGAAGAAATATTTGTTGATATTGTACAACACATAGGATTCTGGAATATAATTATAAGATAATGTGATATAGATTTATTGTCTTTTCGACGAGATTTTCTTATTTTTTTCTATCTTTTCAGGTAAGTAGTGGTCTCCGACTGTTTGAAAAGCAAGCGGGCCGCAGCAGCCGCCGCACCGGACGGGAGATATGCGCAGCAAGCAGCAGCCCAGGCCTTCCTTCCGGTGGCCGCAGCAGCGCGGCGATAATCTAACCGGTAAATATGAAACTCAGCCAAATTTCCAATCTGCACGATTTTCTTTTCAACACATTTTGTTTTTATAACTTGTATCACTGTGCACCACTCGTATTCCTACCACCGACTCTTCATCATCGGCACGTGCCAGTGATGCAGAATTCTCGCGACGAATCTGTATATAAAAATTAATGCAAGACTTTGAAGATCTTACATCTGTAAATCCTCGAGAGAAACACCTTTTCTCCGCGATGCTTCCGCTATTTTCTTAAACGAACGAGCTCTTTTATATATACTGTGTACGCTTCACTCTCGCGAGAGAGAAAAATCACCGCGCTGTTAACTAACGACCTTGGTTACTCTCTCTCTTTCGTTGATGAAGAGAAGAAAAGAGGGATTTTCAGTTAAACTCGCGTAAGCGTCGTGAAAATTTCAACTGGATTGTTCTTCAAACATAAATATTAATATAAAAAACAAAATGGCGTGTTATTGGAGAAAGAGCGATTCGAAAAACGTATTCGATTTGCCAGAGTATATATATATATATATATATATATAGAAAATCGAATGGTGTTTCGCTGGTGTTCTCCTTGACGAAAGTCAAATGGCAGACATTGTTACCGAACTGCAACTCATTAAGCGATTATCGTCGTCCGAGATGGGCTTGGCTGGCGTCGTAAATCGGTAATTTATGACTGCTGCGAGGGATCGGGACGCGGGAGCCACTACCACGCAGGATCCGAAGGGGCCCCCTGCGCCGATCAGTCGAGTCTATACCTCGCCGTGAAACGGCTGCAGCTATCAGGGTGTGCAGCATACACCACTGTATACAGACAAAGTGCACTTTAAAGTTTGCGCAGGTGTCCGGATAATCGACTCCTCCGCAACCCCCATTCTTTCCTTCGCAGCGCGTGAAATTGTCCGTTCGATTGATTCGCTGCACAAAAATTCCAAACCCATTACCCACTTGGCTCCTCAGCCCCGAAGAGATGGTCGTTTACGTAGAAAAAGTTGGGAAGAACGAGTGATTTGGGAATGAGGAATCTGTCCATTTTCTTCAAGGTCGTATACACACTCTTCAGCATATATACGTACCGGATAAGAGAATCCAAATGGACGAGCAATCGCGCTGTTGGGATTTCTAGCTGGTCTCCGCACGGAAGGTTGCCCTCGAAAAGAGAAACGAGATTAAGGTCCCTATCTTGAAAACCACTTTGGCGGTTTCCATCAGTCATCGGCGGTATAGTTACGGGCGCGCGAGTTGCTCACAAAAGAGACGAACAAACAAAGCGAGCGCGCGAGTACCTAGTACGGTTCTCTCTCTCTCTCTCTCTTCGTGTCACTGGCAAATCCGTCGTAACGACGTCGTGACGCGCCGTGACTCATCGCACACGCCGGTCGAGGTTGCTTGGTGCGCGGCCGAGTCTCGTAAAAGCGATAACCGACCGACACCCGACTTGATCCACTTGGAACGGGGCCGTGAAACCTGCAATCGACACCGATTTCAATGAGAAACTCCGCCACTTCCTTATAAACTCAGCCGTCAATCTTAACGGCGCACTGCGAATCTCATTACTTCCCGCCAAATAAACTCATTTCTTCTTCTTCTCTTCGATGAGCTTCTTTCCAGCGGCCGAAGGATGTGTTAATCTTTTTACCGTTGCTGGGAGATTTATTTAAGACCCCAGAGCGTGTATATATATATAGTGTGCATAACTCGATTCACTCGATGCATATCCGTTTCGATATATTTTTCTCGCTGGTTTGGAGCACATTTGCATTAATCCATCGCTTTCTAGCCTGTATATATATATATATAGGTGCACCATTCTACAGGCAGCTTTTTACCGTGAAATAATGAAGGTGTCAGACGTGGAAACGATAATTACGTGACAGAAATCGGTGATAGAATTCCTATTATGTAAATGCACGCGTGATATTTCACGCGACACGCCGAACGGCGAGTATACGCGCGGGCGAAAATATCGCTTGCGCGTTTTAATATGTTTCTCGAGCGATAGCATCGCGCGAGTCGAGTTTCCACACTTTTTTCCAACGCTAGGAAAATCTCCACGATGATTTTTCTCTTTCTAGCGAGATTCTTGATAGAGTGTGTGTGCGTGTGTGTGCGTGTGTGTTGGTAGGAATTAAAAGTTTGGTAATGGATCCACAAAGCGAGAGAGCGTAGTACTCACATATATACACGTATGTATGTGTGTGTACGTAGCGGCGAGTTTGCAGCTGCCACGCGACAAGATCCATGCGCGCCAAAAATACAAATTGTGGCGGAGTGCGCGCGCGGGGAGCTATAGCGTGTCCACAACGACGACGAAGACCACGACGACGGTACATAGGATTCTCCCCTGAAATAAATCCGAGTCAACGCGCACCTCGATACAGCCATGTGCGCTTTACGGCTCTTTAAATAATTTCCACCCATCAATCCCCTGCAGCATTGCAGCCTGACTAAATTTTCCTACGCCAAATCTGCCCAATTCGTTCCACTCTTATTACCATTCTCTCTGCCATCAATTTTCTGTACTCTTCCCATCGAGATTCTTAGCCTACTCTGCCAAAGTTCGCACTGTATATATATCAGGATGTCTCACGAACGATGGTCATGCCAATACCATCGGATAGAGGACAAAAATCTAAGTAAAAAAGTCCTAATAACTTCTGTGCTAGCACTTTTGGTTCAAAAGTTATTTGCAATTAAAGATTATCG
Organism: Prorops nasuta; assembly: GCF_024137725.1. NCBI lineage: Eukaryota > Metazoa > Arthropoda > Insecta > Hymenoptera > Bethylidae > Prorops > Prorops nasuta. Next base: position 3,996,478 of record NW_027116821.1, on the reverse strand, counting down.
ATTATAGTAGTTCCTTCCTTAAAGAGGAAGATTGTTTTGGTCGCATAAGGCCAAAAATGCTCAGATTCTGTGAATTAGAATACTAAGAAAAATACAAAGCCAAACATCCACTTGAGACTATTGTAATGGTGTGTTTATGTTTTGATTGTTTTTATTGTTGCTCGCACTTGAAGCTGCCGATCGGCCTTCAACCACTTCAATAGGCTCAAGTGAATGTTTATTTTTGTGTTTTTCTTATTATTCTAATTCACAGAATCTTAGTATTTTGGCTTTATAATGCAAACAAAACAATCTTCCTCTTTAAGAAAGGAACTACTAGAATCGATAATCTTTAATTGCAAATAACTTTTTAACCAAAGGTGCTAGCAAAAAAATTTTTACAACTTTCTTACTTAGATTTTTGTCCTCTATACGATGGTATTAACGTGGCTATCGTTCGTGGGACACCCTATATATATATATAGTATAATTAAGGAGGGATGAGTTTAACTGTTCTGTGTTTACCTAGAGCGATTGACCATTCGAACGTAGGGGGGACAATTTTTCAGATTCTCGTCTCGTGGATCGAATTGATAGCTAGTGACGCATACACACACACACATATATATATATATATATATATATATATATATATATAGGACAGGGTATATGAACGGACGCAGGATATCGGCTCCTCTGCATATGTACCCAAAAAGAGAAGGTATATATCTGTCGCGCGGCTCCTCTGCTTTGATTTCAAAGGGAAGAGTCGAGTCCTAACGGTCGAGGAAGAATATTCATTTAAATATCTGTCGATACTGGAATCCGACGAGACTCGCCCCGACGACGGAGGGACTTACGTGCCCTCCGGTGTCCTTCCAACTGTGTTCCACTGCCACGCCACACGTGAAAACTCCACGACGTCCGGTCATCTCCGCCCTCGCGAATATTTCCAATTCGCCTTTGTCTTCCTCGCGCTATTCTTTTTCGCAACTTTTCCTTTTATCGTTGTAATCGACTCATACCCCCCCCCCCCTTCTACGTCTTTTGTCCACCGATAACTCACACACGTTCGGGTTTGAAGACACTTTGTTCGAGCTTTTGTTCCCGTTTGTCGAAGAATAATATATATATATAGGATAATAAGGGAGATTCCGTAAGAGTGGTTGTCAACCACTCTGTCGGATCCACGCATGGCAGCCTGTATATCTATATATATAGCGAGGTTGTGCAACGGTCGATTGATCGTGGCAGGAAAAAGGCGAATATCTCGAAAGTATTAACGCCCGGGGGCAGCGAGGTACGCTCGAGTGAACTCGCGCTCGCGCGCGCGCATTTGCACGTTCCTATATCTATACGTGTGTATATGTGTACAGATAGGAACACGGAACGCACGATGGGAAAATCGTGATTTGTGCCACCAACAACTTATCGGAGAAACAGCGGACGGCTCACCGTGCATTTTCCACGCGGATCCTTCTGCCGTTCCTCTGTAATTGTATGCGCGAGTGTGTGTATATATATATAGAGCTGCGGAGACCTTTGGCGATTATGGAAATAACGCGTTTCAATCAAACGGTAGATTTTTTATTCGACGAGTGACACCGGTTAATTAGCATGGGAACCAATTGGGAGAATCGGTTCAATCAACTATAAACTATATATATATATATATATATATATATATATATATATATCTATATATCTATAGGTCAGCGATATAAAGCAGCTTGCTATTATATATATATATATATATACATTACCTGGCTTTCAGTATTCGATAGTTGCGAAATGACGAATGATACGATTGCGGTCGAAGGATAAAAAGTACAAAAAAAATGGAGGAGATTCGATAGAGAAGCTTGTCGCTGCTCTCATTGGGATAAAGTTGGATTTATATAATTTTACTAGTTATTTCACACGGTAATTAGCGTTAGCAGCGCGAATTGGTGGTTGAATTGGCTCGATCGTGATTTATTCCCTGGCGTTGGCCGAGGTATACATACATATATATGTATATATACATATAGGAGAGCGAGTTTCTTTAATTGGCGGCAAAACGCTGCTAATTATGCGCGAATGCGCGCGCGTGGGCGTAGTCATTGTTGAATAGAGGGAATACGGCCGATGACGCCACGGGATATAATCTATCTATCTCTAAGCGTTGGATAACGATCTCGTTGACGTTTCAAACCTTCCATTCAATTGATCCTCCATGTCAGCGGACTCGTAATAAATCCACCTTCGATTCGGATGTTAATTAACTCGCGAAAACCGGCAGTGATACCTTTGATATATATATATATATATAATTGCAACGCGTGGGCCGGGTCAGCCATGCAGGAGGGTCGAGGATTCCCACCATAATTATAAGCCACTTTCATCCTGGATTCTTTGGGGAACTCGGTGAAACGCCTTTTGCGTTATTGACCCGTGAGCAGTAGGGTATATATATATAGGTTATATTCAAAGCACAACAGGGGGAGGGGGGAGGAAGGAAAATGGCAAGTACGAGAGACCGTGCGAGCTGTTCTCTTCAACAACTCCTCCTCATCCCTTACGCGTCCCTAAATACAAGCCCCAAGGAGAGAGAGCGAGTAATATGTCGTTCTTTTGTTGCGTTTTCCGGCAATTCGGCTGCTTTCTCCCCCCCCCCCCCTCTCGCAACGAATACGAATTTCGGGCTGATTATTCGGCTGCCGGAGTGACGTTGCTTCGGCTGGATTAAAATGCTGCTGGGACTAGGACTACCGGGGGTTGGGGGTTGTCACCCCCCGGGGGTGCCATGCTTACTCGCGTTTCTTCATTTCTTCCTTGCTAAATCGCTCCGTCTACCTTTCTTCTCTTACGTCTGTTTACCACTGCCTGAATCACCTGCTTTCCATTATCACAGAGAATTCACTGTGTGTGTGTGTATTTTCTAGTTCTTGCTAATAGGAATCACGCGGGAAAAAAAGTGGAAAATATGTTTTTCTTTTGGACCGGATCACAGAGAGAGGCATATATGCACGATCCAATAGCGATTAATGCAAGATCGCGTACATACGTGCGCGCGATGGAGGATAATTTTTGGAGAGGAGTGGATCGCGTGAGTTTTTACCGGGAAAAATCAGTTTGGGTAGACGCGCGAGGTCGATTAATGAGATTCGGCTTTTTATGGGCTAAACGAACGTGTCACGCAGCTCTCACGCACACGCGAGAGGGGGGGGGGAGTGTACTGTATACTAGTCCGGAGGGACGTCGCGCTGGCCGGTAATAATAATAAAAATTCATGCGTCGCTTTACGGCCGCCATAAAACGCGAAAAGCCAGGGGGAAGACGGGCTTAAGAGGGAAACAAGTCGACGTCTGGCCAAGCATGGAAATGGCTGCTAGCCACCGTGTAGCCTCGTCACCTTTCATTACAATAAGATCGATCGGGGTTATCGTTACTCGCTGCCTTTTACGATTAACGCCTTTGGCCGCCATTACGTCCCAACCCCATCACTGGAAAATCCTTCCTTTGCTAAGTAACGCTCTCTCTCTCTCTCTCTCTCTCTCTCTCTCGTTGTCCACTGGCCATAAACGAATCTCCAACGAACTCGTTCCATTTATTATGTACCTCTTTACGCTGTCCGAGAATCGATCAATTTATTATTTTAACGTTTCTCCCTCGATGTCTTGAATTTCCTATACGACGAACCTCTCAAATTTTTCCTCTCGCTCGTGTGTCGCTGATTTGTCAGTTTGGAAAAGAAACAATGAAAAAAGAAAGCGTCCATAATCAGGGACATTTGGCGATGACAGAAAACTTTGAAAAATTAATGCTCGCTCTTTCGAGTAGTTGAGCAGAATCAGAATCTGACACTTATCGTTTATGGTTTTATATATATATATATATATATAGTGTGTATAGTGCACTGTCAGAGGCAGATACTCGCCCTGCAACGTTTCCTTCTGAAAAACCAATTATTATCGTTCGATATGCTCCTCTGTATAATCGCACGAGCATCCAGAGTGTTTTGCGAATCGTCGGTCTCGATTCGACCCATTTTTTCTCTATGCTAATTTTATACATTTTCGCTCTTTTTATATATTCATTTATTTTTTTCTTAGTACAGTCAGCTCTTCCAAGTTTCGTACTCCTCTCTCCTCTCTCCGCGTGTTTTCACGACGATCCACCAAAAAGGATCGAGCATCGGTCGTTAGAGAGTTTTACAGTGGCATTAAGATCCTCTCGAATGATGCACGCAAAGTGCTATCCACCCTCGCTTAGCCCATCCCCCCCCCCCCTACAAATCTTCCCACCCCTCGTTCCCCCATTATCCTTTTGATCCCTCGCTCCTTAATTAGTTTCTTGTCGGCTCGAATTTTCACTCGTTCCTCGCTCCACTCGATTTTTTCTCTCGGCGTCCGGATGAAGCCACATTGAATGAAAATCAACATTCTTAATTTCGCATTAACGGCCATTCCTACAAATCTTCCACCGCGGCATTTATTGAAATGAATAAACATTAATCTAACCGAGGCTCTGCAGGAATAAACTTGGAAAACTTATGATTATGATATTTCGGGTGACATTTAAGCGGCTACGTTGGAATGCTCGATTAAAATTCGGCGTTTCTTTTTGCGACATTCGTTTGGAAGGTTGTGCTAATGATTATTACGAGTGACCTTGGGATTATATAAAGAGTAGGAGGAATGCAAGCGCATTCCCGTCTCACATTCGTATTGACATATTATACTAAATAACTTATACGTATGCAACGTCGATCAACGGTTTAAGGACGTCAGCAACCGTACGGCCTCGCTTCTTCTTCGCTCGTATACGTCTATACAGAATACACCTAACCTAAACCGGACCATGAAGCAGAGCGAACCAACCTAATAATTACCATTGAATCTTCGCAACTCGAACCTTTGTTTCAGGATTAGAATTACAAAAAGGAATCGTGTGTAGAATTAAGAATTAAAATCAAAGACGAACGTTCGACGTTCGAAATGAACCAAAGAGCAACCACGACTGATCGTTCGTTAATTAGATTTTTAGGACCGAGTTAGGTACTGGAATTTATATATATATATAAGTGGGTGCGTAAAATAGTTGCTGGAGTAAAGTGAAGCGCTACCACTCAGCGTGGAAACCACACTGTGACTGACAAGGTTGCGCACAAGAACCGGAAATCAGGCAGGAGCGTCTCGCTGAACAAGAAAAATTCGTCTCGCCTTACCCCTCCCCCCCTCCTCGTCCCCCTCTTACCAAAGCAAAAACACGCGTTATTGCCCATTTTTCGATAAACCGTACCTCGCAGAGCCAAGTGTATAATATTATTCGGCAAATAGACCGTTGCGTCCTCTCGAGTTTATTCGCGAAGAACCACACCGTCTCTGACCACACGGAACTTCAAGTTCGCCTTTTGATACATGACAAATTTCACGTGGCGTTTGCCACCGTGCCATGCGAAAAGAGCGCTATATATATATATATATGTATATAGAAAGACCAACCGCACGAGAATACCATCATCGATGACACATTCGGTACACGAGGAGAAAAACCCAGTACAAAAAAAAAGTTGACGATCGTCGAGATTACGGATCATGGAAAATTTGATGGGGAAAGGTGACAAAGGTGCGAGTGACGGGGAAAAGTCTTGGTAGCTCGACGCGAGCGTTAATTCGAGGTGGAAGGGTTCCGATTGGTTGCTCGGGAGTGCCGGGACGGGCACCCGGACAGAAACGGCAACGCCGCGCGTCGTCGGAGTCGCGACCGTGAAACGAGAGCATTTTATTGCTCAAGAAAAATGCTAAATTGCTCGGCTTCGTTGCGTCATTCCCTCAATCATCGTTGCAGCAGGCGACGCGGCTAAAAATAGACGCGACGATTGTTTATTAAAATCAGCGCGACCCCTGATCGAGCCGATCATTAGCGCGCTGCGAAATCTCGGAGAACGATGGAGCAATAATGATAAACGCGATTAGTATCGATTTATTAGGGGAATGTTAATAACAATGGGAATTGTGATAATATATAATAATAGTATTCTCGTACAGGGTGTCGAATTTGAAAGAGGGAAGAGAGTAGGATGTTTGTCAAGACGATTCTTCGGCTCGCGACTCCCTCTTCAGGTTCCTCTTCATCTTCTCTCTCGTCTGGTCCCCGTCACTCGCAGAGCGCGGAACGCGTCGAGAGAGCATCGGACGCGCGGGATAGGTGTGCGAATGAGTCGCTGGCACTCGAGAAGCAGCGACCAATGGACGCCACTCGCATTGGCAAGGTCAAACTCGACTCGCCTGCGACGTGCCTCGATCTCTCCCACCGAATTCGCAAATTTAATTGCCAGAGTCTCTTCATTACATTAGCGGGCTCGCGCGAGCGAAACTTTATTAATAAACCGGCGTCTATTCGACGCTGCCAACTCTCTCTCTCTCTTTATCTCTCGAGCGGTGCGCGTCCGAAAGAAAATCGTTCGTCGAGGTGTCATAAATCACGCTTGATACGCCGACTGAGAACCACTGTGTAGCTCTTCTATCGCATCGCGAGTTCGTCAATTTCAATTGCCGAGAAATCGTCCGATTAATTGTCCTCCCTATATATATAGATGAGATATATTTGCGAAAAACTGTTTGTATGTTAATGTAACACATTTTACATTAATCGACTCGAGGGGCTGATGGTATCGATGCAGGTGTACGCTATTATATATTCCATTTAAGAATAGGGGGCAGGGTAAATAATGTACAATAATGTGGTTATAGTTTAGATGGGGGTAAAAAAAGATTTAATTAGACGCGTCTCCTGGATCTGGACGTTCGTTCAGTTCCTTTTCTCTTATTCTCCCCACCCCCCCCCCCCTCTTTTCTCTCTCTCTCTCTCTCTGTATATATATATATATATATATAATGAAATCTGTCGATTCTGCCTGCAGTATTCTTCGTCCCTGTCCCGGTGCCGGTCCCTTCTCTTGGTAGCCTTGTCAATCCGTCTGTCCGTCCGTAGCCGCATGGTCCTTTGAGTGGCAGCGACTCCATTTCCCTTGGCCGCGCGCGCAGTTCCTTTGACTGTTTATGATTGTGCACCGTCGTCGTGCGCTTGACACTGACAAAACGAAGCGGCAAACGATCCGTACCGAACCCACATCTCACCCCCTTCTCCCTTTCTCCTTATACCGTGCGTTGCCATACATCCCCCCCCCCCCTACCTCCTTCCCCAACGCTAATTACAGCCAAAAAAGAATCGATCGAGCACGTACCGACGAAACGATTCCTCCAGACCGAGAAAACAAAAATAACTAAATTATATATATATGTAAGTTATTTGTTTAAAATTTAAAAGCATCTCTCTCGTTCCAAATCCAACGGTATGAAAAATTAGCGAGCGAGGCAACAATGGCTCTCGGGCCGGGCTAGTCCATTGGTCCTGATCGCGATTTGGGATTCCTGGCTGGATTTATGCACACGAGACCTCGTGTGATAAGAGTCCCTCGAATAATGTGGTCCTTCTCCACCTGCCGAGCGAGCCTCATTTTTTAATTCCTCCGAAGAAGCGGCACCCTCCCCCCCCCCCCCTCCGCTCGGTCGGATCTTATCGCGACGCGTGCGACTCCAGGTGAGACTTTTCAGGGGTCTTTGCACCCGAGCCATCGCGCAACCTACGTCCGACTGACCGAAATGCCACGTTTCGATCCTCGCGAAGATTACAAAACCCTCGCAAATAACTCGGAGCGTTCTCCAGAGCCGCCACTTTGCGTCCCTCCAACGGGAGCCAACAATTATTCAATTTATCGTGAAAACTCTATTAAAGTGGCCTCCCCCCCCCCCCCCCCCAATCCTTGTGCCTTGATTAAAGGTACGCCCGCCGCTGGTCGAGGAAAAGCGTTTCATTATTAGGAAGCTGTTTGAACCTAACAAACCCTAGATTCCGTTCATTTATTTTTCACGGAATTTCTTCGCTTTTTCCAAACGACCAATTTAATTTCACCGTCGCAATTCGGTTTCCGCTGTTCGCAGCTTTTTCGCATTAGACCGCGCTGGCCCGGGCTCCGGTTAAATATTCACGAGTGTTCGGTGGAGTTTTCGTGTTTGTCTCGTTGCTCGAGTTACAGTAGGTTGGCTCGTTCCTGGCAACAATGTAGGAGCCGGCCGGTTAACTCGCCTCCATATATCTATATGTACACACACACACGCGTATGAATACAAGTAGCATCATAGAGGAAAGCGATAGAGAGTCGTCGAAAGTGGACACATCGAACGTTAGACCCTTCTAAATTCCACGGTTAAAACAGGTGGGATTTATCGGTTGGAAAACTATATATATATATATATATATATATATATATATGTACAACAGTGATTATATTCAAGAGGGGGGGGGGGGTAGATTTAAATAATTTCGTATACGAATCCTTCGAAAGCGTGGACGAGTTTGCACCCGTAGTTTTGCATATCGAGGAATAAATGGCTGATTTAACGCTTAATAAGGTGAGCCGGAGGATTCTTGCAGGGGTAGGGCGGGGGTGGGGGTGGTGCTCTCGGCGGAAGGGAAGTTTTAAGCTGTAAAATGGCGTCCAGCCATTAACCTGCTTCGATGCTCATTGTTCATCGCTTAGGAATGTAAATCACAGCGGGAGGACGATAACGAATGAGCTAAGAATAATAGTAAAGCAGATGCGGTGATAAAGGAAAGATAAGAGCGGAGAAAGTACACAGTGGCGCATATATACGCGAGGGCAGCGCGTATGCATGAGTTACAAAGGAGCGACGATCAATAACACTCTTTTATAAAACGAGCAGCGTGTGACTTAAAAGAGAATTTAGACATTGATTTAAGCACGCGGCTACCGTGATTTATCGCCGTCGCTGCTGCCGCAACGCGCGACCCGTAACGTTTATTGTTCTACCCTCCTCCCCCTCCCCTCCTTATCTCCCTCTCTCTCTCTGCTCGAATCTACCCCCCCCCCCCCCTCCAACCAACGCCAGTTTTTTTTCCACACGCCGAAGATGCTTTCGGGAAAAGCACCGGTGCAGAACCACCCCCTACAAACCCTATATATATATATGTGTATACACACAGGCGCAAAACTAGTGGTAAACCCCCCCCCCCCCCCCCCGGAATTATTATTGCTTTTCGGTACTCAACGCCGTACACGAAAATATATAGTGGAAGCTCGACGAACGAGCGCACGAACGATTGATCGCTCCGTGGAATAAATTAGGCAGTGCGACGTAGGTCGGTGCCACGAGGATGGAACGTTCCAGGAATGTTCGCGACACCTATACATACCTGTTTAGGAAAATTCGGAGACTTTGAGATTTTTTGTCGCTTTATTTTCCGCGTAGATCGAGAGATCTGACGGGAGTAATTAGGGGTTTTGAGCGAGATTGCGACGCGCGGTTTGACGATGGTTGTCACTGCAGGAACAGTGTATGTGTGTGTGTGTGGTACATTATATCGCGAGTTATTTCTATATAGGTGAGTTTCTAGGAGATGGCGCGCGGTAGATTCGGGCGAGGAAGACGCAGTGGCGGAAGAGGTCGACGTAAGCTGTCAGACCTGTCCATCATTTCACCGGCATCGGATTATCCCTCTGGCGTTCTCGAAATCGCGTCGAAAATATACGGTACAAGACGAAACGTAATATTCCAGGAGAGAAATACAATCAGCTGATGTATAAACGCAGTTTGATCAAAATGATCGAGCGAAAATATCGGTGCTCCCGATCGGAGCCGGAAAGAGCAGCTATATAACCGTACGGGCCCGATCGATTCGAGTACTCGCTCTCCACTTCCGGTTTCAACCAGCTGCTATATATATATATATATATATACCTATTCGAATAGCTCGTGCTCGTCCAATTAGCTGTCCGACCCGAGAGGGACTTAATTTTCATTTATAATTAATCCTTCCCTGCGCGACGTGTCCTTGGACATTTATTTGCACATGTATATAGGTTCATCCCTGAAGCGAGAAGGAAGGTTCGGGAAATATTTGTTATCGCTCTAGGATAATAATATAATACTTTGCCGCGTTCTAGAGAGAGAGAGAGAGAGAGAGAGGAAGAGGTATTAATTGCAGCTGTCTCGTGTAACGTTAGACGTTGTCCGGTGAAAGATTTAAGGTGAGTCGTTGGATGGAAGAAGAAGAAGAAGAAGAAGAAGAGAATAAGATAGACGTGGGATTGGCGAGCGAGGAGGAAGACGCGCGTCCGTCCGTCCATCCGGGGGTGGCAGGCAGCTGCAGGGAGGTAGGGGGGAAGAGAAGTGGACTGTCCGTTCCGTCCATCACATCGCCAGCGTCGGATTATCGTTCTGACACTTTCCGAGTTATACCGACCGTGCACCTCCGCTGCCGCGACTCGCGTCGTCGTCGTCTTCCCCTTGGCCAGATCCGCGCCTCCGCCTCCGCCTCCACCACCATCCCGCCACTCGTCTGACCGGTGTCGATCAAATTTCCGAGGACGAAACTCCATTCAAGGCCATCGCGACCAGACAAAGCGTCCCCTACTCCCGTTTCCGCCCCGTTGAACCCACGGAACGCCACTCTGCTCAACCTGGTAGCCACCAGAAGCCGCAGCCTTCTTCTTGTTCCCGCGAGGGGGAGACCCGCAAAAATATTCCACGCAGAGATTAACGAAATTGCGAATTTTTTATTTCGTCGAGAATTCTGTACACTATATATATATATATATATATATATATAGTTAAATAGCAAACAGAGTGTACAGAGGTTTATCGGGAATGGGGCAGGCAGCTGTCGAGCCTCGACAACTTTTTTGACGCAAATTCGAGTTTTGCGCGAGCTAGGTGAGAGAGTCGCCGTGGCATCGCTCGACTTTCTCATGGTGACTCTCTTTCTCTCTCTCTCTCTCTCTCTCTCTCTCTGTCTATCTATATATATAGGTATATATAGGAGAACGAACACGCGCGACCCTCGGCCAAGCGCGTCATTCGATTATTAATTCAATCATCGTTCGCGATTGGATTACCTTTTGGTCGACGGAAAAAAAGGGGAGAGAGGACGACAAAAAAAAAACCGGAAGCACTGTGCGAGAAGCTGTCATTACGCGCACGCGTCTACGCGTTTATCGAGTTATTATTTCGATTTTGTATCGAACCCTCCGCGCTTGTCCGGCAAAATCATACAGCGGAATTTTATTATTCTTCTATATCTGTCCCGTTCGATCAATCAGCCTTTATAGCCAGTCACGTTGAATTATCAGTTGTTATAATTGCCATCGAATTACCATCTCTAATGAGAACACTGGGGAAAAACCAAAACGTGATGCACCACTGGCACACCGTTCGTACACCAATCCTCCTCGATCCTCCCCCCCCCCCCCCCCTTTTATTTATCAATTTTTAGCCAGTGTTTTTACTTTAATTTATTCCTAAACGCACGCGACGTCCATTGATTTTCGAACGACCCACGAGAATATTTAAATCTCTCTCTCTCTCTTTGCGTCAATAACGAGTCTGTCTAACGATTCTTCTTTACTGTTTCAGGTAAGCACACTGAATTATCCAACACTGAGATCAAACGAGGAGGAATTTGTGAGTAAAGTATGAAACACGGTGGAATGTATCGAGTTGCGACGACTAATTATCGAGGCTTAATTGATACAGTGACGCGTATACCGCCTGCTCGTCTATTATTAGGTAATGGAAAAGTGTGTGTGTGTGTGTGTGTGTGAAAGAGGAAGCGAGTGTGCGTTTTAAAATGCAAACATTTCGCTGGCTACGGACGCTCGATGGTTCGTTCGGCATCGGCCGCGTCACTCGGTTAATTAAATCTAATGAAATTACGAACGATTAATGGCTCGGACGCCCGTTCGGACGTCACGTTCCAAATCAGCGCAGCGTCGCTCCGTAGGAAATCCTTACGTGGGGAATGCAAGAAAATGGAGGGGGGGGGGGGGGGGAAGTTCGCGAAGACTATAGCAATCATCCACTTTGTCACTGGTCGGTCCGAACGGCCTTGAATAAATTTGGACGCGACGTTGGAGGGACGAGGGATGAAGCAATATCCGGCGGGGGTTATGTAATAAATATATGTGTGTGTGTGTGTGGGGTGGAAAAGTACGTTACACGCGTGTACGTATTCCACGTAGGAAGCGCACGATGAGCTCGCCTTATTTATTTACAATTTCTCGTAGATCCCTCGCAAAGTCCCGGGGAATTTATGCGCACGTCAAATAAGATTCCTGTAATGCCATGGTACGAGTGCATTAAGGGGGAAGACATTACAAGAAAAATACTGGAGAAGGGTGAAAATGCTGGCCGAAGGAGAGCGGGTTGGGTATTATTTTTGCCGAGTATTACGTGGCTCGAGTGGAGGGGAGGGGGATGCTGGGAGGCCATCGTCGCGAAATAGCGTGAATGCATCTACGCGGACCAGAGGCATTCCTGGACATTAGCATGGGTCGCCCAGTGGTGGTGGTGGTGACGCCCGCGTGTGAGTGGTGCTTGCACGTGACTGGCACGCGCCACTGTGTGGGTTAATGCTGGTGGTCGTGAGAGTGCTGCGACATCCCCACTGATGAAGTTGAGCCGCGACGTGTAATAAGGGTCGCGAGGCTCGGGGGTGTTCGGGGCTGTTCGGGGGTGGTGGTAGGACGGATGTCGCGCGGGGTGGGCTTGCTCGTGCCCAGGGCCGGCGGATATCTCCCGGCATTCTTGAAAAATCCTCATTTGCACTTATCAAGATTCCTCGCGCTGCTTTCCTCCACTTCCCCCTCCTCTTGCTCCACCTGAATAATCTTCATATTATTTCGTTTTCTAAAAATCCGTAAAAAGCGACGAGAGAGGCAAACTTTCGCGAAAGTTTCGTCCACGACAAAGATCCGGGGTGAAAAAAGTTTTTCGAGAAATCAAAAGGAGAGTTTAATTAGAGGAAATTTAATTATAATAGTATGCTTGACGTGGATAATGAAGAAGCGGCTCGGTGTTTACTCGAGGAATCGTAGGAATAAGAGGCGAGTTTATGGCGGATATAGAGCGGTAGAAGAGAAGTTGGTTGACGTTATATCATACACACACACACACACACACATATACATATATATATATATATTTTTTTTTTCAATGAAGAATATTACTTAGGATTGGTGTAAAATGCGAGGAGTGTATGGGCGCGCGAAGGAAGGAGCGGCGGATATTCCGGCCCTGGTTGAGGTTGACACGTTGGGTGGACCTGTCGAGGAGGCCGAAGGGGCGAAGCGGCAGGAGGGTGTGGGTGGTTGGTCGGGTGTGAGGAGGTCGAGGCTGGAAGAGGACGTGACACGGCCGTCTTGCGACCCGTCCCGACCCCCCTCCCTTCTCTGGAGAGAGCCAGCAGGTTCCCCAGATCCCGCTAGCCACCCCAACCCCCAAACCACGACGTCGACCGACCGCCGCTGGCTCGGCTCTATTGTTGTTATTATTAAAGGGGGTCGCTGAGGAGGGGCGGGGGGTGGGTGGGTGGATGCCGACCGGGTGAGAGGGACGATGACGGAAAGGAAGGCGGCGTCTGCAGGTGACAGATGAAACAGCCACCCCCTCCCACCCTCTCGCCTTCCACTCCCTTTCCCTCGATCCTCGGCCACCCCCGCTGCCTCCCTTCTTCCCTCTTTCATGGAGCGCCTCTCTCTCTCTCTCTCTCTCTCTCTCTCTCTCTACGTCCAATCTGTACACACGTATATATATATATATATATATATATATATATAGAGAGAGAGAGAGAGTCAGGCCACAAGCTTTCTCTCCTTCGTTACTGCTAGCTCACGTCCACCCTTCACGTACCATATCCTGACGGACGGACGGACGGACGGGCGAACGATGGCATGGCGAACCTTTCGATTCTCGTACGAGCCTTCGGCTTCCTCCAGGCTGCCGAGAAACGTCGCGTCGAGTGGACGGGGTCCACCACGTACGTACACCGATGCACCCTTCTCCGATCTACCCGTTTAACCCCTTCATCAAACGCCACCCCCTCCCCTACACGTTTTACGCTTCTCTGTCGTTTCTACGATTTGCCTTTAATCTTCCACCCCATTTCCCCTCCCTCGTCACTCGTTCCCAGGGAAAACGTCATTTAACGGGAAAGCCTTGACGCGAAGGACGCATTTTCCTAGGAGCTCACAATCTTCGCTATCGAATTCGCTCTCTATCTCTCTCTCTCTCTCTCTCTCTCTCTCTCTCTCTCTCTCCTTTGTTGTACGTACAGAGGTATTATTCGTCTTTTTGCCACGCTTCGACTCGACTCGACTCTCGTTCATCGAAGATGGTTTATTTCATACGCGCGCGTTTACCGGAGAGATGCATTATCGAGTACGTACGGACGGACGGACGAACGGCGCAGCATCAACTTCGTTCTCGTTGCAAGTAACGCTTATTGAATTCCTACGTGCAGTCACGACGAGTGTGTTGTCCTTTAAACGGGTGACTGGCAGAGGAGTGATTCTGACGTTCCTGACGCGTCCATTGAGAAGCGAGAATCGCGCCGCGCTATTGGCTTGTCAGCCGCGCGCACTCCGAAGTTAGTCGCGTTTTGTTCGCCTTTATCTAATCGAGACAGGTGCTCGTCAACTGGCCGCGGCCCTGCCTATTCTCTCGCGTCCTCCGGCCACGGAGATGGCGTAAAAAGGAAAACGCACACACACACACACACATCTATACACGTACGACCATTCCTCCCGAAGAAAGGGCAAAGGCAAAAAAAGGGATAACCCATCGGACCCGATGCTAAACTCAGCTCGTCCATAATTTCGCGATAGGAGACTCTGAAATTAATCGTTGCAGCTGTACATGGCTCGTCTCTGAATGTGCCAAAGGGTGGGAAGGGTCTCGTCGGTGCACGTGGAATGCGAGGGGGGAGGGATGCGCAAACCTGAGAGAGAGAGAGAGAGAGAGAGAGATAAAGAGGACATTTATTAAAGCGGAAGAGTAAGGAAGAGGAAGGGAGTGGACTGGGACTGAATGAGTTAGAAGGTGGAAAGGCTTCCAGGTTAGTTTTATCACGGTCCACTATCCTCACCGACGTACTGGACATCCCGGGAAACGCTAGGAATGCGAGCCGTTGTCGTTCTCCCTGTCGTTCCTGTCCTCACAATCCAGAAGAAGGGATGGCCCCACGCTATATAGTTATATACTCGCTGCTTCCGGGACACCGTATTCCGACGACTGGCGTCTCGACGCTGGCTCGAATAACCCACTGTACACGCTATCACCCTTCGTAATCACGGCCTCTTCCATATAATAGCCCCCCCCCCCTCCTCCCACTCTTATACTCATCCTTTTACTCCACTGTCACGCGCGTCCCGTCCATTCCTCTCCCACTACTCTTCCAGACCCTCACTCTCTCTATCTATATATATATATAGCGAGACTGACCCCGCAACTCGCGGCTTCAAGTTTTTCCCCCGAAACCCGTCGCTAACGAACTACGAAACGGATAAAGCCGCAAAACAGCCGACGTGTGCCCAATTGGGACGCGGTGCGGGGCTCTTTGCTCGAATCTCCTGGAAAAATTCTTGGAGGAGCAGCGAGAGGAGAAAATCGAGCGCAACGTGTCCAAGTCTCCGGAAAGGCCCGTTCTAATAAGTGTCGGGATTCCTGGGTAAGCCACGCCATTCTTGGCTTGTTTACATTTCGATTCGGATCCGTCAGTCAACCCCCCCCCCCCTTCCGTGTCGGTCTGCGAGGCGAGATTTCTCGAATCTCCGCGAGAAAGCAATAAAGCCGAAGGAGAGCAAGAGAGAGAGAGAGAGAAACCTACGAAGGAGTCCCGGATGGTCCTTGGACATCCCGACGCATTCGCACAGCGCTCGACACTCGAACGTGCCGAATGTCGGGCTTTCGAGACAAAATCCCTCGCTCGAGGTCGCTGAATATGCAATGAAGTCCACGCTTTTCCTTCCAACCTTCGTCCTTCCTCCGTGTATACCTATATCTATATATATAAACACACACACACACACACGTATACACACACACGCACACCTCTGGGCCCGTCAGTTGGCTCGTTGTCGACGCGGAGTCTGACGAGAGGGACCTTATTTGCAGCAACGTAGACTCGGGAGCAGATATTGCCCCCTGTCAATCTGCCTCGGCCACCACCCCCTTCTAATCTCACCCTCCCCGCTCGTCCCGCGAGACTCGCAGCCACCATTCTCGGCACACGTTCTATGTATATCGAGAAAGAGAGAGAGAGAGAGATAGAAATCTGCAGTATTTCCGAACGATATTTGCATAAAGTCCGCACCACTCGTATCGGCCACGCGTAAGAACGCGTATACGATGGCGAACGAGGAGGAGTCTTGGTCCTGCGGACAGGGAGAAAAAATGTCCGAAGAATCGCACGTTCTCCGGACGCGAGCGCACCGGGGTGACGAGGGTGGTCGACGAAGGGAGTTATGGTCAGAGGCGAGTGGTGGTACGAGAGAAGCAATTTTCCGGGGTGGGAGGCGCGGACAATGGCGATTGCTCAAAGGCTGCAATCGTAGTTCCGGGCTGTGTAGGGTCCTTGGATGTCCAGCGGTCCGTCGTAGGAGACGTCGGTGGACGCCCAAGCGTCGTCGCCGTTCTCGGCATTGATCTGTCGGACGGCAGTCTTGATATCGACGGTGCGAGGAGGGGGGAGAGAGGGGTTGAGTTGGGAAAGGCAGGCAGGCGGTGTCGCCCCCGCAAGCCCCTGCTCGCTCTTCGCTGGCCGAGAGAAAGAGGGACGCTGGAATGAATGGGGAGGGGAGGGGGGGGGGGGTATAGGTGTATCGTACATGTTGGGCTCGTGGAGAGAGCCAGCGAGTCCAGGCGACAGGAGGTGGACGTCTGGGGTCGTCGGGCCGGACTGGGCTCGAGGTGCCACTGGGGAAAGGGGTGGTGGGGCTCTCTAGCACCGCCGCCGACGTTGCCTGCTCGATGCGCGGAGGGGCGGAGGAGTGGGGGAGGAGGAAGAGGATGCTCGTGTCAAGCTGTCACTTCGCTAGACGGCTCGTCAGCCCGCTCGTCCGAGTCTCATTACGTTACCTTCCCTCCCCCATCCGCCTCCTGCCCCCACCCCTTTAAACCGCTTTTTCTACCACTCCCCTACCTTACCTTATACCCTAACCTGACCCAACCAAACTCACTCCCACCCCAGCCGCCACTCCGTCCACTCTCTTTCCTCCCTTGCCATTTTCAACAACACTGGCCTTGCTCCATAACGCTCTTCGGAGCCTTTAACCGGAGGATTCCATTAAGAGTGTGTGATCGAACGAATCTCGCGCTGCAGCTCCTTCTTTCGTCGTTATCTCATCCTTTTTCATATTCTTGGCTATATGTATATATATGTATTTATTTATAGGAAAAAATGGACAAGTTTTTGAGCGATCAGGGAGGACCTAGACGATGCTCTTCTTTGAAGGTCCGAGAATGGTTTCATTCCTTTGATTCTTAAAGAGAGAGAGAGAGAGAGAGAGAGAGGAGGAGAGAGAGAGAGAGAGAGAGAGAGAGAGAGAGAGAGAGAGAGAGAGAGAGAAGCCTCTCTTCCTTCCCCTCGCGAGCTCCGTGCGCTTCGAGACTGTGGAAAGAGAGGGTAGGAGGGGGGAGGGGGAGAAGCAACCCTCGCTCGAACCGAAGAGACGTTAATCGAGGCAAATTGAACACACATACCGTGGTTTTCGACGCTCGATTAAGTCCCCTCTTGACATCCCCCACCCCTCCCCTCCCTCTAAAAAGCATCGCGTGTACCTCCACGACCCAACCGTGTTTTACATCGATCGAAACAACCTCCGACTCGTAGCCCCGCCGCTAAAAAGATGTTCCTCCGACTTTGGCAGGAACCTCGCTGCGACGGGTGTTCGAAAAGTTCCGCGCGTCGTCGTCCCTCCGATGAATTATTTTTTGGGCCCGGTGCGGGTTAATGGGACGGAGAAGGGGGGGGGGGGGGGGAGCGCGCGGCGCGTCTCGGTTTTTGCTCGAAAAGCCCGAATTTCGTCGGTCGGCGCGAGAGAGGATCGTCCGGCGAAATGGGACCGTGCGCAGGAAGAGAACCAATAAAGCGCGACTGGCGATGAGCTGGTCCCTTAATGACAGCTTCGAGTTTATGGGTCCCGGACGAAATTCTTCGAAGCAAGCCGTGGCAAGATCGTTATTACGGTAAGCCAACAAATTGTGAGTGGACCAGTCGATCAATGGTGCCGAGAGATCTCTCGGGCCGCTCAAGGGGAATATAACGTTGAATTAAGCTGGAAATTTCCGCTTGATCATCCGTAATTACGAATAGCCCTAATTTGCCTCGTCGTCGAAATGAGCCAACGAGTTTATTACGCGAGACGACTGCGTGATGCACCTCGCCGTCGCCTCCCCCTCTCCCCCCCCCCCTCCACCACTACCAACCCAACCCTACCATCTACACTTTTCTCACAACAATTTTTAATCGATCCTATTCTGCCGGGCGCCCTCTCCGAGCATCTGCCTCCTCGCTCGCGCAGTAATTCGCTTTTACGACCAATTAATGCCAATTGCCTAATAATAAGGAGGCCAAATTTAACGACCCGCGGCCACTCGAAATTCATCGGTATTAGACAATTATGGGAGTTTTGCGAATTGGCCGGAGTCGATCGAGGATCCGAAGAGTCCTCTCGCGTCCGCTGCTCTTCGATGTTCTCGGCCAATTTTCTGGAAGACGCTGGCACGGAGGGGAGGACAGAGAGCTTCGGTCGCGATAGAGGACAGACGGAGTTGGAAGCGGGGGGGATTGGAAAGTTTAGGTTAGGTTGGCTTGACCCGGTTGACAATCGATTGACGTCTGTCGCCAAGACCCTCCACCCTTTTCGTTCCTCGTTGCACCCTCTCTCTCTCTCTCTCTCTCTCTCTCGCACGTTCTCCATCCCCTAGTGGAGCTTCCTACTCTCGTCGCTATCGTCCAATGCTATCCCTACCTTACGGAAAATCCTCCAGGGTCTCTCCCTCTCCAAAACCCTACCCCTTTCTCTCTCTCTCTCTCTCTTAAATAAGTTTGACCAACTATTATCCTCCCTCGTATTCGTACAAGTTCCACGTATATCCCAGTGCATTGCACGTGTACGTCCTGCTGATTCTCCATTCTGCGACTCTTTCATCGTCTCGGTGTCCATGTAGCTTCTCCGGGCCTTGGATATTTCTTAATTCTCCTAAAACTTCATTAATTCGAGATGCAGCAGTGACTCGGGATCCGTTAAGACCATCCACTCGTACAGCCACATTTTATATCTCTTGTCGCATTATCGACGAAACAAGGTCCTTTTTTCTCCCCCCCCTCCCCCTTCTTTCTCTCTCTCTTGCTCGCAAGAAACGATGCACAATCCATTTCCCTCGTGGCGTTCGCGTTCCAGAATTTAATTAAGGAGCTGCCAATGGATACCGATAAATTGCCGACCTCCCCCCCCCCTCTCCCTCCCAGTCCATCGTATCGCGTTAGGTACGTCTCGGCGAGGGTGGACGGGTGGGACGGTCGAGGTGTAAAGAGAGCACCGAGCGGGGGGATCCCCAGCCACTGTGCGTTCAACGAGAAAGTGTACGGCTAACGACCCGTCTTCTTCTTCTTCTTCTTCTTCTTCTTATATCTCCCCTTGCTCGCATCAACGTTAATTCGCATTGATCGTTATAGGTTCCCTCCAACTTTTCGCGATCCCCCCCCCCTTCCTCCCAGTTTTTCGATCGAGCGAGTCTGCACCGCTCCACGAATTTTGAGGTAGCGAAAATTTAATCGTCCCGAGAATCGCGAGTGGCCGATTCGAGTCCGAAGACGCGTGGAAGAGTTCGGGCGACTCGCGCCGTTCCCGAAGTGACCAAAATGGATGATCGAGTCGAGCGACTGTGGAGGTTCCTCGCACTGCCACGCTATGGGTGTGCGGTGTGGGGCTGTCAGTTTCAGCGTACACGTAAGGATCTGTAGCGGACTCGTACAAATATAGGCACACATTGAAAGTTTGTACTTATAGGAGTGGGGTGGGTGGGGGGTGGTTGAGTATGAAGAGGAGGAGAGTGGAAGCAGAGGAGGCGAGGGGGAGCAGGGGGTTGGATATTATTTGCCGAGGACAGTGACAAACGCCCGTCAACGTCACTTCCACTCGCATTCTCGACTTCCAACGGCTGCAATGGCATCCCCCCTCCCGGCCTCGTCCACCCCCAGGGCTCCCGCCTGCCTCTCAGGAGGCGAGCCCGGGACGTGACGAGCATATCTAGTTCTGGACCGACTCGTCATCTCTGCCAGCCATCAGAAGGCGCCTCTGGTGACTGCTATGCCACCAATACCACCATCCTACCACCCTTCCTACATATATATACCACCACCCCCGCTCACCAATGTGTCCCTCACCGATACTTTTCACTCTCGACTCTATATACGCTGTGTTACACCTATACAGTGCACCATTTCCCACCAGTTCCTCACAACTTTCGACCATTCTACGTGTGCGCGAGTATGTACGTAAGCTTTGCTATTAAATAGCGCGATTGTGTGTGTGTGTGTGTGTGTGTGCGCGCACTGAAGCATCGGCCACGGTGTATACAGTTATACACGTACACAGGTATAAAAGCGAGCTATCTCGTTGACGCGGAGCAGTGTGTTCGTGTGTGTGTGTTTCCAGTGGTGGTTGAGAGAGCGAGATCGAAGGAAGTGGTGTGTGTGTGTGTGTGGTGTGTGGGGAGGGGGGCTTGACGTATCGCGGCCAGACGTCATCCCGTCTTGCTCGACGCTGTCCGTCAGCTCAACGAGCTCCACCGTACGGAGAATGTACGAGCTCCTCGATTTTGTCCCGTGAAAAATCGTTATCGCCGCTCTGCTATACCACCACCGACCGACCACCACCTCCTCTAGCACCGTCGTCGCTAGCCCATTGACCCTCCTCCTCCTCCTCCTCCTCTTTCCACCTCGACCTTTTCTTTCCCACCCCCCCCCCCCTGCATCGTCAATTTTTCTTCCTCGATCCTCGACGCGACTCATCGAGCGTAAATCCTGTGCGTAAAATTTTCGCTGCCTCCTTAAAATTTCGATCAACGATATTTCGTTACTAAACTGTACGTTAATCGATTGATCCATTCATATAGGAAATGAGGGGGGAGTACAATAGTGGTTGTATATTCGGAGAGCAAGGGATATGGCAGTTTAAACGATCCCTGCCTCTCTCAGGGTAAATAGAGGAATGTAATGGCGCGATTGTGGCAGATGCATCGCGTCGCGTCGCGTAGCGTCACGTCGCGTGTCTCGAGTCTGGAAGTACAAACTAGACGAATGGTCTAGTAGAGTGGGCTGCCGCACCATTGGTGGGAGTCGGTTACACAGGAGGGTGCATTCGTTGGAGGTGGGGGGGGGGGGCTTTAGCGAAGGTGGTTGTGTGGCATGTAGAGGGGGCGGAGGGGGGAGGGGAGTGGAACGTAGGTAGTCATTATGTGGAGGGAGGTGACGTCACTGACGGTGACGGATGGCTACGCGTCAGGCAAGTATAAACCCCATGGTACCCAATAAATTATTGCAACTATAAATTACTTCTGTGCTCACGATATAATGCTACGGCTACTGCGGCTGCTCCACTGTAGTATGCGTGTGCCTCGTGTAACGAGACTCTCTCCCGGTCGCCCGTGTGGGTGTGCCTCTGTGTATCGTCCTGTGTGTACTGGTACACACGCTCAGTGGTCCTGGAGGGGTGCGATCAACGCCAAAGGTGGGGATGGCAAACAAAGGTGCCACGATCCCAGACTAACTAGCTATAACTCTCTCTCTCTCTCTCTCTCACTCTTTCCAGGCTTTTATGCTTCTTCGCGTTCCAACCCGCGTCAGCGTTCGCAATTTTGCGATAAAAAAATGATCTAACTTCGACGCTTCGTTTTCTTCTTCGTCGTCCCGAAGATGTACCATCGCAAGTGTGTGGATTTGGGAAACGAAGAAGACGACTCGGATAATTAACACCGAAAATTAGCAATGGTAATGCGAATTCGCGTTCGTTCCTCGCTGGAAATTTTTGTTCGAGCGTTCCACGATAAAGGACATAACTCTGTCGGCGGTTGAATCGTGCCGAAAAATTTTAACTGGCTTTTCCTTCTCTCTTTATCCCTCGGCGCGTCAGAAAAGTCTCGATTTACGAACGAGGGCCGACTGCCGTTTTCGGTGCGCCGAGCGACGTTTTTATTCGCGTTATGGGAATATACGCTAAGCCGTCGACGTAAGCGAGAAGTCTCGAGGATTTACGGCTGCGTCGCACCGTAAAAACCTCCCCCCTCCCTCCCCCTTTATCGACGATCCAGCGCGCGAGTCCCCTTAATCGCCGTGCGCAAGAGAGAGAGAGAGAGACACACAAACATTTCATTCTGGAATATTAATTATTTCTTCCTGATTCGCTAACAAGGCTCCTCTCACTCCCTCTTCATGGTCCTCACCCTATAAACAGTGCTCACCGCGCGACCACTCTTAATTAAATAAAGCCGCTGCCCGATCGTATTTTTATCCCGCGATAACTCCATTTGCATCGGGTATCAAGCCAATTGCAATAATTTGCGGTAATTCGGAGGCGGCGTACAGGGGGAATAGCACAGGAGGTTATTAAACGGGAGATTAGGATCGAATTACGAGTGAGCGAGCTAATTAAAGCCAAGGACAGATGGATGATTCGCCTGGAAATATGGAATGCGCGTTGTGCTTTTTAATTTTTCCCTTCGGTTTTTTAATCGCGCGGCCCGCACCACGCATGCAACGGATGGATCGAGGGGAGCGATTGCTCGTTCATTTCCAGCAATCCGAAAGCGCGCGCGCGCGCCCCCTATAGCTACTGTACTATATTGGTGCGCGATAACTCCGCGATAAAGCGCGGGATAATTATCCGCGTCGGCTCGCTAATGTTCTCGCCATTGCGGTCAGATCATAAACACACCATACGATATGGCTATCGTTACCGCTAAGACCCTAATTCATGCGCGACACGTGACTATAATGAAATCGCTCTACGCGTCCCACCCTGCGGTGCTTGTGTATACGTATATTCTGTATACGTGCACCGATGGCAACCGCTAAAATTCAATCCGAGAGCTTTGCTGCTTTATCGGAGAATTTTTCAAGGGAGAAACCTTCTTTTCCTTAACAGTCACGTGCTGCGATGGCAAAACTCTAATTTGGTTTTCGAAAACCGTCCGATTTATCGTATAGAAACATCACTGCGAAACTAATATATGTTTACAAGTGGAGGATTATTAGATGGAATGGAGATTACGAAGGTGTGCGAGGAGCAGTATTAATATTGTTGTAAATATGTGCGTGTGTGTGTGTGTATATATAGGTGCACCGAGATCCGGTTGGTCGGATCGATTTAGCAGCGGTGCAAAGGTTCGGTTGATCGGTGGATTGAGAAGCACTGTATAACATAATCCCGATACGTAATAAATATCGCTGCACCGGTCTCGTTTGGCAGCATTGGTGCGTCTGTCTCTCATCCCGATGCCTTTGGGGGCCAGCACCAGCAGCGCTTGGTTGCTGGAGTCTGAGGAGGGGGTGGAGGGGTTGAAGGGGGAGGATATTATGGGCGAGCGAGTGAGTTATACGCCTTGCCGCATGTGTGTCGCATAAATCTGTTCCAGTCTCGGTCCCGGCCCCCTTACAACTGCGCTGGAACTGCTTCGCCTCGCCTCGACTCGGCTCCACTCGACTCGACTCGACTCGATTCGCCTTCGAGCGAACTGACTGACTGACTGACTGACTGCCTCGTCTGCCTCTCTCCCCTTCCTTCGCCCTTACACCTTCCGCTCTCCACCAACTTTCTGCCTTCCGAGAAACTACACACACACACACAGCTAGTGAAAGAAGCTAGAACAGAGCACCATGCCACTTTCACATACATACACACACACTCTCTTAACTTGGAATCTTATCAAATTGACTTTTCAACTTTATCCCCGTCCACCTTGAACAACTCGACAACAACTCCTCCACTCTGTCTATTTTTTTCGCTTCTTGGACACCCAAAGAAATCACCTTGAATATACCATACGTCACCCCTGTCCGTTTTGACGTTCGTGAAAAAATCATGCACGAATCCCACAAACGCGTGCAGCTTGTGGGATAAGGGAGACACGAGTTTCTTGGGTGGAAATCTCGATATGGCTCGATGGTGGTGGATCTCGAGAGGGAGAGAGAGAGAGAGAGAGTGAGAGACAAATTTGGCGGGTTTCATGATGAAGAGGGCAAGGAAGGGGGAGGGAAGAGGATGAGAAACGCACCTGCTCGACCAGCGTCTCTCATTTGTTACTCGAGCGACAAGTTATTCAAACGACGCGAACCCGATTCTCATCAGAGGAAACTAATAAAGCACTTTTTTTCTCCCCCCCCCCCCTTCAAAATTCGATTCGTCGAAATCCGATAATCCCCGAATTATGTAAGACGAAAGACGATACTCCGCGTGAATTGTAGGGCAATCTTGCAGGTTGGGCAAGGAAGAGGTAGGAAATGGGAGGGGAGGATTATAGCTCGCAGCTGTTCATCTGTACATCATCGTGTCCATCCATCCGTCGTCCGTCACTCGAAGACGAATTAACGCTGCCCTCTTACACACTAATCCGTTGTCACGGAAAAATCACCTCTCCTCCCTCTCCTCTCGCTCTTTTCACACTTGGTATATTTTTGGTCCCAAGCCACGTGACGGTCTTAAGCCTTTATTTACGTCCATCGATATATACACCGGACCATAAACAATCGTCCCTCCGCCAACACTAAAACCGAACGCAATTCTTTCGTATACAAAACCGAATCGCGTTCCTCGAACAACGCGACGAGTTTCGAGATGCGAGACCATAACGTCTCCTCAAGCATATTATCGATGCATCGATAATCTCGCGAGTCGACCAGGAATATCGTTCGCGAGATCGATACACGAGGATCGTCCCGTTTTCATCGATACACACGATTATAGCACAGCTGGATTTATTTTGCTGGATTTCCGGAGATGGACGCGATATTTGGCGAGGAGCGAGAGACGAAGGTCGATGGTGGGATTCGAATGGGAGAAACGAAAGATTTACAAGACGAAGAGGAGAGAGCGGACGATCCAGAGGTGAACGACGCTGCGGCGCTTTGGCGTCGCGCGAGTAGCGCGTCGTCCCGAAATAGGCGCGAATCACCGAGCGTCCGGCTCACCGATCCGTCCTAATAAATATTGTGTCAGCGTAAATAAGTGCGAAGGCGCGTATATATATGGGGGGGGGGGGGTAGCAGAACCATGCACGAGTCTTCGTCTCGCCTGTCCCTCCAATGACGGACGACTGACGTCTCGTGGCACAGGTGCTCTTCTATTTCTCCCTTCGAACCCCCCCCCCCCCCCCCCTTAAGACACACACCCATGGTTTCTTTAAAGAACTTAAAGTGCAACTTTCTATTCTTATCCCTCCGCTTCCGTCCCTCGAGAAAAACACTCCTAGTCCGTTTCAATGTTTTCCGTATAATTCCTACGCGTCTCTCTGAAAAGTATCGTTACACTCTTCTGTGTCAGCAGTCGTTCCTGAAGAGCACGGATCGAGAGGCGTGGCAGGGGTGACGAGTGTCGCAGTTTTTCGCGTCTGTATGTATTCCAACGCTACGCTATATATACTAGGAACTCGAGAGATTTCCGTGAGTTCTCGCCCGATTAGCCGGGCGTTAAACGCGTCGTTTGGTGCTTCCTCAAAGCGTTCGCTTCGTTCCCGAAATTACGTTGCGTGTCCCTGCGGTACACCGTAATTCGGTAATGGACGTTAACAGTTTAATATCGGTGATGAATCACGATTCGTAGATGGGAACGAGTAGAAGGAGCGATCGAAGAGACAGGCTCGAACTAGTTTGTCGAATTAAAGGTCGCGTATCTTTCTTCGAGGGACGTACGTAATTTTCGGGCGTAACAAGTTCTTATCGTGGTTCTCCATTCGGATTATGCCGCGAGTGTTTCGATGTTTGGGGGGGGGGGTGGTCCACCTATCGTTCGGGTCACAGAGTCTCCGGTTCGTCGATCGGTCGGGCCTGACGACGACGCGCGGCTCTTTCTTTCAGCGGCTGGCGTGCGTGACTCTACACGTGTCAGCTGGCCCCACCAGTGTACGAGTTTCAGTGGCAGCAATAATTGTCAGAGTGGTGTAAGGTCTCTCGGCCGTGAAAGGATGGAGAGGCGCGAGAAGCGCGGTTGGGAGAAAGTGGGGAGGGCGTAGGAGGGGGCGGGGGGTGTTGTTCCCGCTCGTCTATTTATAGAACGGCGCGAAGAAAGAAGGAAGAAACGGACGAGGCAGCTGGTGTCGATCCGTCCGGTTATCTCGCTGCGTTTACGCGCCTACCGTTCACGAGTCGGTCCACGTGCGGTGGGTTCTTCGGTGATTGGGTAGCTGGACGTAACCCTGGAAAGGAATCGAGTCACCCTGGCCAGATCAGATTAAAGATCGCTGTTTGTGTAGGTGAGGGCTTGATGCTGAAGAACATGCTCTTCGAGTCGCTGTAAACTGTGACGATAGGAAGCTCGGTCGTTGGACCAGTGGTTTCGTCGATGCAACGATATTCCGAGGAACAATTAAGATTGGCCGTGGGTAATTGATCGGACGCGCTCTCTCGGAGAGTTAATTAATTACGTGGGTGGGAGGGGGGAGGAGACGCAGGAAGTTTCTGCACGATTTCTTGGCTGGCATTAGTCCGGGGCGTGTATTAATGCCGGAGTTAAATATGCTTTAAGGATTGCTATATAGAATGGCAAAGAGACATTTACGAGGTTCTTGATGAAGGCGTCCGCTGTCAGTGGCCATCCGTCTCCGTCCGGTGGGACCAGACGCCGTGCAATGTCTTTCGCACTTTCCCGCAACTTCTGCACTCCCGCTTCCGGTTTACGTTGGATAACCGCGATCGTTCGCGATTCGCAGCTGTGCGCTTTTTCCAACTTCCGGCAAGTGGCCGGCCGATCAATCCTCGTCACGCGTAATCGCCCTTAAATTCCAACTAATTATTCGTCGATTATTCTCCATCGCGTCGCCGTTCTGCCGGAACCGGCGAAGTGCTCGGCGAGCGGTGCGAGGGCTTCGCTACCGCTTCCTCCACTTGCTACTAAATAAATGTATACATATAGGCAAGCATCGGAATAGGAAGGAGGTGTTTATAATTGACGCATGGAAGAATGGGAGCACCTGTAATTTGTTGGCGAGTGCATTCCGAGGTAGGTTGGGGGTCGAGGCGGCTGGCCTTGAAAGTGTTGCTAATGTCGGTTGGTAGTGAGGCGCCGCCGGTGAGCGTACAGGTACGACGAGTGGATGATGGATGAACGTTTCGCGTCCTGCAAGAACCATCCGTCCATCCGTGCGCTCGTCGGACGGTCCGTTCAATCGTGCAACAGGCGACAGTGATGATCGATGCTCGGCAAAATCTCGCAGATCCCATTCTGCCAGCTCTCCTCTTTTATTATTAAGTAGCCGCGACCTCGACTCGCGCGATTAGTCGCAACTTGGCCGTGGAATGCCATTAATACTACCCCCCTCCCCCTGACCAACACTCTCCTCGCACCAGCGGAACGCGCGAGAGAGCAAACAATAAACAAAAGAAAAAAATCGAGTTATGCTAATCTCTCCGGCTCTCCGCTTTGCAGCTTGGAAATCTTCCGTGGCGAATGATCGATGAAATCAATCATTATGCTCTTATCGTGGATCGCGTTGGGCAGAGGACGTAAGAATGCCAAGGGGGAGGGGGAGGAGGGGGGATGACTGTAGGATAAATTAATAGATCGCGAGAGGTTTTAATGAGTCGGCCGGTGAAACGTGCACGCATGATAAAAACCGAGGCTGAGAAAAGTGCAGGAGTGCGATGTGTATAAGTGTGTAAGGGGGAGAGGGGGGGGGGGTGAGATGACGAAGCGACGGACAGGTCGAGGCGAGTATGAGTGATGGACGGGAGCTGCGTTAAACGCGAAAGCCTCTCTCTCTCTCTCTCTACCTGCCAACGCTGTCTCGTGAGAAACAGCCCGTACGTTGCTCGATTGGCACGGTGGTACAGCTTGGTCGCTTCAAAATCACCTATCACGCCTCTCTCTCTCTTAGGAGCATTCAACGCTTCGCTGACCACAATCATCGGAACTCACTCACCAGATCCACGCTCGAAACATTAATTTTGCAAGAAATAGCGGAAACTTGATTGTACATATATATATATATAAATTGAGGAGCCAGGAGAAGGGAGAGTCCATGGTATATCGATCAAGAGGACTGTGGGATAGGCTCAAGAGTGAAAAATTACTGACTGCTGTTTGGAAAGATGTAAAATTGTGAGTTGCATTCCTCGCGTGTGGTTGAAGGTACATACATGGTACGCTATATATATGCTGTACGTGTAGCAGAGTGTGGTGATGGAGGAGGGGGAGGGGGAATCGACAGGCTGATGGAGTGAGTGTTGACTTAGGATAACAGTCGGCTCATCGGTCAATCAGTCAGGTAGGAGCCACGGTAGGTAGGCACTCCGTCTTCGGGCGGGCCTGTCGTCTTCTCGTGTCCACTCGGAGATCCCCCTAAGTAAGTGAGTCACGAATCGCGGCGGCCCACACCTGACATTTCGACGATTCAAGCCTGGAAGGCAAAACGACCGTGTGGAATAAGTTAAACCCCCGACACGTCTCCTCCCCAATCGCGCGACCTTCTCCATCGGTCCAAGCTAAATTTATCGTCCCTCGCTGTGTAACTCTGTATATATAGCTATAATACTGGTCTTACGGGTACGGCTCGTCGTCCCTCGGACCTCCTGCCACCTTACGTATTTTCACAAGCATTAACGATATACTCGTACGAAAATAAACACTTGGACTCGGCCCTGTCACTATCTACACCCCCCCCCCCCCCCAGACTCTTAGCAAATTTATACTCGCGTATATACAAAACTTGACGGAGATTTTTAAACAAAGTCATTCTTTCGAGGAGAAATAACGAAAAAAAGCAGCCAGTGGTAATTTATAACATTTTCAGTCCGTTGTACCGTGTACAGCTGAGAGATTGACGATAATTTCAGCCGTACAGGACTCTCTCGTTTTATCGCTTTGCGGGAGCGCGTGAGATTTGGCGTGTCGCGTAGGTATTTTCGGAGACGAGTGGAGTTAATATAGCTCTTATCGCTGCTCTTGACGATTATTCCGGGGGGACGAGCGGAGAGTGTGTAGCGCAGGTCGAATATCAGCTAGGAACGTCCCAGCAATAAAACGGTACATAATAACGAGCCGGCGGCGGTGTGTTGAGGAAGGAACAAAAGGAGGTTGGAGGGGGGGGGGGTGGAGAGGTGGAGATTGAATTTTCTGATGCGCGAACCGTCGGGAGGTTGGCGAGTGGAGTGACGTGAGGCAGACGCAGAGACGAACGGATGGACAGGAAGACAGACGGACGAACGGACGGGCGGACAGGAAGGAAGAGCGAAGGGGTGGCCACGGTGTATGAGGAAAGAGGCGAGCTGAACCCTCTCCTCTCCTCTCGCATTGTGATTCTCTCGCGGTCTGCCTGAGAGTGACTGACGGCTGAATCCGTTACCCACCTCTCTCTCTCTCTCTCTCTCTAGTCTGCACTCTATATACAGCTTTCTTCCATCGTTCACCCTACTTACTCCCTGCACGTCCATCCACGCACCAAGAAACGTAACTCTCGCGTCATGAAATCTCCCCATTTTGCGATCTAATTAATTCCGTTTGATCGATCGATTGCTATATGTATTAATAATAAGTATTCTACCACGACAATTTAATTCAAATACACGAAAGCTTCGACGAGAGATGCAGAGATTTTTCTGAATTTACCTCGAACCGAGTTGCCCTCCTGTGTATTTCAAATTTGTGCAACGAACGAGGAACATTGGAAACTGTGAATCTACGAGGGTACCGATTTAGCAGATTCATTACAGGAATCAAGCGAGCGTGTGCCGATGGGATCTCCGCGAGAGTCGCGAGTATCGAGTCTCGTAACAATGCCAGGGTAATTCCGGGAGTGGGAGCAATCGTTGCTGGATCGGACTGTGGAATCATCGGTTGTGCGCAGGTCGAAAGTCGCGGAGATGGTTCGCGGTTGGAATCCGAGCGGGACCGATCTACGCGTGTTCGAGTTTGTACCTTGACTATCTTCGGCTCGTTCCATATACTCAGCGGCGAACCGGAGGAGCCGCGCGGAGTGGTTCGCCACTGGTGGGTCACGTGGTGCTGGGAGCTGAAACACAGGGGGTAAAGTGAATCCTTGCACGTTGCTGGAGACCCGCTGATAAGGCTAATTATTGTCGTGCAAGGTATACGGTAGGTGGGGTACCTTGTACCGGGAACACGGGAAGGGGAGGGGGGAGATTGGATAAGAAACGATGATACGTGTCTGGAGATAAAGAGGAGCAAGAGCAAACCGAGGCTTGTAAAACGCGGCCAGATCAAAACTGATGCGAGTATATATATGTATTAAATGGGGAAGAGCGGAATTAAAGGTTAGAAAATGTATCGGTAATACACTGTGCTGCGAATCGAGAGGAGCGAGTGTGTGTGTGTATGTGTGCAGCCGAGTGTATCGTGGTGGTTGCACGGTGCATGGTGGCGAAGAAGCGAGCTGATGCGAAGAGTGGGCCGAGGACAGGAGGTGCAGGTATCGCTTGGCAGCATCTCCTCGAGTGTCAGGAGACTCTCGGTCGCTTTCAAGTTCGGTACGCCACGCTCTCTCTCTCTCTCTCTCTCTCTCTCTCTCTCTCTCTCTCTCTCTCTCTCTCTCTCTCGGTGCAGCAGCTCCTTGTTTCCCATCTTGTATCTCCCGCACGGCTTGTTAGCGGCCTGCCAATGGACCACGAGAGCCCCGAAGCCAGCACGAGTCTTCGGCCATTTGCATCCCGCACCCAACACCGTCTCTCCTACCTCTCTCCCACTCTCGCTGCTTTAATTCCTCTCCGGACCACGATACCCATAGCTGTGTCCAATGAAAAACGATCTCGATTTCGCTGAAAATCCCGAGAACCCGAACCCTTAGCGATTCCGCTTAAACGAAACTTCAATTAATTGCCTCGACTAGTTCCTTCCTTGGTGTATATATCGATTATTCGTTTCAATATTTTACTTGCAACAGAGTTTTCTTTTCTGTGTACTAACGTAGAGAAGAGAATTATTATTAATGATCTTCATGGATCGATTGGTTGGAATTTATATACGAGAATTGTCACATTTTTATACAATTACGTTGATCGTTCTCGAAATGGTGCACACGCGTAAAAGTGAAATTTCCTGAGGAGTTGGAACGACGATCGATCGTGTCATTCGAGATTCAATATTTGGATAGCTGAATTTCCCGAGGAATTCGTTGGACGATTTTGACCGGATATTCGTTAGTCTTCAAACTTCCGGTTCGGAACGACCCTAATTGCAAAGTCTCGACCATATATAGGCTTCCTATACACTATAATACAGTGATAAGGCTTCGTGGATTGACACGTTGCTTCTACAGAATTCACGAATTCTTCGCGATTGATGAAAACCAAGGTCTGGCGCATTCCTGAGGAACTTGCGAGTGGGACCGTTGGAAAGAATCGCTGGGGGATCTACGGGAA
Source organism: Prorops nasuta (assembly GCF_024137725.1). NCBI lineage: Eukaryota > Metazoa > Arthropoda > Insecta > Hymenoptera > Bethylidae > Prorops > Prorops nasuta. The sequence continues at coordinate 3,965,008 of NW_027116821.1, read as the reverse complement.
GGATCAGAATTTTTCTGTGGGACCGAGAATAGCGGAAATGACGAAGAGTCGGTTGCCCCATTAATTTAAATGGTATTGGTTCGAGCCTGGCGCATTTGCTAATTTAGATCGCGATTGCTGGCGCACGGCGCGCAGCAGCAACCGCGGAAGGAGGGGGGGGGGGGGAAGACGATAAAGAGCTCGATCAGGTTTCGTGGAAAGGGCACGAGGAAGTTGAGAATAGTAGGGAGGAAGGGGGGGGGTGAGTGCTGTTTAAGGTACTCGAGTAGGGAAATGCTGGTGCGCACGAGTGACGTCACTGGTAGCGGGCGGGGCTGCTGTATGCCGGTGGTCCGCCCGCTGCGAGTAACTCGGTACCAGCGCGTCCGGTCTCCTGGGCCCTTCAGCATCTTCGGCATCTTCAGCATCCTCCTCGGACGTTCGGTTGCTCCTTTTGCCTCGACGTCTCCGTCCCGACACTCCTGGCCTTCGTTCCCCAGTGGTCCTTCGAGACAATGGACAATGGGGACATAAATCTGCGTAATTAGTTGCCGATGGCCCTGCGGATCAATGCGCGATCTCCTTTCTCTGCCCCTTGGCGAACAAACGACCGTTTGGTTGGTCAGTCGGCAAAGTAGGACGGTGCGCATCCCGCCCTGCGCCCCTGCGCTCTCCCTAACCTCGCGGCGGATCCTCCGAACATCCGACACTCCCTTCTTCCTGGAGGAGGACGCGTTCTCCAAGATGGCGGCCGGGGGAAGCCCCGACTCCCCTCCTCCTGCCTCTTATTCTTTGCCACCATTTTTTCTACACCTCCTCCTCCCCTCTCGCCCCATTTTACTCTTCTCGAACCACGCGTGCACCAGGACGATCACCGTCCACACCGAACGAAATTCCCATTCCTTCGGGACGTCGCGATATATTCCTCATCGTCGCGTCGTCAGGTCAACCGTGTCGCAATTTCCTGGATGACCATATTCCTCGCTGACGAAGCAGGTGTTTTCACACTCCATCTTGTGCGATACCAGAGGTGTATACGAACGAGAGGGAAAGATAAGATTCGATTGTTTCTACACACGTCGATTGGTACAACCCTCTCGACTCGCTCATTATTACTATTAGCGTCCCTTTTTCTCCTTCGCGTCGCGCCGTTCTTTCCAGCGCGCGCAGGAATGATTAATGGTGTTTTAACACCTGCTCCATCCACCCTAAAATTGCACGCGGTGAGGTGTTACGAGATAAAATTGATTCGATTGCTAACCGCTGGTCGTAAAGCTCTTGTTTTTTCTCGGCCTACATTTTAATCTAGAGAAATAAAGGCGCAGGGGTGAAATGGACCGATCCGGCGCGTTCTCGCTGGGAGCCACTGCAACCTTATTTGCATGTTGCATAGCAAGCGGCACTCAATCAAGCTACCGCCGCGCGGGCTTCCCAATGAGTCCACGAATCGTATATCACCTGGACTTTTCGCCAGGACGAAGATCGATGACGCGGTTATAGTAATACGTATATATTATTCCAGCGAAAAAGATATCTTTGATTGAATGCACACCACGTCCCGGTCGACCCTGCGTGCAATCTCGGGGAGTTTCGCAATCTCTCACTTCAAAGTGGTGATAAAAAAAGGTGGAAAGAAAAACACGCGAAATGGGAGCAATTTTCTCTTCTAATAATCCGGTAGCCTATAGGTTTTTCTTCGACGCTGCGGTACACGTGGTCGAAGATAAGAGATGGCGTAGATTTCGCGTGGAATGAAATAGGAATGGGAGAGGTGGTGAAAGCGGCCGGGAGTGGGAGGGGGGGGGGGGTGGAGAGAGTTCGTTACAGAGGGGTTGAAGTGGAAATGATTTGATTAAAACTCATAATGCAGATGACGGAAGCGTTCGTTCGGGGCCACAATGGCTGGGAGTCAATGACGATGGGGTATTCGACGCCTGCACGGCCCTTCGAACCTCTTTCCAAGATGTCGTCGTCGTCGTCGTCGTCGACGACGTCGTCGCTGGCGTCGGCGTCTTCCCGAAAGGCTGATAAATGAACCGATAGTGCCATTGTGTTACTCGCCATCTGCACCTTTATATCACTCCCGTCATTTCTCAGTTCTTCCTCCCAGTTCAACCTGCTACCAAGCCTTCTTTGCCCTACTCGGTCATGCAGCTCTCTCTCTCTCTCTCTCTCTCTCTCTCTCTCTCTCTCTCACTTTAATAACTCACTCTCCGCATAGCCACCAATCATAGAAAGTCCATGTTAAAACTAACCTTTCTCCCACGAGTAAAACAATAATGATAAAAATCTTTGTGAAAGTCGAAAGGCTGTGTATATATGTATATATATATATTAATTCGACGACCTTGGCTGTGTACGGTTCTATCTCAATCAGCTATATACACGTATAATTGGCCGTGCAGACGTCGTATTCCCGAAGAATCGCGTGAAATTTCGAGACCATTCGCTCGCCTTGATAAATGAAAGAGGGGTAGGAGAGGGGGGGATTTCGTCTGCTTTTTAAAATATCACGAAATGTCAATCTTTGGATCACGGGGAACGACGCATAAAGATATCCTCGTCAAAAAAGACGATGATAAACGACGAAACGAGATTGGCGACGGACGAAAGACAAGGTTTATAATATCGTGATTCCACGGAATAAATGTCACCGTGAATCAGACTGGCTGACATCGCAAATGCTTCGGTGGATTCGATGGAAATTAGAAATCATGTCCACGGCGAGTATGCTAATTTAATTGACGGTGGCTCCGTGACGCGCGTGCAGTGGGATCATCCAAACTATCCTCCTGCTTTTTCGTGTCAATCCTTTCAAGAAATTCTCCCTGCCAGTTTCACATATATTAATCGCGACAAAAGTCTCGGCTCGCATATACTATACGTGTTTTTACCGCTGTGACGCGTGTATGGGTACATTATATGTATATATGTATAGGTTGGTAGAGAGACACACACACGCGCGCAAGGACGCTGATGAAAAGCTTGAAGCGAGGCAAAATAGATTTTCGTCAGGTTGCGAGGCGAGTTGATTGATTCGGGACTAACGTCCATTCGTAAACGAAACAAAATTTCGATGTAGAATCTTTGCGGGTATTTCAACGACGATTCGATATTATCGCTGGTTTTATTTCGGGATTATACGAGGACCGTCGCGCATACGCTTTGACAGAAACTAAGAAAATCCATTAGAAGCGCGAGACGTCGAGGAGATAAATTTGGTGGAAAGATTTTAATCGACAAACTTAATTTCGTCGTTCCATCCTCGCGATAACGGTGAAAAGATTTACAGTGCTCGAAACGCGAGGAAAATTCGCGCTGCCAATCGGATATGTTTGACGCGCGCGCTACCGATAAAGCCAATCGTGAAAATGTGCATTAGGAAAGGCAATTTGAGCGTGAGTCGAATCGGCATTTAAATTCATCGTGTACCATGAATTTCGCGTGGCTTTGATTGCCTGGCTTGTTCGCCACGTCCAGCCCATGACGACATCGCTAACTGTGAATCACCTAAATGACTAAGCGCGCCTATTGGAAAAATTTATAGCGTCCCATTCCCCCGTAAGGAAAAAAGTTTCCCAAATTTATTTTCGCAAGACGTCCATTTATTTGCACCATCGTTCCGCATTATTTTTAGCGCCACTCTGGTCTTCCTTGTACACGTACACTGTGATATACACGCAACTATACTTGTGAATGTGAATGATGTAATGAGACCGATCAATGATGCTGCGTAATTCGGTATTCTATGTATACGTAATTATCGACTGCGAGGATGAAGCGATGAGGAATTGGGAATAAACGAGTGCGTGTATGTATGTGTGTATAGGTGTAGAGAGAGAATTTGGAGAGAGATTCCGATAAGGTTGAGTAGAGTTTGAGGATTGGGAATTGGAGGATCGGAGGATTTATAGAGATATGATGAACGTGATTTTAGGGGAGGACGGCGTGGAAGGTTCGGGTCCCGGTACAGACCTCCAGGGTGAAGAAGGGGACTGCGCCGACGAGGATGGTCCAATCAGTTCGAGCGAGAGAAACTGCGCACCTGCCAGCAAGGAGGACGAGGAAGCGGAAGCAACCGACGAGGAGGACGACGATGAAGCCTCGCCACCAACACCCCCACCCTCGGCCTCGGCTAGATTAAATCCCACCATCCTCAGGGACACGGGTCCTCCGGACAGGTAAGCTCCTCTTTCGAAACTCTCCACTTTTCCAAACCCTGTATATACCTCCTCCTCTTCTCCATATAAACAACCACGATTATACTCCCATCTACACACACAGGCGCAACTACAACTTTAACGGGAAACCACGCGTCTAATGCACTTTTGAGAAGCGATAAACGCAGCTGGAGAACGGAAACGCGATGAAGAGTTGCAGGAGCGAAAAGAGCACAAGGCGTGAAAATAATGATTAAAGAGTAATCAACGCGACGAAACATCCTGTTAAGATCTGGCGAATGGTCGCCTCGCGTTATTCGTCGATGAACCCGAAGAGCCAACTCTTATCACCCTGCGGAATAGGAGCCAGAGTGACATGGCGCGCGTTGGTCTAGCGCCAATCGGATGTTATTCGCGTGGAAATTATCGGGTTGGGAAGCGCGTGCGCGCGTTCATCGAATTGGTCCCGTAATTGCTTTGATTACAAATATTATGCATCTCAGCGGCAGGACCGAAATCGCAAAGCGCTTTATGCCGCCGCCATCTGGAAAAAGCACGGGTTATCCTCGTCTGTACGCGATATAACCTATATATATATATACGTGCATGGTCAGTGGCTCATATACTGATCGCTATTATGACTCTAATAATTCGGAAGAGAGCAGTCATCCGTGTTCCGTTCGCCCATTGGCCACCGAAGAGTCGCAAAGCTCGCTGCTCGCTGATTCGTTCGCGGTGAAAAACCACAAACCCGCGCACGGTTGGAAGGTATAAAAACTAAGGTAGAGAGATAATTGGAATCACAAATCAGCGAGCAGCGTCTCCCGCGAGAGTGGCAAACATCCTAAATTCTGATCAAACAAAGCGGGAGTCTAAATTTCGATCAACACTGTCGCTTCTGAGACTCATTAAGCGCTTATCCGCTTCATAATAAAGGAGCTAAATCATCGGGCGTAGCTTTGAAGTTGCCGTGGTGTGTGTGTCAGGGTCTGTTTGAGGGGCAACAAATCGTCGGTCTCCGAGCACGAGTCAAAAGCGAGTGAGTAGGCGCGCAAGGGGGGGGGGGGGAGGTTGTAGGGGGATAAATAAGCTGGTGTCAGGTCTGATATCGGTGGCTGGCGCGCAACGTCACTCGGCTAATAGAGATAGGCACGTGTTACACACAGTTTTCCCCCTCCAGGAAGCCGCCGCCGCCTGCACGCCACCGAGCAACCCCCCTCCCCTTAGCTGCACATCCCCCCCCCCCCTCCCACCACCGCTCGGTGCGGTGCGGCGCGGCGACCGCTAAAGCTTCTCTCCCCTTGGTCCCTCAGCCCCCAAAAACTTCCCCTGCATGCGTGGCGGTGCTCCCCTTTCATCTCGTGCCACGCATTCGGCATTCAGTCAGGAGGAGTCAGTTACGAGCGGGCCGTCGACAGGACTGGAACGTACCGCGCGCCGCGAGCTCCAGAGCCACCGGGACACGCGCCAACGCGGCTACTGCCGAGGTACTACTTCCGGTCGCTCATCGGTTCCTTCGGAGATCCGACGTCCACCGAGCCACCACGTGCCCGACTCTCCCGTATCGACACGCAGGTATCAATTATGCTGTACCACCCCCTCTTCGTCCTTTATCCTTCTCCATTTTTAATTTCAACCCCCCCCCCTTTATACTCCCAATTTATTCCATTTTTGACACGTCACTGTTCATGAAGAATTTCCTTCGACGCGCAGCCGATCGTCTCCGTCTCGACACGAGTTTATTCATTCCATCCCTTGAATCGACTATCGATTATGGTCCTTTTTTCCTCTCGCGGTCCCATTTAACCGACGTTCATTATTACACGCTCGCCACTCAATTATTCAACGCTTCCCCGGATCGTCCAGTTTTTATCCGCTCACCTATGACCCACATTCGTTTCTGGATCTCGAAGCCACGCGTCGATGGACAAAAATATCGATAAACTTGAAACAATCGCCTCTGCAGACTCGCACGCATATACCTACAATGCCCGAAGACTGTATTGGTCGATGCGCGTTAAACGGAGATGGAAAAATCACGAACAATGACCAGTAGAGTAACGGTACACACACACACATATACATATATACAGAAGCTGGTTGGAACTTCATCATCGAGGCCCTCGATCCAGTACCGGGCGCGAAGGGTCGCACGCGTCATCGAGCTGATAAAGTCTGAAATTTTATCGACAGCCTGCTTCGCGATCGGTCCACGATCGTTATCGCTCCTGCAACAGGATCGTTCCTCGGACAACTGCAGCGTTTAACGCGCACATCGGCGACACACCGATGCACGTGGCTTACGGCATATTCGGACGGAGAGATCGCGAGGTCCCGGTCCGACTTTGATCCGCATTAACATTTTAACGTCATCATCCAGGTGCGTTTAGACGCGCTCGAGCCGTGATTGGACCGTTGAAATAATTGGGATGCAATCGAGCCGGCGATAATCCGGACGGATCAATGGCACAACGCACAGCACGGAGGCTCGACGAAATAGAGCAGCGAGCGCGCCACGTCATCTCCATTGGTGTGGTGCGCGCGCGAAACGCGCCTCGTTCTTGCGGCAGGCTGGGGCTGCTGGAGGATCGGGATCGTAGCTCGCTCGCGCGCGGCCATTATCGATCGGGAGAATTTTTTTATTAGCTCGACTACACACAGCGCCGATTCCGGCTATTCATCGCTCTCGTCCCGCCCGCGAGCCAAGGGGAAAGCTGTTTACTCGCTGACTCTCGTGCCGGGACGCTTATGAAATATTAACGTCACGGCGTCACCTGCGTTATGCAGCTACTCGTGGATAGATTACAAGAAATTTATCGCTCGGTTATCGTGATTAATCACCCTTGTCCGGCTCTGTTACGTTTTCTTTTTCTCTCTTCCCCACCCCCTTTTTTTGCTGGTTTTTGCTTTTTCATTCGAGATCGAAAAATTCCGGCCGGACCGTAATCCTGTGGAACGATAGTGGTAAGACTGTATACGTATAGATGTGTAGGGACTGAGCTTATATTGGTTCGCGTACGTCGATCTTTGTTTCAGCGGAACTCGCGCCATCACGCTGAAGCGCCAAGTTTCGACGCAGGTATTTTAACACGACTTAATAATCCTACGTCCAGTTCCATTATCTCTTTGCTCGGAGCTAAATAATCCGCGGCATCTCATCGGCATAATATCGCTATTGCGCATATTAACAAGCCACACTCGTGTTATATCCAAGCTCGTGAATCGATCACCCACAATTTATAGCCGATGATTAACGATTCAATCGTAGTTTCCATGTACGACCGGTGGATTAATGATTTCTGCAAAGCAATAGAGCTCTAAACGTGACGCGCATCGTCTCTATATCTGGATGTTGATATATATGAAGCGTGGAAAGAGATGTATTCGTGTCTGGCGTTTTTTTTTTTTTTTTTTAAATCGTGTATCAGCCGCGTAACGCACGCGCGCGCGCGTGTGTGTATAGGTGCGAAGAAGTCAGAGTGGAAGGAATGATCGAACGTGCGGCGACTGTTTTCTGTTTCAGGGAGCCAATGAGTCCGCGTTGCCCGTCGAGGGACTCTCGGGAATCGTCCGGTCCGGTGATCGGTAGTCCCCCGCCAGTGGCGCAACGAAACAGCGCGAGTCCAGCGAGTCCAAGTAGTATCGTGCCTCTGCCATTGGGAAATCACCCGTTGCTGCCACCCCACTCCGCCGCCATGATGGCGGCTTACCTACAGCAGACCCATCAGCGTCTACTCCTGGGTCACTCGCCACTGTCGCGCAGCTCGGTCTCACCCCTGGTATCCTCCTCCTGTTCTCCACCGGCCGCCACCCCCGGCCTCCTGGTTTCGCCGACGAGCGACGGCTCGCCATCCGCCACCCCCTTGCCCGCCGTCCTCGACTTCAGCACGCGAAAGGCATCGTCGACGGAGGAGGAGGACGACGAGCAGATCCTCAACCTGAGCAAACCACCGACGCCGTCCTCGTCGACGGAGACCAACAACGGTCCGCTGGACCTCTCGGTGCCCAGCAGGAAACGCCCGGGACCGGAGGACTCGCCGCCTCCGCCGCCCCGGAAGTCCTCGAGAGTGGCCGGCAATTCCGGAAGCGTCGCCGGTCACCCGGACGTGCCCTCGGCCGGCGCCACCTCGGCCTTCGCCAGGCCGCCGGTGGTCTCGCCTTGGACCTCGCCGGTCGTCGCCTCGCATTTCCCGTACTTCGCGGCCGCGGTCGCGGCCGCGGCCACTAGTCAGCAGCAGCTTTCCCCGAAGAGCACGGGAGGCGTGGTGGAGCATCACCAGTTGTGGAACGGAAAGATGAAGCCGCCCCCGGCCCTGGACAAGCCGTATCAGCCGAGCGAGGCCACCAAGGCGCTGGAGAAGATGAGCGAGCTCAGCAAACTGGGCGGGGACGACCTCTTCCGGTCGTCCGGAGGCGGCGGCAACAGCGGTACCAATCCGCCCTCGAGCACGTCGAGCGGCAGCAGCAGCCGGCACAGCGCGTGGCAGTCCCACTGGCTGAACAAGGGTGCCGATCAGGCCAAGGACGTCCTCAAGTGCGTCTGGTGCAAGCAGAGCTTCCCCACCCTCGCGGCCATGACGACGCACATGAAGGAGGCTAAGCACTGCGGCGTCAACATGCCGGTACCACCACCGGCCTCCGCCCTACATTCCCAGCAAGGTTCCCTGCCGTCGATACCGCCGCCCCAGCAGTCCCATCAGCAGCAGAGCTCCAGCAGCGGCGGTGGCTCGTCCACGCCGTCGAGCAAGCAGAGTCCCTCCGAGTTGAATCTCCTGATCAAAGAAACGATGCCCTTGCCCAGAAAATTGGTTCGCGGACAGGATGTCTGGTTGGGGAAGGGCGCCGAACAAACCAGACAGATCCTCAAGTGCATGTGGTGCGGCCAGAGCTTCCGCTCTCTGGCAGAGATGACCTCGCACATGCAGCAGACCCAGCACTACACGAACATCATCTCCCAGGAGCAGATCATATCCTGGAAGTCCTCGGACGAGAGCAAGGGCGGCGGTGGGAGCGGCGGGGGCGGTGGAGGCGGCGGCAACGTGGGCGGCGGTGGAAACAGCGCCGGTATCCCACCGGGCGCCGCTTCCGGTCCGCACGGGGGCGGCAACGGGGGACCGGGCGCCGGTGCCACCAGCAGCCACGTCAGCGCCGTCCTCACCTGCAAGGTCTGCGACCAGGCGTTCAGCTCCCTCAAGGAGCTCAGCAATCACATGGTGAAGAACTCCCACTACAAGGAGCACATCATGCGCTCCATCACCGAGAGCGGGGGCAGACGAAGACAGACTCGGGAGAAGCGGAAAAAGTCCCTGCCTGTCAGGAAGCTCCTGGAGCTGGAGCGCGCCCAGAACGAGTTCAAGAACGGCGACGCCGCCAGCGGCCTCGGCCACGGACTGGGCAAGCACGCCGGGAGGATAACGTGCGAGAAGTGCGGCGATAAGATCGAGACTACCATATTCGTGGAGCACATACGACAATGCATAGGCGCGGGCACGGTGGGCGTTCATCAGAGGAACTTTCTAAAGAACGCTCTCATGTCCAATCACCTGCCGGCAACTCTGCCCCCGACGGAGAGCGGTCGCAAGAGCGCGAACGAGGACTCCTCCTCGGTGTCCTCGAGACACCATCGGTCCCCGTCGTCCGCCAGCGACGCCACCACACCGGGCAAGGATACGCCCACACCGAACGCCAACGAATCAACCGGGACCTCGTCATCGCCGTCCGTGCTCAACGCCATCGAGAAGCTGATCGAGAAGAGCTTCGACTCTCGCGTGAGACACGGCACGCCCGGTTTGCATCACGCCCAGCCGGGCGCCCCCATGGGGACCAGCATCCTCAAGAGATTGGGCATCGACGAGAGCGTAGACTACACGAAACCCTTGGTGGACCCGCAGACCATGAACCTCCTGCGATCCTATCAGCAGCAGCAGCAGCAGCAGCATTACAACGCGAGCAACGCGGCGTCGAGGAGGGAGCGCAGCGGAAGCGAGTCCAGCTCGATCTCGGAGAGGGGCAGCAACAGGACCGACACGATGACCCCCGAGAGGCGACTCGAGTCCTCGTCCTCGGCGTCCCACGAGAGACGGGAGTCGACGGGGTCGCACGCCCAGCACAGGGTCACCCCCGAGAAGCAGTCGACGCCGCTTCCGGCGACCCGGCACCATCCAACACCGGAGGAGTCGGGGGACGAGGAGTCCACCCCTGCGACGACGGCGCAGCAGCAGCAGGTGGTGGTGAAGAAGGAACCGCGCGACGAGGAGACGGAGGAGAAGACGAGCGGTAACGAGCAGCAGGAGCAGCCGCCGCCGAGGGAGGTGTTCGTGAAGAAGGAGCTGCTGGACGAGAGGGACGAGGAGGAGGGGGGAGGACCACCCTACAACCATCGGCGCTCCAGCGTGCACGAGTCCTCCGAGGAGGGCAGAGAGGCACCGTCCCCGAGGATGAACCCACCGACGCCGAGGTCCATCAGTCAGGTGGAGCAGGTCGCCCGGAGTCCCTGCAGGAACAGCACGAGCAGCCCGGCGAGCAGCGACAGGTCGGTGACCCCGCGCGGCACCCCGGACGCCAAGGCATCCAGCAGCCTGGGTGCCCTCTCCTCGATGTTCGACTCGTTGTCCGGCGGGAGCGGCGGTACCACCGGGACCACCGTCGATTCCCAAGGTCGCAAGACCAGCAGTCATCCACTGGCGGCCCTGCAGAAACTCTGCGACAAGACGGAGACTCGCGGACCCAGCGCCAGCGGCTCCGGCAGATCCGGCGGCGGCTCCTCCGGCGCCATCGGTCCCGGAGGCGGCGGCGGTAGCACCGTTGGCGTCACGGGACCGGGACCCGGGGCCGGGCCCACCCCCGGCGCCATACTGGCCTTCAGCTGGGCCTGCAACGACGCGGTGGTAACGGCCGACTCCATAATGAAGTGCGCCTTCTGCGACACACCGTTCATCTCGAAGGGCGCCTACAGGCACCACCTGTCGAAGATGCACTTCGTGAAGGACGGGGTCATCCCCGACCCGTTGACCATCGGGAGGTCGGCCGCCGCCATGGCCGCGGCCGCCTCGGCGGCGGTCTCCCAGGGCGGGTCCGGCGGCCCCAGCAGCCACAGCGCGGCGTCTCCGCCGATCGCCCAGCGCAAATCACCCCCGATCCCCCAGGCCAACGGCAGCCCCTCCTCCCAGTCAGCGGCGGCCTCTCCCCTCGAGGAGAGCCCGCACTCCAAGTTTCTCAAGTATACGGAGCTGGCCAAACAGTTGTCCAGCAAGTATGTATAGTCCGAGCCCCGTAAGTAGCGGTGCCACCTGTACATAAGTGTATCTATACTGTAAGGACTGTAAGTAGCGATGTGGTTGGAGGATTGGCCCCGCGAGAACGCGCCAGACCTCGTTGACGATCGTCGGGCTTGCGCGCTCAGGGAGGCTGTGTGACGTGGCTGCACTCCTCGTATCGGCTCATCCGATTATCGTTGCCCTGCTGCGGATTCGCCTGGTTAAACCCAAAATGCACAGCGCTCTGCTACACGCGCGCGCGCGCACACACACACACACACACACACACACGTACAGACACAAACACTAAGTCACACGAGTCTAAATTCTCCCAGTCCCTTTTTTCGAATTTTATATATACACACACACACACAAATATATATATATATATATAAATATAATATGTAATCCTTTATCGAACATCTCTCTCGATTACTTTCCTATTCTTCACTCTTGGATCATGTCGACACCAATCTTTTCTAACGTGCATGTTGGGCTTAATTAGCGGTTGAACGACAACACACCCCAATATTTGCTTGGAAAAAGTCAAAGCGTCTTTCGCCTCTATTCCTATATGAGGCAGGATATCACGATCCGTAGTTCTATGTAAAATTAAACGTAATTATTCTAGCGATGTAAAGAGTATCTCTCACTTAATTATCGAAGCAGCGAAGATTCTAAACTCATTGACTGACTACCGTACGAAGTATATACTGTCGCGCGCGCACACGGCTCGACCTTCGAGGGCTTTCCACGTTTTCTTTTTCCTTTCCCCTGCAGTATGTACACGTGTACCACATCGTATACGATTTTTAGCGCGTCAATGATGATTTTTCAGATGGCGAATACACGCGCCTCGTTCTCCATTTGCGTTGCTCGGCGATCGTTTCGGCCACTGCGTCGCGGCCGCCATGTCTTGTCATTCCTGAGTTGCTGGCACGAGATTGCGAATGCACAGCAGCACCGCGTATCGTCTCTCTCCATCCGCCTACTACTTCCTCCTCGTCCCTCTCTTCATCATCCTCTTCAACATCCTCCATTGCCCCTCGTTACATCCCCGACAGTATATACCTATACTCCTGACTCTTCCAAGCCACGATGAGCATTCTGAACGATCGCGAGAAAGTCGATTATAGTGCCACACAACTACAATCAATCACAATAAGAAAGCTATATGTATATATTCTTTTCTCGATCGTTTTACAGAACAAAGTTCAGACTGTATACAATTTTACGATTCACCGTTCTTCCTCGTATTATCGAATCGTCGATCGACGCTTTTCGAACGAAAGTCTATGATCCATCAAATTCGTCCATCTTTGTGCGAAGGGACTAATTTACTTGGGCTGCGTCGGTTCTTTCTCGCAGATGAGCCCCTGCAGTTGCTTCTACCTCCGTTTGAAAACTTCCTCTAGGAAAAATCCGTCGCTCCATCCGCATTCGCAACAATTTTTTCGCATGCCCGGAGAGAAAGCGTGAGAAAGTGTGTGTATGTGTGTGTGTGTGAGAGAGAGAGAAACGTTGGTAGATACGAAGATGATGATGATGATGATGACGGAGTGGGTGCTGAACGAGCGTTAATTAAATTGTGATGCCACCATATCTCGCGGCACCGCTGAGTCACGGGGCTCGGCGCGCGGCCAAGTTTGTGATTTTATAAATACTTAAGGACGTTTACGACAAGACACACAAGATAGAGATAAAAAAAAAGTATAATATAGTCGGGAAGAAAAATTATCCTGCCGGAAGTAGAAAGGAAAGACTGTGAGAGGAGTTGCACCAGAGGAGAGGGAGGGTCTGAATTGGGACGTAGGAATTGCGAGAAGCAGGAAGAGAGAGAGGCAAAGTTTTACCTATCATCTGTCGTAAGATCGTCAGCATGTATACCTTTAGGATATAAGGCGTAGTTGATTAGCGAAGTAAGTTAGAGGTTTGGGCTCGACCCTGTATAGAAATCTCTTTGTTGATATTTTATTGCCATGAAATACCGGTTGGAGCCCTTTTTAACGGTGGATTGGGATTGGTCGAGCGCTGGCCGATGCTAGCGAGAACGGATGGGATTGCGATAAGGGAGAGGCGCGCTAAAGTTGCCAGGAAGTTCAGGTTGAAGTTGCGGTGCAATAGCGTGGCTCGCGAATTCATTAATTCGTATATAGGTATATATATACACCGAGTGTGCGCGCGAGTCCATGAAACGGTGTGTGTTGTGCGTGATAGTACGAGAGAGAGAGAGAGAGAGAGAGAGAGGAAGGGTAAGGGAGAGTGTGCGAGAGAGAAAAGTATATTAAGCGCGCGACGTCGGAGTAGACCGGAAGTCCCTGTGACACGCACGGTACCAGGAACACAGCTTTTCGGACTCCGAGGTGGCGCGTGCGCGCGCCTAAAGACCATTGTAAATTTTCTTTGTTCAGATTAATATTTATTGCGCCGGAGAGAGAGAGAGAGAGAACGAGAACGAGAGCGAGAGAGCGAGAGAGAGAGAGAGAGAACGAGAACGAGAGCGAGAGAGCGAGAGAGAGAGAGAGAGAGCGAGCCAACGCGTCATTTTACGTGTAAAATATTGTCATTATTATCACTCGAATTATCGCGAACGCTGTGTATATTGATTATAATTATGATTATTGTATTGTAACGACGAGGAGTATGCGAGGTAGTGATAACTCGGTGCGTTATTTGGGCGTACGTGTAACGACGACGACGACGACAGTGGTCGGTTGTTGTGCTTGTGTGCGTGAGTGAGAGAGAGAGAGAGAGAGAATGGGAGCAAAAGTTAGGCTGCTAGCAGCTATACGTTGAGATGAAGGGCGAAAAGAAACGGAACACACTTGTATACGTATTTCTTGTAAACTCTAACTCTTCCATCGCGGACTTTAAAGGTATTTATCGACATAATAATAATATTAATATTATTATTGTAATTATATACGACTGCTGAGAGTGTGATGAACGAAACACGAATCTGCGTGGGTGCGTAATGACACATTGGACTTTTACATAGACGCCGTATATGCATGGCCATAAAATTAAAGAGAGAAAAAAATGAGGCAAGAGAGAGAGAGAGAGAGAGAGAGAGAGAGAGGAGAGAGAAGGAGAGAAGGAAAGATTATAAAGGAGTGTACGTGTAAAATGGACAGAGAGGAGATTTTGGTTATAACGCGAACGAATCAAACGTCTATGCAGCGTCGACCCTGATGGATCGTTAGCCGAGAGAGAACAGAGGCCAACCATGCGATATATATATCTAAACGAAAACAATAAACACACACACGTACACGTACATACGCGCAACCACAAAGATAATGCATCATGTATACGCGACTCTTGAAACCATTTTACCAGATTTGTCATTATTTAATTATTTCGGTTGTATTTTAAAATGCAATTAAAGCTCAAATAAATATATATGTTATAAACTAAAACAGTGCATCGATTTATTTGTTCAGCCTCCCCCCCCCCCCTCCCCCCTCCACCCCACCCCTTTCCACAACGAAACCTTAACATACCCCGTACAAATGTATAGGGGAATAAATTTCTGTGCAATCAATTTTACAGATTTATGCGAGAACTGCTTTTAATTTGAGTTTTCAATGCGAGTTTTATGAAATTTATTATTTCTCTATTTGCTCGCACTGATAAGCCTCGATAAATCCGGAGTGCCGGAAAAGGGCAAATTCGATTTCCAATTTATCGGCCGGTTCGTAAATTTTTACGATTGCTGTAGGGAAAGCAATACGGGTATAGTTGAATTAAAGCTGGATAGCTAAAGTGAAGCGGTGTAAGCTAGTAGTACTTATATATATATATATATATATATATATACACACTATATATAATAAATTACAGAGAGTGAGAGAGAGAGAGAGGGATGAGTTTCTCTTTATATATATATATATATATATATATATTTGAAAAAAATAAGAGAGGCGTGTCGAGAGAGAGAGGAGAGAATCGAGTGTTTTTAATTGCGAGAATTCCAAGAAGCGGATCGCAAGTTTTGGCTGCCGCAAATGCTTGTTGCTTCTGCTTCGCCATTAGCTGGCCATTATCTCGGGGATTCATTCAATCGGCCGTGCAGCGTGCAGTACGACGGAGAGGAAGGAAGAGAACAACGAGCGGAGGAGAGCGCCATGCAACTAATAGGCTCGCCAGGCCTCCGGCTAAGAACCCGAGGAAACCACTATCGAGCTGCGATCTGACCACTCGCCACTGCTCTCTCGTCCAACTGCCAAAGATTTTATGCATTCCGGAACGTCGTTGCTTTTCTCCGAACGTACACATTCACCCACGGCAATGCTCTCTTTAATCGAACGGCATCTACCCTGTCATCGATTCGATTTAATGAGTCTTTCTTTACTACCCTATTGATTTATGCCAAATGAAAAATCCCTCCCCCCCCCCCTCCCCCTTATATCTATACACACATAGTTCATTATATCCTGAAACGCTGACGCGAGTCCAATCACGCGCTATGAGGATAAATCGCGCACTTGCACGGTTCTCCATAACACAATATCCTGTGTCGAGTTTTTCCACAGTGTTTGCCCTCTTTGCACTCTTATGTATGTGTACATAGGCAAAGCTTTGGTACACGCGTCATGTATGATAGGATAATTCCAGTGTGTATATTATGTATATAAAGTAGATATATCAAGGATAGTGCGTGGCATATTACGAGTACCAATTCCGCTTATCAACGCTGAACGCTCGCTGAGATATCATCTTCTTAAAGCACGATGGCCGCCCTCCGGCCTCGCTCGCCGTTTCTCCCGCTTTCCAGCGTAATGTTTCACGGCCACTCTTCTTTTTAAATCGCCGTTCGCGCATAACGATAACTTGGAATCGCTAGACACCGCACGGCGATCTTAGCAAATTCCGATGTAAACGCCTCTATATCTACTGGTTTTTCCACACTTTACCGGAGATCCTATATAGCCTCGCATCCCACATCGAGTATATTAACAAGTCCGGTGTTCCCCGCGAAGCGAGCATCGGCAATTCTATCGATGATTGTACCGAAAAAAAATCCAAAATATATATACACACATTTTTACCAGATATATAGAGCGGAATGAATAATCTTGCGCGTCGTTCGCATGGTTGGGTTGGTCCGGTACCATAGTTCTGGATCAACGAGCGAAAGTACAGGATTTTTCGCGTCGAAATTTTCTAGAGCGATAAGTAGCTGAAGAGAAGGGGGGGGGGGGGTGAGGTTTAAGATTGCAGTTGCGAGAGACGCGAGTTCTGGATGAGTCAGCTTGCGAGGGAAGGGGGGAGGGAGGGTATCCAAATCGGGTCCAGTCAAAATTTTTATCGTGCTTCGGAGCGCTTGTAAGCCTGCCAAGGCGTATCTATTCAATGTTGGCGGAGAATATCGCCGACTTGACTCGTAAGATCCTTGAGTTACGGAGCTTCGCGTGGTGGGGGGAGGAGGGAGGGGGGGGGGGGGAGATCGTGAATTACGCGAATTCGATATCCGTCCGGAATAGTCGCGGTGTCATCCTACGGAGTACCTCGTGTGTGTTTATATATATATATATATATATATATGCAGAAAAGGGCGCACGAGTTTGCATTCTTGGTGAGATAAATCGGCGATGGCCCGACAACTGTGTAAGCCGTATTATGAACACCAATTACCTTTATCACCGGTGCGCGCTCTCCGGGCAAGATAGCGCATTCCAGAAACGGCGCGCGAGGTATATCCTGCGAACGTATATACCGTGCGCGTTTCCTCGTCACGTCGCTTTTCTGCGTCCGCCATATTGGCCGCCATTAGCGGCTGTCCGATATACACAAAGTTGTCACTAACTCAGTGTCATACAGTATTGCATCTAATGTATGGCAGCGTATCAGATGAAACGAGAAATTAATTTGGAGAAGTGGGCCGTAAGTTTGCGGGAAAGAATGACCGGCGGGATAAACCGGATAGACCGGCGATATTGTGCCGAACCTTACGAGCCACGATTTCGCTTATCAACAAGCGCGAAGCGCAAATGTCCTTTTCGCCGGAGTCTCTCGCCTTGCGGGGCCCCGGTGGTGCACGGTCGCTCACTCTCACTTTTCCCCGAGCCTCATTCTATTATTATTATTATTATTATTGCTGCTACTATATATATGACAGCCGTACACCGGTGGACTTTACGTCCTTCTTTACGGGGACCAGTTCTGTAACACTTTTTGTATATGTGTGTGTGTGTGTGATACAGAGATAGTTATAGCGTTCGATTACCGCATAATTGTCACTGCTGAATTTTCCGGCTTGTTTAGGAGATACGTTTGAGAAGGACCAAGGAAAAATGAAGGATAATCGAGTTGTGCGAGGTTGCTCCTCCGGTACCATACGGGTTATCGGGGCCCGTATTATTCTCGCGTTGATTTCCACTCGGTTCGGAGCCGGTGGCGGTGCATAATGACGACTCGGAGTCGTCGGGACACCGGTCGGCAGCCAGCAAATCACGGTGAAGGTCGAGTCGGTGAACGAGCCCGTGGAGAGAGACGCTCCGAAGTGCGGAGGGTGGGGGAAGGAGCGGGGGCGGGGAATCCGAGAAAACCGGTCGCGACGCTCGTCCTCCTCCTCGCAAGAGATACGGCGCATGCCGCAGATATGCCGATACTTTTATTTTAACCCCGTAATGCGCTAATGAATTGATACAGCACCCCCCCCCCCCCCCTCCATCTTCGTCCGAATACAAGCACGATGCGCGCCAGGATTCATCGCGCTGTCCTCGCAGGTCGAAAATCACTGGAGTCTTTGTGTGACGCGAGAGACCGTCCTACGACTCTTACGAAGAAGATGAAGAAACCCATGGGAGCTACGATACAGAACCGATGCAAATAATTATATTTCGAAAAAAAACCGCTCAGTATGCCGTAAATATAGTCCGGACTTTGTCACGCAAGACTCTCAAAGTTTAAGTATTCGGAGATGGCCGTGAAGCGTAATTAGGAATCGTCGTTAATTTGCGTCGGGTCGAGCAATTAATTAGGGGAATCAATTTAACGAGGAAAGAGCGTGCAGTTAGGTTGATAAGTCGTTATATGGAATTGTAAACACACACGGTCTGAGTTTGACCGTAGGAGTTTTTTAACGGCTCCACGCCACAAATTTCTCATCCATCTCGTTTTCCTCGCGTACAGAAGACGCGGTTGCGCGATATACTCGTCAGGATCACAGTGGTCCACTGGTCCAGTCCGCAATTTTGCCAAAAATTTTGCAGCTACCCTCGAATCACGACTCTCAAACACACACACACACATATAAATAATCGATGTCAAACTCGTCCAAAATTTCAGCATCTTCTCTCCCGTTCGTCGCGACTCTATATACAGTTTCCCCTCTTCGACCATCACGCGAATGCACGTAATTTGCATCCGGCCAAAAAATGGGACGTGGTTTTACAATAACAACGCGCGTTGGCGTGGCACTTGGACATAAATATAAATTCGGTGGGGATAAAATACGTCGGAGCGGCGGCACTGCTAATAATGACGTTTAATGAGGGTAGTTTATGCGCTCGAGCTCGAGACAGGACCAAACCCATAGTCGGCATTCCAAGATAAGCGCGCGCGCGTGCTTTCGTTGGCGAAAAAGCTTGGCAAGTTGGAAATACTTGATAGAATGTAATTACAGTTAGTCGGACGTTGTTCCGCGAGTTGTGCAGCAGGTTGATTTAGAGATTTCCATAATAATCGTAATCGGTTAGCTCGCAATAATTACGATCGAGTTGGCGCGTCAAGTTGGCGCGCCCGCCTACCACCTAAATCAGTCGCAGAAGCTTTAATAGCCCAACTCTGCGGAGCACGGACTTTATCAAGGATTTATCGGTAGTCCTCGAGATAAGGCAAGAATTAAATTCCTTCCTGCGTCCTTGTCCTTCTGCGCGTACGGCGATACGGCAAGTTTGTCTTCTTGTTTACTCTCCGGCAAAAATTTCTCGCGTGTATCGATAATGTATATAAATAATAATGATAATGATAACTCGGGCTGGTGGACAAAAGTTGGACTGGAAATAAAAGCTATGTATATACATATATATATATATATATATATATATATATATATAGAGAGAGAGAGAGAGAGAGAGAGAGGCACGAGCAGCGACTTTGAGAGCGGTGAAAGAGAGCCGTCTTTGAAGTAGCGTACAGCGAGGAGAAAAGAGATTGGCTCGTGATTTCCTTATCTAAATGGTAGCGGCCGCTTTATCAGGGCGTGCATCGGTTGACCGGTGTTATCGTAAACATCGCGAGTGGATGCGAGATACTCTCGATCGGTGCTCGCTCCGGCTCGCAGGGGCGCAGCCTCGGTTCTCCAATAATTAAAGCTGGCAGGATGGACGTATGTACCGTGGCAAGCGAACCGACAGGAAAGGGACAAATTAGCGGCCGAGTTTATCCATCGAGAACGGGGAAACGCGCCGCAGCGTGCTCTCCCCCCCCCCCCCCCCCCCTCCCAACCCTCCTCTTTCAGCAACCATCCGGCCAAGCTAACAAACTTATTAACCGAGGAAAGCGACAACTCGGAAAAATACACTCGTAACCTTAATGCTCGCTGTTGATTTAGGGTAATTAACTAATTAACGAGTAATCGAGCGCAAAACGACGCTGAAGAGGAATGTACCAGGGCGTAGGATAATATTTTAGTAGGGCTGGAGGGGAGGGAATTAAAGATAAGAATTCCGAGTGCCTCTCGTGTGTATATATATATATATATATATATATAGTGGTGAGGATGGAAAATGAGGAGGAAGGAAGGAAGAAAGGAAGAAAGGGGAAAGCTAAGAGAGAGGGATAGCAAAGAGGGCTTACGCGGACCTCACCTACCTATTGCCCGGGGCCAGTAATGAATTCGTCTAATGGGTCGTAAAGGATGCGATCTTATGGAGCGGAGAGGATAAAATAAAACACCGATGGAGAAGCTACCGATTCTCCAACGGCCCTTAAACTAACCTCCCCCTCCACCCCCCTACTCATCCAATCCTTTACGTTATTTAAAACGACCTAACGCGCTCGCCTGCTTCTGCAACGCACACACACACACACGTCAGACAAATCTTGAACCTCTCTCCCATGACGCAATCCTATATATCGTGATCGAACGGTTGCAGCATTCCAATGAAAATTCTGTACGAATTTTCCCCATAAAAATTCTCCTATTTCGTTGATAAACCAATCATTGCGTAAGTAAAGGATTTTTCATCTGTTCCCAGTTTTCCAGGATATTCGTCCTTGTTTATCAGGAGCAGAGATTCGCAGAGGTTGTTGGTTCTTACCGAAGATGAAAAACCACCGTTCCTATAAAGACCATCCTGATACACACGTTACAGGCTCGATACAGGGGATCGCCGATGATCGAACGAGACGGAGGTGTTGACGAGGGTACGATCGGTGGTGGCGAAATTCATCGAGGACTCCCGATTGGTCCTCTCCCATCAGCTCGCTCGATGGACATTTGCGTTCGACGTATAAATCTCGCGTCCCTTACTTTCATCCAGCAAATTCCCTCGGTTGGTACTTTTATCTCCAGCAATGGATCCTCCCACTTGGCTGGCTCGTGGGGTGTCCGAGAAGTAGCACCCTCCCCCCCCCCCCCCCTCTCCCTCAGAATCGAGGAACCCATTCCATCGGCACACGCTGCAATCCGCGCGTCCGCGTAAGCGCACTTCGTCTTGGACACGTTCGGACGTTTCCGTTCTTTATGTGCACCGTGCCAAGAGCTATGGCTCGCTATCGGAACCAACAGTGGTCGTCGAGTGAGAGAGATGCTCCTACATACCTTCCCGATCCTTACCAACCCCCCCCCCCCCTACTCTTCAGGTTACGCGCGGTATCAGCGCCTGCGTTTCTTTCCTCCTTCTCGATCCGTTCTGCTCCCGCTCGACCATCGCCAATTTCCAGAAGCTATAAATGGTTTTTGGGCCAGTCCGTGGAAGAGTGTAACCTGCGGGAGAATTAGAGAGTGAGAGATGGGCTATTGGGCATTAGAGAGGCACCAAAAACCGGGAGAGATCCGACGATAGGACAAGATTTGTGGCGGTCGTGGCCGGCAGATAACCGGAGCCTGCTGGTTGTCCGGGAATCGTTCCGTACCCACTTCATGCCGGGCCGACCATGCTGGAGGACGTCGATGACATCAAGGTTTAATCCCCGAAGCCGAGAGCCACCAATGTCCCTCGCACCCCCCCGGTGATGCTCCCTCTAATACATATAGTTATGTCCCGAATCAACGACCTTCCGCGAGCACTCTCGCTCGCGTCACGATAATTCTCCGATTAAAAATTAATCGACGCTTCCTATACGCGTGTGTGCGCGACACCCACGCGAGATCTCGGCAAATGCCACGAGATGAGTCCAGAAGCAAAAATACTTTCAGGCGGATCGTTGCTCGTCCGTGCTAAAGCGAGTCTTGCGCATAATCTAGAAAATCTCGAGCGGTGGAAAGTGGCGTTTCGAAAAATAAAGAGAGAAAGAGGAATCTCGCGTGGTTCTTGTTTGTATATTACAGGATATTGCCAGTGGAAGGTGGGGGGGGGGGGGTGATGGGTGTAATACAGATTCCAAAGCTTGGTGCACTTGCACTGGTCGAGTCCTTTGATTCGTTAATCTGCTGCTCGAAGTGTACAAGTGTAATACACACACACACACAATAAAAGACACTGTATATTTGCCAGGATGTCCAGCGAGGGTAGCTCTCGGCGTATATATACATATATATGTTGAAACGAGTATAAAGTTTCGTTGGCGTATAGGAGAGAGGAGAAAAAGGGGGATGGAGTACAGTCGCATAAAAATATCGTGGCATATAGAGGGGCTTCGGTGGAGCTTAGCGATTTGCGGGTCTCGGCAAGCCAAGTGAGTTTTTCCACGGGTTCCGCGGTGGCTGCACGCGAGGATTTTAATCCTGTTACTACGTGACTCTGCCGCCGGCGGATGATGAAGATGTCAGTTGGGCAGAGAGAGGCGTGGGAGAGCTGCAGCATGCAGGATATGCTCCCCCCCCCCCCCTTAGTCTTCGCACTCTTCCCAAACTATCCCCCCCCCTCCATTCATTTCACAATATATCCCTCCACACCCCAACTTATCGTCAAATTCTTCACCCGTAATTTTCGTATAAAATTTTGTCACTGCTGGACCCGAAGCTTCTCCATCAAAACGCTTCGTATTTATCCCTTTTTTCTCCATATATATATATATATATATATATATATATATATACACCTCCTGTGTGCTTCTTCCCGTATCCCGTGGGCATGCGATTCTCCAGCTGCGATCTCCTTTCGGCCATCCGCGTCCTTCCAATTTAGTCGGGTAAGATATGCGCGATCCGTACGTCTACTTTACGAGGCTCGCGCTGGCATACTAAAAAGAAGCGGTGGCGGGCGCGCGTGTCTGATCAGGTAAGCTACTATCCGAGTAAGACGCGACTGCCTCGTTACATTTGTTCCTCACTTTACACGTGCCGTGAACAACGGGCTTAGCCCTTCGCTGTCGGCGATAATAAAAATCTCAGCCGCACTACCGTCTCACGCAGCAGCAGCCGCGCGGACCGACGCATCGACCATGCAGAGCCACACAGCCAATTTAACCGACACCCATACGTAGTACATATACGAGAGAGCCGAAGCAACCACCACCTAACGCAACCTCTTGCTTCTCATCGCTCCCCCCCCCCCCCGGTCCTACAACCGTGGACGCACGCTTTCCAATACCGCGCGGATTATCCACCGAGAACCCTCATCGCGTATCCTTCCAAACTCGAACTGCTGCGTAAATAAATTCGTACGACTGCTAATGAGATCGAGCTGACCATTCAATTTTTTTTACATATTTATCGTTTTCATTGATCATTGATTTTAACGTCGAGAGGGGGGGGGGGGGGTTGAACGAGGTCGATATCCAGCAATGTTTCTCGTGTGATTTAATATAGTGTGTGGTACGTAACTGTTTATGACGAATAACATTATTCCGAGGATATTTATTTTTGTCAATACTTTAGCGTTTTGATTCGAGGTTTTTTTCTTGTTTTTTTTTTTTGCAAAACTTTCGACCTTTATTCCAAATTTGCTCCGTGTTTCGTTCCTATTGTCCGTACAGCGATATAATGAAGCGAAATAATTATGTGAATGAAGCATTATTTTTCACGACGTTGAACGCGAGTATAAACGAAAGCTAGTTTTTGTTTCGAGTGGTGGGTAGGGGGAGAGGAGGTGAAATTCCGTGGGTAGTGATAAACGAGATATTACGTCTTGGTGGGTTGGGTCGTCAGGGATTCGGGTTAGCATAACATCGTAAAGTACATTCAGCGTAAGCAAGTGCGCACGGAGGGCTGCTTCTCCTCCAGGCCATATTCACTTAACCAGTTGCGCCTTTTCTATATCAATCGAGAATTCGAAAATTCGCCTCTGCCTGTAAATAAATACACGCGCCAATCATCCGGGCTTTAAATATTCTCGCTAAATCTTACACACACGCACACACGCGCACCTCTGAAATTCCTGAACGATCGTCTCTCGTGAAATCTCTATTTTTCCTCCCAATTCTCTACTCTGCGCAGTGCACAGTGCACGTGCAATTATCATTCGAAATACGTAGCGAGTCGAGAGCTCGAACGATAGACGTGGCTGAAAGTATCGAGTAACAGCGATGAGTTTATTGACGTCTCGTTATACGAGAAATTGGTGAAATTGATCGATGTTACAACGAACTATTCGTAATTGTTTATTAATGGTGTTGATTGGTATGATAAATTCTCAAATTCATCGGGAACAAAAAATGGCACAAGTTTTCCGTTTTACTTGCGGCTGATTGATAATGCAAAGCGAAATAATTATCCGTCGACTAATTATGCGTTTCGATCGATCCTTTGTTAGCCAGGAAACGATACTTTTCATTAACCGTCGAATCTACTGGCAATATTAAATTTACCGTGATATCATTAATAACGGTATAGGGCTTTCGTTCAATATCAGTCAGCGATTTGATGGGAAATTTTCAATTGGACAAACGCGATATGGATATTATCTTCGTCTTGGCGATGGTTTGGATGTGTTTATAAATAATGTAGGATATTGGGAGTGTGGAAGAAATTGAGGGAAAATATGGAATAATACGTAGAAGGGGGGGGGGGGGGGGGTGGTCCGCGATACGTTTGTCGCGACCTCGTTAGATTTTGCGGATTTGTGGGGGATTTCTAGGGCGTGGGGGGAGTGGAGGGGGTGGGAAGAGGTGGCACGCCAGGCTCCGGAGAGGAGGCGAGAATCTGTCAGGACTGCCACACTTGGGCACAGATTTACAAGGCTGTGCCGCTGTTTTACGAGCCCACAAAGTGCCGCTCGCTCGCTCTTCAGCCATACATCCCCCCACCCTACCCTATACCACACGCACACCTACGTCCTTCCACCGTGTCTTTCCAGCCGCTTATAAACACGTCATTCCGTCGCTCCGCCAACCGCATTATTCACAACTCTACAATACCCCTGTCCGCGAATCCCCAACACCAGCCAACCTTAAAAATCCGAAAATTCTCCCGTGGACCACGTCCAATCCCCCCTCTTTACGCTTTTCTTACAATTTCCGCGAATCTCCCCTTTTCTTACCTCCAAACAATTTATGTAAAAAGAATACTCTGCGGTTCTTCCAAAATGAAGAAAATTGCCCGATAATGTACTGAGCTGTGTGGATTATAAAAATAAAATTGCATTCTATAGATATATGGAGTAGCACCATTTTTTGGAGATTTTCAACAGGAGTGAAATCCTTGGAAAAAAAGAAAACTCTCGTTTTGTTACAATTAATTCCATTCTCTGCACATCTAAACAACTTTTTTGTATTTCTTTCTGCTTCCGCAATTTCATCGAGACCTTAATTTCTCGCTCGTGTTTTTTTCAAAAGATTCTGCATCATATAATTTCATCCAACCACTGCTTTTTTAATCGAAAACCAAAGGACAGTGGAAAGCCTCGATTACCAACGTGCGATTCCCTGGATAAATAACAAGATAATTACACGCGTTACAAATTAGCGAGTGGATTAAAGATTCCGATCTGGCAGTGGCTGTAAATTAGGATAAGAGATCTTTGCTTTTTGATACGATAGGCCAGAGCTTTGATGCTCAACGTTTACCAGCTTTAGTGGTTTTGTCTCTCACTCCGCGGGACGTATACACATACATAAATCGTTTAATTTGGAGTAAATAACTGTGGCAGATAAACGGTACTTTGCCTGCACAAAACACGCGAACGTTCGCCTAATTATTGGTGCACAGTGCAATTGGCAAAAATTTCGCTAAAAACAGCCTAAAGATCGGTGCACGTATGAAAAACCTGACGATTATTAAAAGTACACCCGGTATACGAATATAAGAAAATTGTCATTATATTCATACGGGAGAACTCGAACGTTCGATAATTCGAGAAAATTTTGCTTTTTATTTTCCTTCGGCCCCGGAGAAGTGGAAAAAGAGCAATGATTGACCGGTTCGATAAACTTTTCCGACTGATTATAGAGAGCCGGCAATTTTTCCCGTTTAAATCGAGCGTGTATATCGGGAAATGGTGAACGGCGGGCGTTTTATAGTGACATTTCGATGCGTGACACGCGAGTGCCTACAACGCGCATACCAAATTCTGCGTCCGTGTGTACAGGTGGAGAGAACTTAACACGTGTACACCGCGCGTTGTGTGTACCGAGAATGACCAGAGTGCCCCGCACATTGGGACTCTGTTCGAAGAAATTCATTACGCGTTACAAGTGTCGCTGATCGCCAAGCCGATTACGGTCCGAGGAACGAAAGCGGGAGTACCGTGACGTAACGGAGGGAAAAAGGCGGGAATTTATGGGATCGCCTTAAAATTCAATTGTGTATATATATATATATATACGTATATATATGGACCAATGAAGGAGATCGAGTCGAACTCGCGCGCGAACGTAACGAAATAAAGGAATTGCAGTTTTTTGAGGTTGCTAAGGGGGAGGGGGGGTGCGAATTATCGCTATTTGTTGGCGGATCGCGACGAGTCCCGCTTCGCGCGAGCCCGTCTAGCCGCTGGCGAAGGACAGTTTCGCCAGTATAAAGGCGGCTTTGTGCACTCCTTATCAGCCGGGACGACTAAGGTCCCTGTCGAGCCCGCAGGTGTCGTCCCGGTGTTTTATTGCGGTGTAATCGAGACGACGGATACGCCGGAAGTGAAGGCAGATAGTCAACGCGACAGGAAACGGTCGTGGGACCTCACACGGCGTCTCTCATAGACGCCACTCTACCGCCTTAATTATTCCTCTTTAGCCGATAATCCGTACAGGTTATGTTTATAACTGTATTGTTTTAGGAAAATAAAAAATTTGTGGAAAAACTTTTTTGGTTATATCGTTTGATAGAATTTGTTAGCTAAGAATGTAGAGGTTTGAACAAAAGGCAGGAGAGAGAGAGAGAGAGAGGAGAGAGAGAGAGAGAGTATCATTGGGAAATTTAGTGGAAAGACGGGAGGAGTTTGGAAGAGAGCCGTATTTTTTTCGGTCATTTCGAGTGGGTTTTTTGTGCTTGATGGAATTCGTAAATTTGACGGTGCACCGTTTGGACAGGAACACCATTCAGGAATGTTCTCCACGTCCAGCTGAGAATTACTAGCGTGTATCCCGATCAAGCATGACGTAGGATCCTATCGGTTGCGAGGCCGGCCGGAGCGGAGTGTACGATGAGGCGAGTTAGTAACTCCGGCAAATAAATGGCTGTATCTAGCCATTTACAGCGCACTCGGCGCCTCTCTCCTCCTCTCTTCCCCCACCTGACAGCCGCGCGGACCAATTCAACGCGTTCCCCGACATAATGTTTCCTCGCGTGTATAACCAACGAGGATTTCATTCTCGCCGAAAGTACAAAGTGCCAATGGAGAGACCCCTCGACGTAATTATCGCTGGACGAAAAATCTATATTCCTTCGACCGAGGAATCAATTGGAGAAAATTTCTCAACCTCGCCTTTTCCAGCCTCTTGGAAAAAGGTGGGATTCTCAGCGCGACGGACAAATGAGTTCCGGCTTGGAATAAACGAGCTCCTCGACGCTGCGTTGCGAAAGAGCGTGGAGCTGCTGCAACCGGGCTAAATAATATGCTCGATATCCAGAGCGATTCGCAAAGTGGCAAAAGAGTTTTAATTTCTCGCGAAACTCGAGTTATTAGCGCGCGATTAATGTGCCGCGTCGACTGAATGATAGGCGCCGTTCTATTGCAATGGTAGGCGGAAGGGGGGGGGGGGTTCTCCGGAGTCTCTTATACGCCACTCGGACTGACTATCTCGCGATCAGAATCGACTCGATCAATCGGAGGAAAACTGGCCGACGGACCGACGGTGCACTTAACATCGAAAATCCAGATAATAAAACACCTATATCCGACGCTTTGCCTGCTCCAATAGGAAGCCATTTATCTTGATCCAAACTGCCCCGAGTGCGTATCGGCCAATCTCTCTCTCTCTCCCGTGTCCTCGAATCATCCTTAAACACTCGCATTACCATATTCCGTGGATTCCCTTATTTTTCGCAAAAACCCATATGTTTATCTCGGATCCCCATAACGATAATTATAAATCAAGCAAAGCGCTCGTTTATCTACGGAAAACTGCAGGCGTGTTGTATAGCGTTGATCATCTGCTCTTTTATCTCAATTATTTATTATGTCACATCGACATTAGCGTGAGGAAAAATCTCCAATGGTATTCCTATAGCGAAGATAGCGTTGAGTGTTCGTTATATATATATATATACAATTCATCAATTTGCGTATATAGGATGAATAATTATTGGCAGACGCGAATTCTCGCGGTCAAAGTGTATTGGAGAAATTTGTAGTTGTGCAGGGGGGGGGGGGGGTGATAGGGCGAGGATGGAGGTGTGCATGATGGAAGGGAGAGAGACTCGAGTTAGGGTGAAATTGCGAAGCAGAAAGGTGACTCGAGTGGATGCTGAAAAGACCAGGGATACGCCGAGTGTACTGGTCTGAGGGGATGAGGGTGGAGAAAAGAGGCTACTATTTCGCAGTTTCTTATAAATATTCATTTCTCCCTCCCGATGAATCAGGGGACTCGAGACTCGCGCTCCGGGCGGTAAGACGCGTTAAGAGCGCTAACGAGCTACCCCCCCCCCCCTTCACCACTGTCACCACCCAGAAAACTCGGAAGACGCTGCGGAGAAGCTAGAGAGACTCACCCCTTCTTCGCTCCTTCTCTTTTTCTCACCCACACCATGCACCCCCTCCCTCCCCCTTTTTTTTCCTATCAATTTTATCGCTCTTCTAATCCCCCCTTCGTCCCTATATCTATATATATATATATATATATATATAAACAAAACTACCACATCCATTCGCTTTATCGAACACCGTACAAAGACGCGAGGCTTAAAAATTGCTGCGAAAGACGATTCTTATTAAATATTTCATCGTTGGAAATATACAGCTGAGTGTCTCCCCTTTCGCTACTCTTTACCGGCAGTTTGATATTTCGGGTTTATATCCCCCCTCCTTCCCAGCAGGTCTCTCCCCCGGTCGTTTCGTACCTCGCACAGCAATTCCGCGCCGAGTTGTACGAATTTGTTTAATTAGAAGTTAGGCCGACGATACATTAGCAATGTAAATACCCCCTCCTTGGTTTACTAAGCTCATCGGGGGTGTACAAGGACCAGGGTGGGGGTTGGGGGGAATTTCGTCTGCGACGGTGGCTGGAACGCGACGTGATTTAAACGTTTCTGTTTTGACTCGTTTCGCCCCCCCCCCCCTCCTTCACGGCGTCCCGTGGCCACGCGCCCACACCGATACACACACACACACTCGAAGCAAAAACACCTATATATAGAGGACTCGCGCTCCACGCGTCCTCATCAAAACTTCTGTCCGTGGCCACCTCTCGCGATAATTCATATCCCTCTTTTATCCAACGAATACGTAAATTTCGGCGAAATATACGAGACGCGAAGCGTACTCCCGACAAAAAATCCACGTTTTTCTAGAGATTAATTTTTGTTGTAACGCGTTACTGGATATAGGGATGCATGAATAATCGTAACACTCGAAAAACAATTGAAACTCGATGGCTCGTAAATTTGACGCGGTCTCTATAACGGTGATCGAGTCCGCCGAGGAGAACAAAGTTAAAAGGCAAAACGGTGAATGGTGCATGTATGCATGGCGAGTACCAAGCGCGCGCGCGCGCGCTCGCTTATTGTGCACCGGACCACGCTTTACTGGCACGAGAAGCGATCTCCGCTCTGCATGCGCCTTATAATAATAATAACAATGATTTATGAACTTTATATATCGTCTTAGCGATATAAATTCAAAGTTTGTCGCGACCGACGGCTCCGCGAATCGCGACGCTGAGCTACCGTGCTCTCGAGACTGTGCGAGATTCTTATTACACTACACATGTATATATATGTATGCATAGAGGAGATTCGCGCACATATACACTCCTCGATTCACTGGTTCATCGATCGAGCCACTGCGCGACGGATAAATTCGCGCGAGTACGAAAAAGAAGCGTCGTACGGTTCCCGTGGTGAAAATCTGATTTATCCTCCAAATGTGGAAATCGTTAGCGGTCAACGGGAAAGTTTCGATGCGACGCGATTATCGTGCAGCGTGGGTGGGGGTGCTCCCTTGGATTCGGCAACGATAAGCTAAAAATGATAACGCGCGATATTTAGCGCGGACAACCATTGCTGATTTTGCTAATTAAAATAAATTACCGCGCGACTTGCGGTCCGGCCACAGTTTATTTATCAACGTTATAATTACTGGATAAATGGAATTTCTGCAAAAGTCCGTGCGCCACTCGCGTTCGCCGCAATGATAATGCAACGTCGATGTATAGCGCGCGGAATAAACATTTTCGTGCGAATGAACGATCGATAAACCCGAAGAGCTTATTCGTTCCTGCAGATTAATTCGGTTGGCGGTGCGAGATGGTCGAAACGTCCGCGTGTGGCACTTTGTGAGACTCTTCGACATCTCTTATTCCTATAGCGAAGAGGAAGGTGAGCGCCACTGGTGGAAAACGAACTAACGCGATCACTGCAGGATCCGTCCTTGCGACACCTATATATACGCGTAATAACAAATAATCGATGAGAAGGAGCCTCTTTCTACACGAGTGCGAGAGAGAAAAAAGATAACAGACCTTCCTGCAACGCGTATGGGACGTTACAAAGACCGCCTCGTTTTTCTCGTATCACTGGCAAAATATTAGCTCTATTATTTATATTCTCGAGGATGTTATTAAAAGCGTGGTTAAAGGTGCGACTGGAGAATCATCGGGGCGTCACGAAGGTGGAAAGAGGAGAGCAGCGTGGCTGTGCACTCGGAGCGAGCATCATCTAATTATGTTTTACGCGGTAGAGTGCAATAACTTTGGAGACTGTATATATATATATATATACTATATACAGCTCTCCGGGCTTTTCTTTCTCGCGTCCCGCGAGAGGAGCAACGCACGCGAAATGAGATTTTCCTCGGCGATCCGGAACCAAAGTGCCGCGCCGCAACACGCATCGCATATCCTCGCGCCGAGCGCCCTCGGCTCTTTTTGCCGAACCGCAGGAGCGCGAGCAGACAATACGTTCGAGCAATTCTCTTCTTCCAATCGCGAGAACGAGAGACACCGATCGCGCTCCTCGCTACGGAATTTCAGGCCTGATTAACCCGGGGGATCCACTCTCTCGGTGTGTGCAAGGACACGCGCGTATATATCCTTGGAATTATTATCCTCCGAGGTCCTCGTCCCGCGATCAATCCTCCCGTTTATGATCGATTATTGTCGCCGCTATCGCGATAGTTTAAATTAGAATTTGATGAAAACTGAGTGCACCTTGCATGCAGGACCAGAGCCAGACTCGAGCGTTCGAGATTAAGCTGGATAACAGCCTGAGACAAGGTCTTACGGAGGCTGTCGCGTCTAAGGGAGCGCGCTTAGGCAAGGATGATGCTTTTGAAAAAACCTGAGGAACCGAAGCGTGAACGCGCCACTTGTTGTGACAGGATACGTTGCAGCCAGCCACTACCAATTATGCTAAGCAGCGTCCTATGCGAGAGTGTCTAGCTCCACGCTTTTCACTTAAACTCCACTCAGCCAAACGCTCCTATGCTGTCACGTGACGCGCGCTTCTCTCCTGCACCGCGAGCACAGTTTTTTGAAATCCGTATCGGTCCTCCCGATCCTCGCAACCGGGACCCGAAAATTCTTCCCCGTTCAACGTTTCGTGACTCTTTCGCAGATTACGTATATATATATATATATATATATATCGCTCTTATTGAGTTTCCCGACGATTAATTTGGAACGACCGAGTCGAGCTGCGCATCTACAGAGAATATAACATTATTTCACGACGCTTCGAAATTGGATTTTTCAAGGAGACGAGCGCCATGCAGCAGCAGCAGCGGCACCGTGAAAGGCTTGATTTCGAGCGTTGGTGAACTTTGGTATTTTTCGCAAGCGAATCATTCGCCCACGGGCATTGGCATTAATCATGTACAGTGGAGGGTGTCTATCCCAGTGATCACAGGGTGGGATTCCCATGCACGGTGGACCATCGGGCAGCATTGATATTTTGGCCAATGCGTTGCTTTGGCTCGCGTCCAAAACTCTTCGCATCGCGGCCGCTGGGTCTTCTTGTACTCTGCATGCACACGTTGATCAGGTGCCGACGGATTACCGCAGCGCGACGCAATCATCCGTGCGTCGACTCGCGATTCCCCCCACCCCAGACCCTGAAGAAACACGCGTATAAAGGGGTCGACCCTCCAAAAATACCCCCACCACCCTCGCGATAAAAAGACTCTCGCTCTCTACGAACGCGAGACTGAAAATAAAACGAAACGAACGTTGCAAAAATCCCTCGTGTTCCAATTGCAATTTATCAGATTCCAGAATCATCGCCCTGTCGAATCCGCTTGGTTTTCCGTAAAAATAAATGCTTATTCGGGTCAGCTAATTACGGATGCTAGAATATTATTGACGCGCGACTGGTCAACGGTCAGATATGTATATTTTGTCCAGAGAATATCGTATAGTCTCTGGTTTTTCAATGAGGGATTCTTTCTGCTATTTTCGAAGAGATCGATTAGTATTGGGGAGAGTAATTGATCGTGGCTTGAATCTATATATATATATATATATATATATATAGAGAGAGAGAGAGAGAGAGAGTATTAAGGAATTTTGCAAGAAGAAGAATCTGTTCGGAAGAAGGAGAGAAAAAGTGGGAGTGAATAAAATGCAGCCAGGGGAGAGAGGTAGGTGGGAGTTGGGTGTGTTGGTGGATTCTCATTGGTTTTACCGAGATTAACACTCATAACTCTTGCGGAGACGGTGCAGTGCGTCACTCTCGCGTATAGCTATGCTATAATTGCCGGCATAAATCAATCGCCCGATGAGATCATAAACCCGGGGCGATACACTGCGCCAACAGATCCATATAACGCCAAGTGCACGGCTGCATGTTAAATGTCAATTGACGCCGGCCCGACCGACGTATCGGATCACTCTCTATATACGAATGCGAGACCTGCATGCTCCTATCTTTCCAAGCACGATGCGTCGTGGTGGCGTGCCAGCTGGAGCTCCCAGCTCCATCCCCGTGCAGCTTCGACTCGAACCCTCGTAAAAAAAAAAATTAAATATAACAACAACCTCGAGATAATCAGCCGCGGAGTAGAATCTGTTTTTGTAACACTATGATTCGACGACTGGAATTATAAGCTGTTATGATGGAACAGTCCGTAAAAAGTGCGACGGTTGATTAGTATTGGAAATAATATAATTAACTGTGGTTTGATTGGGTAGAGCATATCCGAGTGCGTTGAGCGATTCTTGGAAAGAGTTGTGAATTTCAAGGTCACGCAGCGTAGGTATTCTTGTAAATTGCGTTGATCCTGGTTATCCTGAAGATAGAGTCGCGCAGGGTAAAGGTGTTGCGAGTGTGTATTTGCGTGGTCCGGAGGAGGATGGCTGGGGATGAGAGGAGAGGAAGCTTAGGGGAGTCTCTGTAATGACGAGTGGTCATCATCGTGTGGTAGTCGAAGGTGCAGCAACAGGATGGTCCATTTATTGTCGGACGTCTGGTTATCAGCGAGACGGTCCTCGGCGTTGCAGCACGGTCAGGTAAATATATAACTGGTCGCTATATAGATAAGGCTGCACAGCTGCTCGATGGAAGATGATTGGCCCAATTACAGGCAGCCTAGCAGAAAATGAAGCCTTCCTACGTGGTGGCTGCGGCACACACTCGGGAGACAAGAGGTCATCCTCGCGTTTTCTTCCTCCTCGTCCGACGTTCGTCTTTTACCCACACTTTGGAATCCCTCGTGTGATCCAAGCCTGATGGGGTCATCCTAGTTCGCTGTCGATGACCAAGCGATGATTGCCCACGTCACTTCCTCGTTTACCGATAAAATCGCACCTCCCGGACCAACCACCCTAACCACTGCCTTCGCAGCACAACCTAGTCGTCTCAACAGTTTTCCAATCCTGTATATATATATATATATACACGTGCGTTGAATAAATGGAAAAAAGAAGAGGCAATTTTACCCCACCTTGAAGCTATTTCCACGGCGAGCGTTCGCCAAAAGAAACGTTAGGTTTAGCGTGATTCCTGGAAAACGAAGGAGCGATCGAGAGAGGATAAGGTGCTTCAAATGAGATTTTTCTCGGAGAAATTTCAGTCTGAAGGCTAGACCGTGTTTGACGTTAAAGACGCTGCCTATTGACGCGGTTTCGGTGCACTCGGCCAGGAGGGAACGGGAGGGGGAGGGGTACGATCGAGCAGCCTCTGGGGAATTCAATAACTGTAGATCATCTCGATCACGAGTTAACACCGGAGCGCTCGCTTTACGACCGACTCGATATCTCCCGGCGTCCACCGAACCGGGAATCGTTCACTCTTACTGATTGAGATCCCGAAATTATAACCTCGGTAAGTTATACCCTCAAGATCCACCGTCCGATAAAGAGGCACTTTGCTATTTCTGCCAAGGTACAACTCAATAAAAATCTGCGAGCTAACCGCGATGAGTTTCAAAAACTCGCGTGCGATTGTTATACTGGACGATCAACGAGGAATCGACCAAGTATATATATATATGGACGATACAAGGGGGAGAAATCAACCAGAAGCGGAAAGGGTGAATTTTTGAGGGATGGTTCTCGTGTGGAGGAACGTGGAGGTCGTTGGGAGGATACGCCGGGGGAGCGAGGGAGGCGAGGTCCTCTCCTCGCGAGGTCTAAATATTGAGACGGCGTTTATTTAACGGGAGATATATGATATGACGCGGACAATATAATGCATTGTATTCAAATACGGGAGTCCGCGAATCGTGACCGGGAGCAGCCGAGAGAGGCTGCGGCCCGTCAGCGGTACCGGAGCCACCAAGGAGCCAGCAGCAGCACGGCGTCACCATCACAAGTCCACCACATAAATACGCCCATATAAATAATATCGCGAACTCCAGCGCGGATTCTCGGGATTTCAGTGTGCGCATGGCACTTACGCGTGCACACACGCAAGTGCCTTGCGAAGGTTTCTCTCTTTCTCTCTCTCTCTATATATATATATATATATATATGGTGAGGAGTGTTGTGGGAGAGGCCCGAGGGCCCCCGCGTCACGTTGGGTCCTCGCGTACTTTACCAGCGCTATCTTCGCTCCATATCAAATACAAACTCCCTCAAAGACCCCTTTTTTTTCCGTTCGCCACACAACTTTCACGATTTATCGTCCCGTGCTTTGCCTCGTGCACTTATATGTATATGTATGTGTGTGTATACGTTAATGTGGAGATATTACTAATTTACGGAGATAGCCCTCGCGCTACTGTCGATGCTCGCCTCGATAAATCTACGCACCTGAAAGATCCTGAAGAAAAATCTGCTCGTACCACACAGCGATCTCGAACGCGCCTTCGGTTTTTCTTCTTCTTCTCCCGCAGCGTTCTCTCGATTCTCGCGTAGTGTCCTCAACGCGATTGGTCGAGGATTTCGATGGGGAATGCAATAATCAGGCGACGGTGGTCTCTCGTGCGATAAATATCTTAAAGAGAGAGAGAGAGAGAGAGAGAGAGAGAGGAGTGGAATTCATTGCTGTATCTGTGCGCGCGCGCACAGTGCTTCTCGGAAGGCGGCGTGACAAATAGTTTTACCGGATGTCATAAAGGTGGACGGTTATTAATGCCGGCCCGCATTTACCGTACGGCGTTTCCTTAACGCGTCCCATCCTGCCTTTCGCGATAAAAACGCGATCTCTCACTCACGCATGCAGCAACGATCCTATAGAAACGTTACACTGGATTACGAGATCTTGCAACTCGGTGAAAATAAATTTAGAGAGGGAGCGAAATGGAACGGAGTGAAATGAAACGCGAATAGAGAGTGGAAGAAATGGGCTTATAAATTATTTTCACCAACGCTCTCTTAACGTTCGATTAGCGAGGCGTATTATACGTGTCTGGAAGATATATAATCGAGTAAAAAAAGTGTCCGTTTGGATGTTCCATTTTTCCGTAAATAGTGGAAGCTAGCGTCTGGTGGGATTTGGGAAAATGCTGAAGGCGAGAAGACGTTGTGACGCGCGGGAGTAACTTCTCGGAGGTGCTGTGTGTCCTCGTAAGTTTCTGGAGGTGACGGGTGGTCGTAAGAGGACGATGGCGTTGGACAAGACGTAATATCCTTCCCATCGTCGGCTCACTCAGCGTCCTCTGCCCTCTGTGTCCGCCCCCTCTCCTCCCCCCTCTCCCACTCAACCATCACCAGCCACACAATCCTGTTGGACGCCATCCCTCTCCTATATCTTTTGTTTCTCAATACTTTCGCCCTGCAGTTTGTTATTGCGCAATGCGGTCCTGCTCCGTGTGTGTGTGTGTGTTACGACTCGTCAGGATCAAAAAAGGATAGGAGGGGGTGGACGGAAAGAAGAAGAAAGACACGTTCGGAGGTGGAAGAATCTGGTGTGGCAGGAAAGGTTGGAGAAGCAATAGTATAGCTGCTCCACAGCTGGAAACTATATCCTCGAGACTCCTTGCGTGCGTTATATCGTATAGATGGGTCGGTAGGGGAAGGGAGGGAGGGAGGGAGGGGGGGGGAGGGTGAAAACGAGCGGGAGAAGCGCGAGGAAAAGTGGAGGATGGAAGAAACGGAGAATTCAGGACAAAGTTTCGTCATTGCGAAATGACACGAGTGGTCTTTATAGCGCTACCGCCTGAGAAAGACTGCCCCCCCCCTGCCCCCCGTGCCCATCACCGAATCCGTTTCGCTCGTCTTCGGCGTCACCCCCCCCCCCCTCCCCACCTCCACTATATACACTCTCGCTCCGTCCCAATCTTCCCCCGCCCCTTCCCCCGCGTGTATCGACAAAAGCGTCGCGCTGCCTCCTCGATCCAGTTCTCTCTCCTCCGGTACTTTCCTCCCGCGCCATTCTCCGATATTACCGAGCAGGAGGGGCCGTTAAGGGGTGGCCATGGGGTGATTGCGACAAAATCATTGCGAGAAATGGAAAAGGTGCCGCGCAGTTGGGAACTCGTAAGACGCGTAACACCACCGTCGAAGACAGCGACGTGGCCTGTCGAGACGCGTCACGGACGCGTTCCCTAATCGCAAAATGTAGTCGTATCGCGACGAGGTGGCTGGAACGTGTATGCGACGTTCCTCGTGCGACCGCGTGGATTGTTATGAGTACGTCGTTCCAGCAGTCGCCGAAGGAACAATCGCGAGACGTAGGCTCGTGTCACGTATACGACTCGTTCTTGAAAATTCCTCTGATGGACCCTGATGAAAATTTTAGCTGCAAGGATACAGCAGGTGTGTGCGTGTCTCGATCAATAGTAGGACAACGATCGAAATTCGACGATGCGGCTAGAGCTTGTATATATATATATATATATATATATATATAGTGTACAGACACGGAAGGTAAAATGCAGGTGTTGTAGGGGAATGGATTATTAGTATTGGCACTAAGAAGAGGGGTGTATCTGCCTCCGGGGAGTCGTGCCTCTCGAGACGGTCCGATTCAGTGTTTCGCCCTCGTATATAATACACGTATCTGTATACGTGCTCGCCGCACCACGACCGAGTGAAAGGCTCGCCGAATCTGAAGGGAAACGACGATAAGCATCGGACCTGAAACGATATTCCGTTCGATCGGCCAAATTCGACGCGGATAAACCTCGTCGGTTCCATCGCACCTTGCTGGAAACCCATGGAAATTATGGCTGCGTGTCCTCTTCGTCTCCCTGGCTCTTATCGCAATTTCCGCTTTAATCGATCGAGATCGCGAATTAGCGTCTGCTGTGCGATTTAATCTGCAGGGGTTCTCCTGTTGGGGGGGGGGGGATACGAAGCGGAAGTGCGCAACACTCGATCGAGGCTTCCGGTAATGACGAGGGAGAACACGGGTGGCGGGGCTAAATACGAATGGGTCACACACACACAAGTGGAAGAGCCTGGCGTGGTCGTGGTGGTACAAGCAATCGCAATCTATCAGAGGAGTCCGGGATAAGTGACAGTTTCGATCGAGCGTCACACTGGATTTCCCTGACGTCACACTTTGACGCTCATCTGCCGGCTACGCCAGCGCCAGGCTGCAACTGCGATGACAAAGCAAATAGATAATGTCCGAAGTTTAATTAAAACTGGACGGCTGACTGACACATTTGATTAGCCGAGAATTTAATTAATCGCCTCGCGGATTCTGGGCGCGCGAGGCCAATCGTCGAGCTACCGATAACTCGCCAACTTCTGTGTTGATAAATAATTTTCCGCTTTTAGCATGCAATTTCCTTCGACTCGCTCCCCTTTTTTCTCGCTCCACTCTCGGACCCGGGCTAATTAGTCGTGGAAAATTAAGTCGAGCTGCTCCAGCGTGCACACTCATGATTCCAGCTCCCTCGTCGATGAGCTGGACGAAATAAGCGTTCGCGATTCTTCCGCCTAAGGATTATTATCCGTCTCTCGCGTCGTCCAATCGGACGTGCGATGTTTCCTCGAGAGACACGCGCGATACAGCGTCGCTGCAGTGCGAACGAGGGGCGTTGAATCTTGCAACGGTGCAGAGGCATATATATATATATATATTAGGCATGCATGCAGAAATCGAGCAAAGTTTTTCCACGATAAAATTACGTTAAAGAGACGCTCGAGATGCGATCATGAAGAGCAGCCTCGGGTTAAACGCGGAGTGATTGATCGATGAGCGAGATAGGGACAGAAATTCCGTGGAAATTGGGAAAGTCTGAAAATGCAGCTAGCGAGTATCGATGGGCCGCTCGAAATTAATTATTGACGCTGGATAAAAATGGCGAGGTGGACACACTGCTCGCTCCGCGGGTGGAACGAGCCTTGTTTATTTTAAATACAGCGAATTACCGCTCGGCAAATGATTTATTAACGAGTCGAATGTCAGTGTAATGCAAACATTTGAATACTTCACGCTTGCATAAATCGTCCGTTCGTTTCGAGCGTTTGACATAGCTCCGCGTATATACGTGCAACTTTTCTCGCGTGAGAGTCTCACCGTGGCTGTGTGTCCCTTTCACGCTGCACGAGCTGAGAGGTTCGTGTTCCCCGTAGGATCGTACGGGAACGTTGCTTCGATGATCCAAAAGCTTGATCCGCAGTGTCCGGAGATGCAGGATTGAATTTTTAGGAAATCGAAAGAGTTTCTTTTTGATTTGGAGGAAATTTCTGGAACAAGGGGGTGCACCTTTGGTTTTCCGGATTAGGACTAGATATACATATATATATATATATATATATATATATATATGTGTGGTGGAGGAAGTTCATTGATAACGCGAGAGAAACTGTGTGACGTATAGGAGCCGTATATATATACGAATGGCCGAGGGATCATTAGCCTTGGAAGGACGCGCGGGCGATTTACATTAATGATTCGTTCTCCAGGAGGAAGAAGCGGAGGAACTCGGTGCCGGGGGTAATGCGAGAATATGGGGGGGGGGGGAGGAATGCTGCGT
Organism: Prorops nasuta; assembly: GCF_024137725.1. Taxonomy (NCBI): domain Eukaryota; kingdom Metazoa; phylum Arthropoda; class Insecta; order Hymenoptera; family Bethylidae; genus Prorops; species Prorops nasuta. The sequence goes on along the minus strand of NW_027116821.1, from coordinate 3,925,603 downwards.
GCGCCAGCTTGGCCGACTAATCACGTGAAATAATTACGTTTTGTTTTGGCGGGCGGCTCCAGTGGCTGCGCTGATGGACATTGGCACGTCACGCGAGCATTGTGTCCTTGGCGCGATATGCACGCCTCGCTCGTAATACCGAGGTCGATAAAAAACCCCGCAACGATAATTGATTTCTCTCCTCCCACAAAGCATCTCTCCGCCAAGAATCTCTCCCTCGATAACTATAATATCCTTTTCTCGGGCCGAATCTCTCTTATTCCTAATTAAAATAACGAGCTATTTATAGCTTTGCGATATATTTATGACGGTGGAAAAGGAAGGAAGGAAGGAAGGAAGGAAGGAAGGGGGAGAAGGGGGGGGGGGGAGGGGATTATGGAGAGGCACGAGATAAAATGTAAATGTTATGAGAGTAAGCTGGAACATTTGGTGGAGGGGGGGGGGAGGGGGTAAAAGGGGGGTGGGATAGCTACCAGTTTGATACAGCTGGAGTATTCTTTTGTGTTAACGTATGCTAAACGCGATGAGGAATATCGCGAGTGGCACGAAGGGGAATGACAGAGGGACAGGATGAAACGCGCGCGGGAGAGAGGCTGAGGGCCAGTTTGGGGGCGGAGGCGGATCGGGGATGGGCCGTTGCTGCCGGTGCTGCTGGGGCAGCAAGTGGAAAAAAGCACTCGCTCGACTTCTTGCGGCGAGCCACACAAGGAGAAGCCGAGCTGGATCCCCATCAACGCTCGTCACGCTGACTCAAAATACCAGCGGCCGCAATATTCATGACCGTATCGCTTCGCTATACTCTCATCTCAACTATATATATATGTATATATATTGCGGCCTCTTCGACTCTTCCTCCTCGTCATCATCATCCTCTTCTTCTTCCAGTTATACCGCCGAGATTGCAAATGCGCAGTATTCATCCGATCACGCAAAATCCTCACCAAACACGCCATAATTGTCAATCTTGCCAGCAATGCTCATTTTCGTGAAACAACATTTCTTCCCATCGTGTTTTACGGTATATATGGTAGGGAAATAAACGAGACGATAAATCGACGAGACTGATGTAACTTCACGGATGAAAAACACGCGACTGTCATTTACTCAAGCAGGTAAGTTACCGATAACAAATTGCTGGTAGCTTTGTCACTGATAACATCATTCTAATTTATGAAGAAGAAATTACTGTGGTGAATATATATATATAGTGAACGATTGCAGTGGATGATATATCCTTGGAGGTGTCAATGTATCCTTCGTACATACATGGAAAACTCGCGAGTAAATAGAACAAAAGATATTTAGCAAGAATTCATTTTCATAAATTAACATCCGATTTAATGCCAATGAAATAGCTCGATATCGCGTAGTTACGTCAATGTCAACCCTTTCATTTTCTTACACACACACACACACACACATATATATATATATTTATATATAGCGATGAGGCACGATAATTGATCGCGGAACGCTTCGTACCTACCAGTTTAGTCCGCAATTTGTTCTCCAATCAAGCTGTTTACAATTTTGTCTTATCATCGCAATTAATCGTGAAAATTCGAGTTTGATGCTCTATTAGGGTTACGAGGGGCGGTGGTGGGGAGGGGGGGGGGGGGGGAGGATTGGAAGGAAGAGAGGTAGGAAATAAATTCGGAGAAGTGTGTAAGGAGAAGCGAGGGAAGGAAGGGAGCGGAGAACACAGAGGAAGAGAGAGAGAGAGAGAGAGAGAGAGAGAGAGAGAGAGAGAGAGAGAAGTTCGAGTGGATAAGACGATAGGGAATGGCGAAGAGGAGAGTTCGAGGTGGATCGCCGTCAGGCTTTCAGCGGGGCTTCGCCAGGGCGTGCTGATCGTAAATATCGCGTGGCGCATCAGATATTTCGGAGGGAGCGACCGAGAGTTATGGCGGCCAGTTCGGCCAGAGCAGACGAAGCGTAGAAGCCAAAGACAGAGGAGGGGGAGGGAGAGAGAGGAGAAAGGAAGCTCTTTCGCGCGGAGAGGAGGAGGAGGAAGAAGAAGAAGAAGAAGGACGGTAAAGTCCTATCGCGACTGCATGGCAGCAAAACGAGAGGGGTAGGTAAAGGGGGGCGGTTCGGTATAGCATAACTTCAGGTATATCCAGTGCCAGTAAATTATACGCAAAGTGTACGCGAGGGTCTCTCCATCCTCTGCCTTCTCGTCCTGGCTGCAATCCCTCCCCACCCCTGGTACTCCCTCGACGCCCCAGAGGCCGCGCCTGCCTCACGTACATCATTATGATTGATCGCTTCACCTTACTTTGTAATTAAAACTAGTTGCCATTGTGCCCGACTCTCGTCTCTCTCTCTCTCTCCCTCTCTCTCCTCTCTTTATCTCACGTACACTATATATATATATATATATATATATATATATCCTCTACCGTTCTCCAACGTTCGTTTCCCATCTCGCTCCAGTGTCATTTAGCCTCTGGGTCTCCTCCTCTTTCTCTCTTGGTCACATTTACATACACAATGCGCGCGACCAAGAGCAACTCGGTCTCTTTGCTGGTATTATGTATACTGTACATATACACACACGTACAGAACACGAGCGTGTACACCCACCACCACCAAGAGGCTCGCAACCCAGTAAGCGACAGTGCCAACTCTCGGGGATCTCTCGCGCAACTCGTACACACACACACATGTACGGACACTTATTCTTCCTTTGCTTCCGCTGTGAGCGAGCATCGAGAGAATCCTCCCCCTCCCCTCTTCTAGTCCCAGCAATTTTCCAAGGGATATACGCTCCCTTTGGTTTTTAAAGTGTTGCGGCTGATTCCTTATCGGAATTGATCCATGGGTATATGCATGAGAGATCGAGTCATGAGAAAATTTCGTTCGGCTTCCAATCGCTTTTGGTTCACTTTCGGAGTCTCCGGCTCTCCCGTTTGACTCCTGCGGGAGAGGCTCCCCTCTCCCCCCCCCCCCTATCGAGCCAAGTCACCAACGCCACAATCCGGTGAGCGCACCCCTGTCTCTTCCCGGGGGCCATGTGTCATAGTTATCTATGCTTTTTGCAGCGGAGACTGATTTAGAGCCGTCTAAGGACCCCGGGCCCTACGAAAATTAAATAATTGCTAATTTATGGCGCGGATCGGACCATCTCTCTCTCTCTCTCTCTCTCACACTCATTTCGCTTCCAAGCCCCCCCCCCCCTTCATCCAGTGCCAGTAACGTTTTGAGTGTTACGCCGTATCTCGAACCTGAATGTGCCTACCCGATGAACGTGCTCTTGGAAAACAGTTCCGGAGAATTATGGCAGGCCTGACTGATCTATGGGAAATTATATCGATTGCCGAGCGTGAAAGCGCACGTACCTCGCTTAATGTTGTGTGCGTTATTTTATTACCACGGTTACGGACTCTTCTACCTCTTTTTTCTTCCAAGCTTAATGTCCTGTTGCACAAAGGATATTGAAAAGTTTTATTCCTTCGACCTCTGCAGTCAGCTATACATTCTTCTTCTTCATCTTCCGTTCGATCAAACGGTTACTGCATTTGTACAGTCAGTAACATTGTTGCTAATAATTATACAAACACATAGATTTTGGAGGATTTGGGGGAATAAACACTTGGGAGGAGAAATTTGTACATTGAAGATCAAAGCCTCCAAAGCCTCGTAGGCCATCGTTAATTTATGCTCCGCTCGTTTCGACCGATACTCCAGAATCAACCCTATATACAATTTATTCGATCATCCTTTGGCGTTTCAGCCGCTGTTAACGCAAAGTTTTGAAACTTTTATCGCGTCACCTCGATAATGCAGCGTCACAGTTCGCGTTACGTCCCATTACCGAAGCTCTTCCTACATATATAAATATAATAAACTAAAATAAATGAAAAACTAATTAAATTGAAAATTGGCACTGTTTTATGAATGTTTTATATCCGCTTACGAAATATCGTAATCCCTCGATATCTATATAGAAACGTTCGTGTAAAGTATCCAGCTTAAAACCTCCTAGTGATTTATCAATGAGCGCAGCGCGTTCGCCGGGCGCACGATTGGATAATTTGAAAAATGACGGATAATTGAAGTATCATTAACATTTGTAGGGATTATATTAATATGATGCATAAATTATAGGAAATTATCGGCTTAGCTGGCGCGTACGAGTTAAATTCGGCTCTGTTACACATTCGGGCGTGTGTAACACACAAAGGTGGTGATTTTCCATGGCGCGTGGGTGTGTGGAGAACGGGAAGAGGAGGAGGAGGAGGACGTTGTCGATCGCGCGATTTTGCAGAGTCTCGATACGGAAGCTGCGCGAGAAACGTCCGACGATATTGCGACGCTCGCTCGCTGATGACGTTTCACGGCATGCAAATTAATGGCGACGCGCTTTAATTCGACAATAAATAGGGGTCACCCCTGAGACGGCCGTTCGGCTATCGCTCACCCCGTTCCTTATTGTCCTGAGACCTGGGAAAGCTTCAGATTTATTTGACGCGTTTCGACAATATTTATAGGTCCGGTTCGCTCTGCGGTCGTGCACATGCGACATCGGCGCGACTTAACCAAACTCTCTCCCCTCTCTTGATATCCACCAGTCCCTCCCCCCCCCCCCCCCCTTTACCTACCATCTCTCACCGTGCTAACCCGCACCTCTACCGTATACGTAGTCCTCCCTCATCCTACACAAGCGTGTAACGTACACACACTGGCACACATACACCCAACCTCCTCTTCTTCCTACAATGTATATATATACCACGTACAGATATCCCGACGAAACTCACCCACGGGACTCCGCGCACACTGCTCGATATATGCTCGACTGCCTTTTCCTCGTCCCGATCTAACCGTAACCTCAGCTAACCTCAGCCTGACCCAACCTGTACGGCGAGATTGTAGAAAAAATCCAGCAGCCACGAAGAACGTCGTGTGTCGATCCAAGCCACAGTCGCGCGTCATCAGCGCGAAGCCACACCGTGCATGGGGCCGATCAAAGATTATCCTCCGTGACGTGGGTGGAGAACGATCGGGTGACGGAAAAATCGATGCGCGCTATTGGGGCCTGCTTCCGGTAGCTATAGCACACACTTGCCGCTCTTTGCTCGCTATATCCCGATGGCCCCTACGTGCTTACGACCTTTCGAAATTACTGTCGGGCATGTGTACGTAGTTTCCGGTACTACCTTACCGAAGACAGATAAGATACTTCCCGGGTAACTGGGAATTATAGGTTAGGGCGGTTTCGAACGGTCGTCCTTCCAAGAGGCACGATCGAACTTCCGCAGAGCTTTCCATTACGAACGGAGAACCTCGAGGGGTACTTAGGCGAAGAATAATTGGCCAGCGATAAATACGAAATAAGCCCGCATTAACGCGACGGCTCTAATTGTTGGTTGCAAAAGCTGGCATGGAAATCTTCGTTATTACCCTTACGTCTGTATTATAAATCAGGATACACTCGCTGGCGAAATAAAAGCCGCGTCTAATCCCTCCCGAATCGATCGAGCGAACCTTGCAAACTTCCACTTTGCCGTTTCTTCTTCCGCGGACGCAGCGTGGCTCTAGGTTTTTTCCTCGCGAGTCGAGATCGTCCTCGAGTTCGCGGTTAGCGTCTGCGAGATTCTTCGGGGAGGATCGCGTACGGCGCGCGACGCGTTATAACGTTGATGTGTACCAAGGTCGATCGGAGTAAGCTGCGAGGTTCGAGAAGCCGAAGAAGAAGAACGGAGCGGGAGGAGGATGAGTGTGCAGCCGTCAGAATTGCCGATCAAATTCACGATCCCTTTGCTTACCCACCCACTTGGACGGCGAAGCTCGCCCGAGCTCCACCCCTATCTTAAATCACTCATTCTTTAATAATAGACAGATCCCATTATAATACCAGAGATTTATATCCGTGGCCCCCTTTTCTTTTTAACGATAAATCCCGTCCTCTACCGTTTTTTACTTCTTCATCTCTCTCTCTCTCTCTCTCTCTCTCTCTCTCTGCGGGTTTCCTTTTTCATTGCGCGATCCCACCGACCGATTGCTCCGAGCCTCCCGTGCAACTGTTTTTAACGCCGAATAAAAATATTTCCGCTTTTACCGTGTGGCCAGGCTGCTGCAGTGCCTCGCGCGCGCGACGCTCTACGCGACACCCGACCACTTTTTCTCCCTCGAAACAAAGCAGCCCGTGAGGAGAGACGGCAATAAAAATCAAGCAAACGACTACCACATGCGTCTGTACCACCGATTCTGACAAAGAGTCTCTCGTCTAGGCTGAAATCTATTGCCCGTTTCTCGGAAAATTCTTCCTGGTCCACCGGATACTTTCGGAATTGTCTCTCTTTCTTCAATCTCACTAAATTATTCACGTCCCAAGATTTATATCTGTCGTCAGGAAGCATAAGCGTGGAGTAAAGACGACCTACATAATTTTTACCCTGGGTTTTCCGAAATTTCCCCGAGAAAACTTTATATTGGTATATATATATGTCGAGGTTGATTTAATGTTTTGTTTTGGAGTCCAACGATTGAGCGGAATGTTTGTTGATAGTCCTTGCGACCGAGTGGAAAACAAAAGGATAGGACGAATTATATGGATGGAGGGGGGAGAGAATGGGAGCTAAGTAGTCAGTTTGAGTTGAACCGTTGTGAATGTACTTTCGATTAAATAAAACTTGTGCTGTTTAAGTTGTGAAGATTATTTTATATCCATTCCTGATTGAGTGTTGTGCAATATTAATATGGAGAACGAAATAAACCCTTCTATATCACGCCCTCCGACATCAGAAGTGGGATCGGCTAGAGGAAGGGGATCCCGAACCGGAACACCAACTGGTGAGCAGTGGAGATCATTACTAGAAATACAAAATCAACAGATGATTCAGCTGATTGGAGCATTAAACGCTCCAAAAGAGAAAGTTCTCTTTTTGCCCGAATTCGATCCGGATCTTCCGGAGGTAGATTCGCGAGCGTGGTGCACCACGGTAGAACTTTGCTTAAACGAGTGTCCTTTAGAAGGGGCATCACTAATTATCGCGTTAAGCAAATCTTTAAAAGGCAGTGCATCAACTTGGCTTTCACAGATAGTGTATGCCGGGATAACATGGGCTGAATTTAAAATTGTGTTTCTCGCCCGATATGACCTCAGTGAGACGAGTGCCGCTATGTTGATCAATATAAACAGCGGATGTCCAAAGGATAATGAGACTTATGTGGCATACGCAAGTCGTTTAATAACGCTACTCATGTCTAAATGGAAAGACCAATCAAAGGAGGAAATAGCAATCTCCTATATTCTAGCTCATTTGTCTCAGTTTGATAATCGGCTACTGCGATTAGCTTGCACGTCTGAATTATCTACTAGAACCAAGCTGCAACAAGAGTTGCAAGCCTTTCCGACTCTAAAACGAAAAGCAGATAGACTTGAAGAAAGAGAAAATTCAGATGGAAAACGATTCAAGAATAAGTCAGTTAATATCCAATGCCATTATTGTGGACTCCGAGGTCATAAGGGGATAGACTGTAGAAAGAAGAAGTACGACCGCAGGGGTTCAGCATCCACGAGTTCGACTTCATCAAGGGCACCGGAGGCAAAACCGATCGTTTGCTACCGTTGTGGAGGAGAGGGACACATTTCTACCAACTGCAGGAACCCTGAGAATGTTACTATCAGACACATGCACAGAGATGGGACCCCAAAAGGACAACACGAGGAGCGGCGAGTAAATGTAACTGAGGTTCTACCAATAGAAGGCACGCTATCTCAATCTGGTGAATCCTTCTCGTTTTATTTTGATTCTGGCGCAGAGTGTTCTCTCATAAAGGAAAGTATGTCTAAGAAGTTTAGGGGAAAACGTTTTTATCGGATAGTTAATATTTCCGGAATAGGTAATTCGCGAGTAGTGTGTAAATTACAAATTCAAAGTCAGGTGGTTATAGATGGTATCTTGTTGCAAATTACGTTTCATGTTATTCCCGATTCCATGATGAAGTGTGACATCATGGTAGGACGCGAAATTTTGAAGGAAAATTGTTCAGTCACAATGACTCATAATCACATTAAACTGACAAAAGAAATCACCGCTAACCCTTGCCTTTCGAATATATTGTTAGATTTGGAAAATGTTAACACTGACTTAGTCGGTGATGATAAGAGCGAGCTTATAGCACTTTTAGGGGGACCATATCAGCTCGTTCAGTAGTGGTCTTCCACGTACAAGTGTCACGACTGGGGAGCTCCGTATACGGTTGATAGATCCAAATAAAACAGTTCAGAGGCATCCGTACCGATTGTCCGCTGACGAAAGAAAGCTAGTCCGCGAAAAGATTGCCGAGATGCAAGAGGCTGGTATTATACGTCCTAGTTGTTCTCCTTTTGCATCTCCAATATTGCTAGTGGGGAAGCGAGATGGTACCGAAAGATTATGCGTAGATTATCGCGAGTTAAACCGAAATACTGTGCCTGATCGTTTCCCTTTACCTGTAATTTCTGATCTAATAGCTAGATTACATGGAGCCAATTTGTTTACCTGTTTAGACTGTGCTAGTGGATTCAATCAAATCCCAGTACATTCGGATAGTATAGAATATACTTCCTTCGTCACACCCGATGGTCAATTCGAATATTTAAAGATGCCCTTCGGATTGAGAAATGCTCCTAGTGTTTTTCAACGAGCAGTAACGAGAGCTTTGGGAGATCTCGTTGATCAGTATGTTATAATTTATATGGATGATATTATGATCCCGTCGTACGATATAAAGGATGGGTTGACTAGGTTACGCGTGGTACTTCAAGCTTTAGCTGATAGCGGATTCGCTCTAAATTTCTCTAAGTGTTCCTTTCTAAAGTCCAAAGTAGAGTATCTTGGCTATGAGGTGACCGCCGGTCAGATCCGCCCAAATCCTAGTAAGATTAGAGCCCTTACAAGTTTACCACCTCCTAAAACTCTTTATCAAATTAGACAATTCATTGGATTATCCTCGTATTTCCGAAAGTTCATACGGGGATTTTCACAAAAATTAAAGGCCTATATTCCTTTTAACAGCTAGTAAAAATAATTTTCGTTGGGAAGAGTCACACGAGAAAATCCGTCAAGATATTATATCTATTCTCACTCAGCCTCCTGTGCTTACGATATATGATCCCAGTTTACCGATAGAATTGCATACGGATGCAAGCTCTGAGGGTTATGGAGCTGTCTTGTTTCAACTTAGTAAAGGTCAATCCCGGGTTGTAGAATATTTTAGTAAGAAAACGTCGGGTCCAGAATCGCGTTACCACTCGTACGAATTGGAAACTCTAGCAGTGGTGAATGCTATTAAACACTTTCGGCATTATCTACATGGTCAACAATTTAAAGTAATCACGGATTGTAACTCGTTAAAGGCCACTCGAAATAAGGTCGACTTGACACCGCGGGTACATCGCTGGTGGGGCGTTTTTGCAAGAATTTGATTTTACAATCGAGTATAGGGAAGGTCGCCGCATGGGTCACGTAGACTTTTTATCTCGGAACCCAATCCCCGAATTATCGGATAAATCTACCGCGATTGATAATCAGTCACAAACCACCTCGCTACAACAATCGTCAGTAATAAAACAAGTTAATGTCGCTAATTTCTCAGATAATTGGTTACGTGCAGAACAACAGCGGGACGAAGAAATCCAAGATATAATTGTTAAACTCGGTAATGATGAACTGTCATCAAATTTAAAACAGACATATGAAATACAATCAGGTATGCTATATAGAAAAATTCAACGAAGCGGCCGTAACCTAAGTTTGCCTATAGTTCCACGAATTTTTCGCTGGTCAATCGTTAATCGTGTACACGAATCGATTATGCATATGGGTTGGGAGAAAACTTTACAAAAGGTATATGAGTTTTATTGGTTTGAACATATGTCTAAGTTCGTTAGAAAATTCGTTGAGAATTGTATAACGTGTAAACTCGCTAAAACGTCGTCTGGGAAAATTCAAGCTAGACTCCACCCGATTCCAAAAGTCGTAAGTCCGTGGCACAACAGTACATGTGGACATCACTGGCAAATTAAGTGGTCAGGATCGTCAAAAGCAATACCTCATTGTTCTCATAGATGCCTTTACTAAGTACTCGTTGTTGCATTACGTTACCTCTATCGATGCAACTAGTGTTATTACCGCTATAAAATCTAGTGTTTACTTATTTGGTGCACCGTCTCGTATCATAGCGGATCAAGGTAGATGTTTCTCCAGTAAAGATTTTATGCAATTTTGTGATTCCTATAACATACAATTGCATTTGATAGCTACTGGAACATGTCGTGCAAATGGACAGATAGAAAGGGTTATGGGAACTATTAAAAATTTATTAACAGTTGTAGAGAGCAAAAACCATCCATGGCAAGATGCCATTGGAAGTGTACAGCTCGCACTAAATTGTACAATCAGTAGAGTCACGAAATTTTAGTCCTTTAGAACTTTTAATCGGACGAGTAGCGCGTCCGCTCACTCTAACAATTGAAGATACCCGCGAAGAAACGGTAGACCTTCCTACTGTGAGAGAACAAGCTGTATTGAATATTGCAAGGAGTGCCCAATACGATAAGCGGCGATTTGATTTGACAAAGGCCAAAGTTGTTCCTTTCAAAGTTGGTGACTTTGTTTTACTTAAAAATGAGGAGCGTAATCAAACTAAGTTAAATCAGAAATATCGAGGTCCATTCAAGGTCACTGAAGTTCTGGAAGGCGATAGATACATTGTTAAGTCCCTGACTGGAAACAGGACTTATAAATATGCTCATGACCGAATGAGACGGATGCCTGAGAGTGATACTCCTATTGTAGTTACCGATGGGGAAGAAGAGGAGGATACAGAAACTGACACCCAGTGTTAGTATGTATGATCACTCGGTTACGCGAGTGGGAGAAAATACTTGGACTGTAAAGTCTGGAAATCCTGATAAAGGATTTGATTCGATGACACTGCAGTGGCAGGTGTCTGGGCAGTATAACTTTGATACTGCTAGTATTTGTGATCATGAGGGAAACGAGTGATCTCGGTGTTAAACCTCCCTGTTTGAATAATAATATTGTTAGTCAGGGAGGCCGAGCTTATGTGATTTTATTTGTATGTATTAGTTACAGAAGAACACGAGGACGTGTGACCGTCAGAGATGGCCGTGTCGAGGTTGATTTAATGTTTTGTTTTGGAGTCCAACGATTGAGCGGAATGTTTGTTGATAGTCCTTGCGACCGAGTGGAAAAACAAAAGGATAGGACGAATTATATGGATGGAGGGGGGGAGAGAATGGGAGCTAAGTAGTCAGTTTGAGTTGAACCGTTGTGAATGTACTTTCGATTAAATAAAACTTGTGCTGTTTAAGTTGTGAAGATTATTTTATATCCATTCCTGATTGAGTGTTGTGCAATATTAATATGGAGAACGAAATAAACCCTTCTATATCACGCCCTCCGACATATATATATATTAGGGAGTCGCGTTGCTGGAGAGTCGAAGAGAAGGAAGAAAGTTTTCAAGGGTAGATCGATCGGTGGGAATGACAAGTGCAAGAGAGGGAAGCAGCGTACAGCGTATAGAAAGGGGGGGGGGGAGAGGAAGGAATGCGATACGGTCAGCGGTTCTCAAACGTAATCGTAGGGCGGTTTTCTCGGTGCTGTCGGTCCATCCGTCGGTTACGTCGAGTCCAGCGAGATATTTACGACTGACCGACTCATTGCCGCGGCGAGTTGAGCGAGCGGTCGCCACAAATCACGCCGAGAAAGCCGGCCTTTCTCTGCTCTGGGAAACGCCTGGCATTTTTCTCCGCCGGGGATAACTTTGACTTATTGGTGACAGCGGCTAGGAGAGAGAGAGGAAGAGTGTGTGTGTGTGTGTGTTGGGAGAGTAGTGGGGAAGAGAGAAGGAGCGGTGTGTACCTATATAGTGTACGGTAGAGAGGAGGGGGGGGGGGGGGGGGGGTGCTGGCCTGGCAGTTCCAGGTTCTATCCATGCAAAGGGACGGAGGAGGGGGGGGGGGACGTAGGAAAGATGTGTGCGTGAATGAACGGAACGAGCGTATGATCGGTGGCGAGGCGGAGGGGTGCGAGGGTATATCAGGGTGGTGGTTTATGTCTGAGTGTCAGCTGCTGCCAATAAATAATACTGTACGTTGACGTACGGCCGGCAAGCAGTCATCTATCGTTCGACCAAATCAGTCGGTGATTTTTCACGCGTCACGCATGCTGCACGCCACCCTGTAGACTCCGGACCGTAGAGAGAGAGACTATACGTATATATACGTTTTGCTCGGCCTTTCGCGTCTTTTCCACTCTCGACCATGTGTGTTCTCCTCTCTCTCTCTCTCTGTGTATCTGCGGATTACTCGCCACGTGAGCTCGTCTTTCCGAATTACCCGAGAAAAGGTGGCGCGAAAATGCTCGAGGATTAGCCAGAGGCTCGCGTGACGCATTGACAAATGGCGACCATTTATTTTTCCCAAAGGTTCGAGTAATTTTAATGAATATCCCTGTCGCGTCACGTGACCGTCGTTAAAACCTCGCGAGCGCCGCCATGCAGTGACTTTTTTTTTTTGAGCAAAGGACGAGGTCCTTGCGTTTCCACTCTCTCTCTCTCTCTCTCTCTCTCTCTCTCTCTCTCTCTCTCTGGTAACTTATATATATATATACGAATTTTCCGAAGAACGAAGATATATGCGCTTGATTATAATTCTACTTAATTTTTACATGGAGGAAAAGAGAGTTGAAAAAGTTGCACCCTGCTGAGTGGTGAAAAAGGGGGTTTTCCGGTCGCGTGGCGATACCAGGAAAGCCACGCCATGCCATGCCACGCTACTCCATGTTCCCTGCCGCTGCTCGCTGCCCGTTCAATGTCCCTGTCACATAAATTACTTTGTTTTAGATTAAGCGCATTTTATTCGTCTGCCCATATTTCTGATATTCCATTCGACGCCCGGTCTATAAATTCTCGACAATCGTACGGGAACAAAGTATTTCCCAAAGATGTGCATATATTTATGATAAATCTGCGATTGCCATCGTAAGCCACATTCAATCACGCGAGAATCAACTGTACGACCGAGAGTCACCTGTGCTATTATAAAACAGTATATATTTCGTGAACATATATATATATATATATATATACCACGTGTTCGTTGTACGCGTGGGTATTCGTGAGTTAATTGGGAGATTGGTACAGTTTTTTACGAGTGAGAGAGAGAGAGAGAGAGAGACGCGTCAGTTTGGTTGATCGGTATTACAGCGTTGGTCGTATAGGAGCAAGAGAGAGAGAGAGAGAGAGAGAGAAACTCAATATATATAGGTAGGTAGGTAGGTAGAGGTTCTTTGCTAAGTAGAAGCAGAGCTATAAGGTAGGAGGAGGGGGTAGGAGGATGAGGCGGTTGTCTGGTCACGATGCGATACGGGAGAGACGTGGAGAGCAAGGGGGGGGGGGATTCAGTAGTGGCCGTTGGTTGGTGGATGTCGCTGTCGCATAAATCACGGCGGTATCTTCTGGCGCGGCGGCTCGCTCATCACGCCGGAGTTCTTGTCGCGCCTTAATAACGCCCGGGCGTCTCACCCTCTCTCACCTCCCCGAAACCTCCCAAATGTCCGCGAAATGTGTGGCGACCCGGCGTTCCTCCCCCCACCACCACCACCCCCCGCTACAAATCCTTCCTGATTATATTCTGCAAGTGACGTCGTCGTGCCGTAAGGGTGCGACGCTGGCACGAACTTTGCTTTTTGTTTACCTCCTAACCTACGAATCTCTTTCCAACTGCCACCCCCCTCCCACCCACCCCCGCAACCTTATCCCTCCTCCTCGAGGACATTTGCTTTTAGCCCCGAGCCAGTTTCTGACTTGTCCTATGCTGTTTAGCAATCCTATAAATTACCAGCCCTTCACTGGCCGAGCATCGTTAGGATTTCTAATTAAAGGAAAGTGCAGTAAAAGTTTCCTCTTTATTCTCCTCTCCCTTATGGGATTAAACGTGATTATCATTGTTCACGATAATGACCATCATTGTACTTTATAATAGGAGCTGCGGGGCGCGTCTTGGCTCCATCCCTCCAATCGAGAGAGTCGCAATGTTTCTCGTCACTCCCCACGCACGTCTCTGTGTGTGTATATACCTATATATATATATATATATACGTGGGTATCGCAACGTCAAAATTTCCCTACCTCGCTCTTAATACTGTCCCTCTTTTGTTGTTTCATCGAAAATTCATTTGGCTTTATTATCCGTTGGAGAGGACGTAACGCCGCTTCAGCTGCAATTCCATTTCACCTTGTCCTTCCAGGTTCGGTGGCAACTAGCCTCGGAAAACTGCATCGTCAGCGAGTCGAAGGAACACGAAGGAATTAGCTTCCCACACGCCTAGACTAGCCTAGCCATATCCATCTCCAGCCTCCCTATAAATCTCTATTATATTGCACTGGCTAAAATGTCACCAGACCAAAACCCAGCACCCTGGCATCTCTATTTTAATTAAACGCTCTCTATTCTTTGCGGCCATTAACAAACTCTCCGTTATTACTCGACATTATTCCACACACGCACGCACGTGTAAAAGTTTAATTTTTCAATGTTTGTTTCGTCGTATTTCCAAACGATATATTTATCAAGCGTTTAGCGTATACTCTTTCTTGCGGAGTTCTTTATCGGTGGGACGACCCTTCGCGAAACTCTATAGGGGTTTCTCTCTCTCTCTCTCTCTCTTTCTCTTCTCTCATCTTTAGCCGGGCGACTGACAGGCTGGACCGTGTAAATCAATTTTCAATTACGTTCCAGGGTGGTGTACTGTATACACATGGTGCTCGGTGGGTAGTATAGGCTGCACGGCGGAGGCAGGTCCTCGGTGGTCGGTCGGTCGGGTTGCCGTGCAGCGGAGCGAGGATGAGGAAAGTCCGTGCGCCGCCGTAGCACGGTAGCAGCGGCAAGGGACGTACCCCCCTCCCTTCCATAACCGTGTGCACCATTTCCACCCTTCGAAGCACGTAGGAGAGCCGAGGTGGAGTAAAAGAGAGAGAGAATTGACGAATAGTAGGAGGAGGAGGAGGAGGAGGAGGAGGAGGAGGAGGAGGAGGAAAGAAGGAAAATGGTGTAATTGCAAGATGAAAGGAGCGAGAGGGAGAGATAGAGAGAGAGAATGGCGGGAAGAGGGGGTGGAGAACGGATGAAGGACGGGGCTAAAAACAAGTAGGTGAAAAAGGAGCGTCGGGAGCAGTGCTCTGCAAGACAGTGGAGAAGGGGACGGGGGTGAAAAGGGAGCACCGACTCGGCTCGGTGGCTACGTACGTATTATTATACTTCGCTACAGTCATATTTATAAATCAGCGATATAGCAGGACGAGCGGGAGACGTGGAGGGATGGAATTTATAGCTTCGCTCTCTTTCCTCCACTGGCACTTTCCAAGTCCCGCACCCCCCCCCCCCCCCTGCAACCAGCGGTACTCATTCCGCAAACCATCCTCCACCGTTTCGATACGCCAGCCCTCGACTCCCGCCGCGCGATCTTCTCTTCCTCTCCCCCCACCCCCACCTCACCCTGTGTGCTGGCTCTCATTTTCCTCCTCCTCCCCCCTCCACCCCCCTTCAAACTACTCGAGAGAGCGGGTATACAAACTGGCAAGCTCGTACGTATGAGCGCTTAGGTCGACATTTTCCCTCCTCTCTTTGGCAATAAATCTGCGAGTCTTTTGAACCGACGTCACGGCGAGGGGGGAGGGTACCACGCTCCTCCGCCGCTGCTTCTAGGCTACCCCACCCTCTCTCTACCCTCAGCTCCCCCCCCCCCCCTTACACCCCCAGTTTTACCAGTACTATCCGTTTTGTTCTCCCTCGGACTATCCGTGTCCCACCCGCACCCTCGGCAACCCCCCCCCCCCCCTCCTCCTCCCTCCCTCTCGCTCACTAGCGCGTCACGGGAATGTATATAATTAGCAGCATTGTGCTTTCTCGGACAGATTTACGGGTCGTATCGCTACCGCGGCTGCATGCATAAGCGCGTTAAATAAGTATTTATCCGCCCCGTGGGGTATAACGTGCCAGTGGCCAGATATAGTGGGGGTGAGTTGGACGGAAAAAGAGGGACGTACAGAGAGAGAGAGAGAGAGAGAGAAAGAAAGGCCTGATGGATTTGTCACTGAAAAACCATCAAAGTTGTACGAAACGCATCTCGACAAACCTATTCTGTACAGATTGCTCATGATTCTTTCAAAGTAGACCCAATGGTCGCTAAACATCCATCTCTATATATATACATACAATATATAGAACGTGTCCGTGCGAGCACAGTAGAGGGAGAGAAAATTAAGACGGATGATTGGGATCGCATGTAGCCATAGGTGGGACTTGACAGGGTCCCTAAGTAGTAGATAGTAGTAGGACGAGGGGGAGGATAACCAGTGGCTCGCGCGCATCCATCGACGCTCGATTCTCTCATCCATTTATCACCCCGAGAGTGCATCCTCGCTCCGTGCACGCGTGTGTGGGTGCGTGTTGTTGTTGTCAAGCACCTTGCAGAGCCTGCATAACGAGAATGGCCACACACCGAGTCGCTTTTTCCCGTATCCATCTGTTCACTTTTAACCCCCCCCCCCCCCCCCCTCAAACAAAATCTATTCTTCCCCTTTCACTCGTCCAATTAATTCGAGTTTCATGCCTCGGCGTATATATTCGAGCTGCGAGCTCGTTTCAGTTGGTGCGCTTGATCACTATCGGTTACATATATATATATATATATATATAGTGTTGGTGTGTATACATTGCTGACTCGTGGCTTACCGGGTAGTAGTTCTCCGTCAACTTTCAAAGGGTTGACGGATGGTCGCCACGGGACGTTAAGACGACGAGTCAGAATCCATCATATTTTCTACGTCCCACCGTGTGTCTGCCTGTACTCCCCGCCCCATCTCCACTAACCGTACACTGTTCGCCGTAACCTGCCACTGGATGCGCCTCCAACCTCGACTCTGCACAGATATGTCAACCGCTAGCTCTATATACTACATACGTATTGTGTGTGTGTGTGTGTGTGTGTGTGTGTGTGTGTTTAGAGTCCCGTAGATCAATCCTGTACACCCTCCACAACCCCATCCTTCGAGGACGAAATCATTGGAGAATTATCGAGCAATCGATAATACACGATGATTTTCGTACAAGGCGAGTTTAGGAGAGAAACAAAGGCGAATGGCGATTGTAAATCAGGGGGAAAGGAAGGCAGGAGAATTGGTACGGCGAATTCCGACTGTAAATTGAGGGAAATTAGAAAGGATTTTAGGGGATGGTTGGCAATAGGAGTAAATCGCGGGAGATGTTTGAAAATAGTAGATAGCCGGAGTAGTTTATCGGTAGCAGTATTATTCCGAGTAGTCGCGATAGGAGAATACTTACGTCACGTTGATCCTGAATCGATATCATAATTTCGGCAGGGAAGTTACGCGGAGGGTAGGCCAAGGGTGGGCGAGGGGCTCGAGGGGTACGCTTGGGAATGGTAGGAGAAAGAGCAGATAGAGTAGATACATCGCGAGATAACGGCGGCTATCGAAGAGAGCAAGTATTTCCTTGCAGCTTCCATCCTTGCACAGCTACCTCTTTCGGGCTTACATCGCTTTCTCTCATTTCCGGGATCCAATCTCTTCGCTCCTGGCCCAACCTGCGAATCCTCCTCCTCTCCGGCTCAAACCGCTTTAAACCAACTCCTCTCCTACGTGTCTAACCTCTATCCATGTAGGTACCTTTGAATACGCACGCGGTATTACGCAGAAAGGTACGTCCAATTCCGCTCGACTAAAACTACGTCCCACCAAATATAAAACAGACTTACATCTCTCACCAACTATCTCCCACCCCTCCCCCCCTCCCCTACATATCCTACTCTTGCACGAATTTTTCTATCTCGTTTCTCCTCGAGTTATATCGCTCGATATCCCAGCAGCCAAAAAATATAGTCGAGAGAGAGAGAGAGAGAAAGTTGGGATAAGAGAGAATTTCCACAGTGATTTTATATTTATAACTTTTAAAATAATAATTATTCTCACTTGCGTCAGATATCCCTCTTATCGTTGTATAAAACAATGATACGAAAGCGTAAGCGGGGGGGGGGGGGGGGATGCGATATTTCAGGGTGTTTGCCAGAGATTTTGCCTGGGCGAAAGTTTCGTGCTAAACAAAAGTCTCGTTTCTGGAACATTGGAGCGTGCGTTGATTATATCAGAAGAATCGTCCTCGTCGTCGTCGTCGTCGTCGGAGCTCGGCGACGGTACGGTCGGTTCTTTACGGGCCAGAATTATCCTTCGACGTCGTTGTCCTCGTCAGGATCGCGCGGAAAATTCTCCACTGGCGGAGGAGATAGCGCGGATGGACGGATCCCCACGGGATGGAAATGGACAAAGTTTCTGTCGCGCTGGAACGGGATGACTACTCTGTTCATCCCCGTTTCCCTAAACTGCCGGCTACCCCGCTAGCCCGTACCACTCCCCACCCCCTCCTTAACCCTCCAACCACCCACACGCAGACTCTGCAGTTGCAGTTTGACTCGCGTAAACTCTCCCTGCGATACACTCGCCTCCCCCTCTCAAACGTTCCACCCCAGTCTTTTCTCCTTACCAACGAGATAAGCGATAAGATTGCAGCGTTTGCTGAAGAAAACTTATGGCAAGGGAGGGGGGGGGGGGGAATTTTACAACAGCGGTGCGAGCATCAATTAAAAAATATTCTTCGACTCGATTGTCCCTCGTATTCTCCCAATTCACGACTCTCTACGAATATCAGCCGATACGCGACAGTGATATTACGCTCTTGTACGTAACTCTGAAATGGATGGTGAGGGACGTAAAATATGTGCACGTGTGTGTGTGCGTGTGGAAGGAAAAAATTGTGTTGGAGGATAAAAATTTTGCGCTGGAATATCGTCTGTGTCGAATAAACTTGATAAAATAGATGTCTTGCAGGGATAAGAATGCTAGCTTATGTTATTGCTTCTTTCACGTATTATATGTGTATATATATATATATATATATATACACGGAAGGACATTCGGAGAGAGAATCGTTCGGAGCAGGGGGAATGTAGGAAATTTTACATGGAAAAAAAAGGAGGGATTAAGAGAAATCAGTGGAGCTAAGTGGGGAAGAAGAGGCATTTATTTTTAGTGAGAAAATGAAATTGGCAGTGGAGATTCTTGCTAAGTGAGGAAAGGGGGAATGGCGGGAGGGGGGGGGGAGAGAAAAGATAGAGGAAGGAATTCTTGCATTGTTCGAGGAGAGAGAGAGAGAGAGGGGGAGTGGGAGGGAAAAATTTGTCCATTCGGTGGCCGTAGGGAGGCACGAGTGTCGCTATCTGCGTCGTCAGGGGAGAATTTCGCCCGCGATCCTGACGAGGACAACGGCGTCGAAGGATAATTCCGTCCCGTAAAGAATAGCTCCGGAAACTCCTCCGGATAATGAACGCGCGCGCGGACCGATCGAAGAAATTCGTAAAAGTCGCGAACGTGCACCACTACATATACATGTATAATACACAAGTATAAAAACTATGCGTCTTATAATCCCGAATCTTTGATCGTTTATCCAGGCGCCGCGACCTTTCCCATACGCGATAAATCGCAATTTTCCCCTTTGAAACACACACACATATATAGCTGGGATAAAAGGCAAGTTTTCCCGCGAGTGTTTCCGCCGGTTCGTCAGAGTGGCAGCCGCGCGGATTCAATGGAGCGGGAACCCATGGACGCGGCGGGGAGGAGGAGGGGTGCAATGTACGCGGCTTAAAATCGATGAATTACGAGACAACGCATTAGTGCAGTCCGCACGATACTAATCAGCGAAATTTCCGTGCAATAAATAAAGGAATGAAAGCGCGCGTAACCAGATACGCGAGGCAGCCGGGTCGTAGTGGTGCGGCAGTTACGTCGATGCGATGGAAACGTCGAGCCCTCGTAAATCGACAGATTTTTTCCGAGTGGGGGGGGGGGGGATGATTCGGTGCAGGAGGGCAAAAAGGGAAAAACCGGGTGGATAAAGCGAGAAACTGCGGGTAAAGAGAGAAGGATACGAGGGTGAGAGGAAGGGGAGGGGGTGGGAAATCAAAGGCCGGGACGTAGCGCAGAGCGATCGGGGAAAACGCTCGCTCGCGCGCGCGCGCGTATGAGCACGCGGCGGCTTATTTGTGGTTTTCGCTTCCGAATTCGATCATAAACATGGATAATTCTGATTCCACGTAGGCGCATAAACATCTCCTCTATTACGTACCCGTCAACGAAATTTTTCCATACCCTCGCCTCACTCCGACCCTATCGAAAATCTCTTTCTCCTACCGATTTATTATTCTCGCTGCAATCGTCGCGTAAATGTATATATGTGTATCCGAAAGCTGCATAATTCATTTCTTCTAATTTCCAATTATTGCACCGAATCAAAATGGTCGATCGCTGCTGTGCAGTTTTTCGCTTCATTCGAGGGCTCCTGCGTCGATATAAACAGGGTGGATCAGCAATGATGCTTTTGTAATTTTAACCATATATTCTTTAGGACAAACGAAGTGGAAAAATCATGTACCATTTACATCGTAAAAGCATCATTGTTGAGATAAATCAGTTTTAAACGGGTAAATAAGGGCTTCGATTCAAGGGAAGAATTACTTTTTTCTCACTTTCGTTGATAGATTTCTTTCGAAAAACAAAAGAAACTTGTACCTCTCCACGTTCCACATTGCCGTACACGCACACACGTAACTACACCGATTATTAATTATCAATATAAGTGAAGTACTTCAGCATAAAACTATTATTAAATTGAAAATTCCTATGAAAAATTTACAACGACATGAATATTTTTTAGAAGGTAAATTTTTCGAGGTACCTTCTCCCCTCTAGATCCATTGCTTTTTGCAAAATCAGGGGCACCTCGCGAAGGGTATAGCAATGGTCTTGAACGGAGCAGAGGCTATGTTTCTTCCTTTTTGCTTTGTTCAAATTTTCATTTATTTTTAATATACAAATAATTTGTATATTTAGAAAGAAAGAAGCAAAGACGAACAAAACTCGTTGCGCGTAACTCCGTTCCTGAGCATATGTTTGCTCTTGCCCCCGGGAAGGGAGGGGAAGGGTAAGAAAATTTGCAAAATGGGAACCTGAAAAAGAAAGCCTACCTATCACCGAAAGCTATAACGCCTACCTAGTACGCAAAACTAAAAAACCCACCTACATCGAAAAGCTAAACCTGAAAAGAAAAACACACGCACGCAAAATATGTTAACGCAACGAAGAATCTGAAACGAAAACCTGCCTAACACCGAAAGCTATAATGCCTACCTAAAACGCAAAACTAGGGGGCCTACCTATATCGGAAATCTAAACCTGAAAACACAAGAAAAAATGAAGAAGTGGTTTTAACCGAAGAAGGACCGATTGGAAGCTACCGGTAGCTTCTCTCGGTCATTCTTAGGTTAAATAAACAAAATCCACAGTTTTACCCGTGGGACTCACTCATTCAGCGAAAATCCAACGATGATCCTTCTGCAGCCTGCGGGATATGACGACGATGGCGAATACGGCACTCGCGATAATTTAATTTAAAAATAATACGACGGGACGCGACGCGAATTTTTTAAGCGAAACTACGCGACCCGGATATTTAAAAAAATTACAATTCGCGACGCGCACTTCCATCTCAAAGTGAGATCGCCCACTGTAAAAGAGAGAACAAGAAAAAGTTATTGACTTAAATTCTATTCAAGTTATTTTTCGATTCATTCTGACTATGAAAAAAAAAAAAAAGAATAATACTCACAGGCTATGAGAGTCCTTGAGGCTGTTGCCCTTGGCCGCTGCAAGCACCAAAACACTGCACTGTCACAACACTCGCGCCGCGCATTGTCTTTATTTTCGAGTTTTTTTCGGGCGTAAATACTTTTATTTTAATCACACTATGAATATATTTCACTGTTGAATTAATTTAATTAAACCCACACTGGGAAAAATAACTTCAAATAATGAATCATTTTTCATTATAACAATGGTTCACTTTCGTTAATATAACAAATAAATTCATTGATGTAATAACGATTAGTTCGTTACGTGCTAAACTATTCGTTAAATGAATCAATCCATTTCTTATATTAACTCAGTTCTTACATTCTTATAACAAAAACCTGTTCAATTATTGCAGTATTTTATGTGGGGTATAATTAAAGAATCACAATATTAAAACTACACTTGT
The DNA here is from genome assembly GCF_024137725.1 of Prorops nasuta. NCBI lineage: Eukaryota > Metazoa > Arthropoda > Insecta > Hymenoptera > Bethylidae > Prorops > Prorops nasuta. The sequence goes on along the minus strand of NW_027116821.1, from coordinate 3,903,411 downwards.
GTGATTAAAATAAAATATATTAAAAGTTATTATTAATCGCGAGTAATTAACTGGTTGTCGGTGATTACGACGAAAAAAATAATTGGCGCGCGCGATTCACCGACAACCGCCATGTGCGGTTTCGGAAACTGAACTGTCACTTTTGACAAGCAACGTGCTCGTCCAGAAGTGACGTAATCGAATCTGATTGGTTGGATCTTTGGACTACGCCAATCAGGTACGATTACTGAGTAAGCTGCTTAATGCACGCTTCCGGTCTGGATGATTTCAAGACGGGAGCCATTTTGGATTAAAAATGACGACTGCCGATCAATTATCTACATTTTTATAACCAATCAGCGAACAGCATCCTAAATTCAGTAAACAATTCAACATTGAGCATGTTAAAACAGCGTAGCACTACACGATAGCACTGCTTAAAATTAAGACGCGTCATGATTGGTCTGGAATTAACAGAATTGACCAATCATAACCTAGCATTAAGGTATTTGGATTGCTAATAAAAATGATTTTCTTAAGATGAAACTAGGTTTGCAATTGGCTAATTTTCCTGGCAAGTCCATTTAGGCAGAGGATATGCAAAAAGTATCAGGCAAATACGGCGTAAAGAAAAAATTATTCTTAATTCTGTGGCTTGTTCTTTCATAAAATGAAAAAAGGCGTATTTATCCTTAAAGGGATCCTTCAGACTCTCGCCTTAGGCCGCAACTTTGAGACAAGACTATGGCATTGCTTGTGCCAAACCGAATTTCAAGTCATTTACTTTTTCAATAACGCAGCATACTGTTCTATGTAATCCCACAAAAAACAAGCTTCGCTTGTAAAAAATGGACGGCAAGTACATAAGTCGTATCTAGCATGATTAATATATAATAATATAAAATATTTTAATTAAAAAAAATAGTGAAATCCAAATGTTAGGCAAGTATAAATTTTTACCATGGCGAAAATTGAAATTTGGAAAAAAGTAAATAGCAATACAAAAATTACTTGCCGGACCCGTTGTGTGCAGTCGTATTAAATAGCCACATTTATAACTTACGAGAAGCAACGCTTATATAGCAAGATAACGACTTACACATGGATATTACGGGCCCGGCAAGTAATTTTTGTATTGCTATTTACTTTTTTCCAAATTTCAATTTTCGCCATGGTAAAAATTTATACTTGCCTAACATTTGGATTTCACTATTTTTTTTAATTAAAATATTTTATATTATTATATATTAATCATGCTAGATACGACTTATGTACTTGCCGTCCATTTTTTACAAGCGAAGCTTGTTTTTTGTGGGATCTTATAACGTTTTGTAAGAATATAGGAATTAAAACTAAAAAATTGTTTTAACTAATTCAATCTTACAAAACATTTTCCAATGTTGTGATCGTTCCATAATGTAACGCTTCAATTCGAGATATTAATTTATTAATCTAATAAGTAAAATACAAAATACTACAATGATGAGTTCTTATCATAATTACACTTTTAGATGCATTTAACATAGGATTCAATGACTGTTTGAATTATATTTTCAAGATCTTATAACCAAAATCACCTTAAAGCCTCTCGCTTTCAAAAATTTATTTCTAAATTTACCTTTAAATCCACCTTTTTCTTAGTTGTTGCTCTCACTATCACCTTTGCATTATGGCTCTTTCCCTGATAAACTAGTGACATTTATATATTCTTTTCATTAATATAAACTGTAAAATATGTACCAGTTAATGTAATGGAAGCCTATGATTTTTAGGTATACTGCTTTCAGTTTTCTGAAGTTACACATCGTATGCTCTATTACATGTGAAATATTGAAATCCTGAATTACTTTTATATTTACACATCTACATGATTTTATTATAATTTTCATCAACTATGTGATTTCTAATTCCAAAGTTGTATGCCCAAAATCACCTGCAAGTTTTTCCCTCTCAAGGATTTTCTTATGAATTGACTCATTTTTCCACCTTTTTCCTAGCTGTCACTCTCAATATCAACTTTGCATTATGGCACTTTCTCCATCACATTAATGCCATTTATATTTTCCCTTCATTAATATACACTAGGAAATACACCAACTCCTGCAATGGATGCCTCTCTTCTTTAGATATATAGTTTTCAGCTTCCTAAATTTATTCACCGTAATGCCCCATCATATGTTAAATATTGCAATCATGAATTATTTCATATTTACAGATCTACATGATTTTGTTATAATTTTCATCACGTATGTGATTTTTAATTCCAAAATTGTATACCCAAAATCATCTACAAGCCCTTCACTTTTAAGGATTTGGTTAGAAATTCATCTCTTTTTCTTAACTGTTACTCCCAATATCAACTATGAATCAGGGCTCTTTTTCAAACAAAATAGTGCCATTTGTATTTTCTTTTCATCAATATAAACTCGAAAATACACAAATTAATGCAATGGAAGCCTCTATTTTAGATATACTGCTTTCATTTTCCCAAATTTATTCACTGTATGTTCTATCCTTATAACATTTCCTATGCCAGAGTCCTCAGATGTTCGTTTCGCTAATTTCTATACACTGTTGAAACTGGTCGGACTTCTGGTGCTACAAAATGGAGTAGAAACCATTAATTTTTGGACTGACTTTCAATTGAGAATAAACATTGCATTTTTTCATCCATACCAATGACCAGTATACTGCCTTTGGCCTAGAATACTAGCATAGGTAACAGAGGAAAACAATTAATAGTTATTAACTCAATTTTTCAGAATTTCATCCAATGAGTCTCATCCTTAAATTATGGCTGAGCAATTGATGACGTTTTTCTGAATATTGGCTTATTCTTACTTTGCCAATCTTTCCATGCTTTCATCTTTGCCTGTTTCAAGTACCAGAATACAGGAGTGAAAAGCCCAGTTGTTGATTCAAGTCCAATAGTCAGTATGTGAGCGAACCTTCTTCCTTGGATTTTTAACTCTATTGTACCAAATGTATTTATGTCAAAGCACAAGTATTACCATTTGCTATAAGACACTTCCACAGTGACTGTAAAATACTAAATGATAACACTATGAGTAAGCCTGAAATCAAATTCATCATTTAACAATCTTAATCTTCAAAGAAAATAAATATTTGAAGCAACATGAAGCATCTCAGTTACTTACCAGTATTTGATTCTGCCCCATCTCCATTTTCTTTATTGCTTGTTGACCTAACTTCTGTAATATTTGGTTGTCTTCGCATCTTTTGTAAACATCTACTATCGTATAATTTGTTCAAATCCAAATACTGGTTAACTTGTATTTTAGGTAAATGAAGATTCTTTGGAATGTTTCATATCTTTAAAATAAGCATTGCCATAATTTAATCTGAAATATTTGTTCGTATATATATGATATAACCCATCGGATAGTTACAATCAATATCAGATTAAAGAAAACAAAAAGCAAAACATGCATTTGATTAATGATTTCAATACCTGAAAGTTTAGCATATGATTACCTTAACAATTTATTTCAATTAATATCCTCCTGATAATGACCGATGCACATTAATGTTGAAAGTATACTTCTCATAGGCACAGAGTTGTAAATATTAATCTTATTTAATCCAGTCAGCTCTATCCTCATCAATGAATATGAAAATGTTCTGTCTTAATTTAATCTGAAAAAGAAATACCACAAAGTACCACAAAGTATACTACATCCTGTATTGTAAAATATATTGTTATACTTATCTAATTCGCGAATCCTTCAGTCACTGTTAATTGAATTATTTGTGATTGTAGAAATTAACAGATGCAATATCGCAACACGATGAATAACCTCACTGCATTAAATAAAAATAACCTCACATTACAATTTACACAGTTCAATATAGTCGCCGAATTGACAGTTCACAACCATATAGTTTGATCGTTGAGTATATTATGTTGGAAGCGTTGTGAAAATGACGTCATTTTTCTTAGCGACCAACTTCAGCCCGAGACATACATTCTGGCTGGAAGAGAAGATTATGAAGGAAAATTTTATTTTCGATATATATATAGCTAACAGAATATGAGATCTCTGGACTGCGTGAACGGATTTTGATGTTCTTAGGCGCAAATGAAAGCTTTTTCAAAACCATTTTAAAAAAAGCTTTACTTAAATAATGGCAATGGATTATTCACGGAGAAAAATCGGTTTGAAAATTGGGACGCCTCAACTAGCTGTATAAGAGAGTAGTGCCTCGACGGCGGTATAGGCATGACTTTTTCTACTTTTATGTACTTGCCGTCGAGACACTACCGTGTCTCTTGATAGAAAAAATTTGTTAATCGTAGTTATTTTATCATAAAGTTCATCATACAACAATCTCAATTCTTCAAAGAAAATAATAATTTAAAGAAACATGAATCATCTCATTTCTATATCAAAATTTGAGTTTTTACCAACATCTGACTTTGCGAAACTTCAGTAACTCCTTCAGCTGCTTGAGTTGATACAGGGGCAACACTGGACAAGCAATTCCTAAAGCTTTGAATAAACTACAATCAAGCATATAATCGAAGTTAGCATTGTCGTTTTACATAATAAATTTTTAAATAAATGTTAAAATAAATATATTAAACTATAATTATTACTGTTGGTCATTTCAAATCCATTGTATTCCTTTTCCCACCCTTTCGTAGGTATGATAGAAAAAATTTGTTAATCGTAACTCTTTTATTATCAAATTCATTATTTAACAATCTCAATTCTTCAAAGAAAATAATATTAGCACCAATTACTGTCACATTTATGCTGCTAACTCTTGACAAACGTGACGTAGGAGATACATTAACGAGTCGTCCTTATAACATTTCCTATGCCAGAGTCCTCAGATGATCATTTCACAAATTTCTACACACTTTTGAAACTGGTCGGATTTCTGGTGCTGCAAAATGGAGTGGAAATCATTAATTTCTGGACTGAGTTTCAATTGAGAATAAACATGCATTTTCTCATCCATACCAATGATCAGTATACTGCCTCTGGCCTAGAATACTTGCATAGGTAATGGAGGAAAATAATCAGCAGTTATTAACTCAATCAGCAGTTATTAACTCAACTTTATATAATATCATCCAATGAATCCCATCCTTAAATCATGGCTGAGCAATGGATGACTTTTTTGTGAATATTGGCCATTTCTTACTTTGCCAATTTTTCAAAGCTTTCATCTTGGCCTGTTTCAAGTCTCAGGAAATGCAGGAGTGAATAGTCCAATTTTTTATTCAACTCCATCAGTCATTATATGTGCGAACCTTCCTCCTTGGATTTTTAGTTCAATTGCACCAAATGTATTTAAGTCAAAGCACAAGTATTACTATTTTCTGTAATAGACTTGTACAGTGACTATAAAATACTAAATGACGACACTAACAGGAAACCTAAAATCAAATTCATCATTTAACAATCTCAATATTCAAAGAAAATAATATTTTAAACAAAAACATGAATCATTTCATTTGTTTGTCAACACTTGACTTTTTACCAACATCTGACTTTGCCAAACTTCAGTAACTCCATCAGCTACTTGGGTGATACAAGGGCAAGACTGGACAAGCAATTCGTAAAGCATCGAATATGCTAGAATCAAGCATATAGTCGAAGTTGGCATTGTCATTTTGCATACTCCGTTTCTTTTCAGCACTATTCATTGATCCGTTTATGCTGCTAACTCTTGACAAAGGTCGCATGGAAATTACATTGATGAGTGGTCCTTATAACATTTCCTGTGCCAGAGTCCTCATATGTACGTTTCACAAATTTCTAAACTTTTTTAAAACTGGTCGGATAACTGGTGCTGCAAAATGGAGTGGAAATCATTAATTTCTGGACTGAGTTTCAATTGAGAATAAACATGCATTTTCTCATCCATACCAATGATCAGTATACTGCCTCTGGCCTAGAATACTTGCATAGGTAATGGAGGAAAATAATCAGCAGTTATTAACTCAATCAGCAGTTATTAACTCAACTTTATATAATATCATCCAATGAATCCCATCCTTAAATCATGGCTGAGCAATGGATGACTTTTTTGTGAATATTGGCCATTTCTTACTTTGCCAATCTTTCAAAGCTTTCATCTTGGCCTGTTTCAAGTCTCAGGAAATGCAGGAGTGAATAGTCCAATTTTTTATTCAACTCCATCAGTCATTATATGTGCGAACCTTCCTCCTTGGATTTTTAGTTCAATTATACCAAATGTATTTAAGTCAAAGCACAAGTATTACTATTTTCTGTAATAGACTTGTACAGTGACTATAAAATACTAAATGACGACACTACCAGGAAACCTAAAATCAAATTCATCATTTAATAATCTCAATATTCAAAGAAAATAATATCTTAAACAAAAACATGAATCATTTCATTTGTTTGTCAACACTTGACTTTTTACCAACATCTGACTTTGCCAAACTTCAGTAACTCCATCAGCTACTTGGGTGATACAGGGGCAAAACTGGACAAGCAATTCGTAAAGTATCGAATATGCTAGAATCAAGCATATAGTCGAAGTTGGCATTGTCATTTTGCATACTCCGTTTCTTTTCAGCACTATTCATTGATCCGTTTATGCTGCTAACTCTTGACAAAGGTCGCATGGAAATTACATTGATAAGTGGTCCTTATAACATTTCCTGTGCCAGAGTCCTCATATGTACGTTTCACAAATTTCTAAACACTTTTCAAACTGGTCGGATAACTGGTGCTGCAAAATGGAGTGGAAATCATTAATTTCTGGACTGAGTTTCAATTGAGAATAAACATGCATTTTCTCATCCATACCAATGATCAGTATACTGCCTCTGGCCTAGAATACTTGCATAGGTAATGGAGGAAAATAATCAGCAGTTATTAACTCAATCAGCAGTTATTAACTCAACTTTATATAATATCATCCAATGAATCCCATCCTTAAATCATGGCTGAGCAATGGATGACTTTTTTGTGAATATTGGCCATTTCTTACTTTGCCAATCTTTCAAAGCTTTCATCTTGGCCTGTTTCAAGTCTCAGGAAATGCAGGAGTGAATAGTCCAATTTTTTATTCAACTCCATCAGTCATTATATGTGCGAACCTTCCTCCTTGGATTTTTAGTTCAATTGCACCAAATGTATTTAAGTCAAAGCACAAGTATTACTATTTTCTGTAATAGACTTGTACAGTGACTATAAAATACTAAATGACGACACTACCAGGAAACCTAAAATCAAATTCATCATTTAATAATCTCAATATTCAAAGAAAATAATATCTTAAACAAAAACATGAATCATTTCATTTGTTTGTCAACACTTGACTTTTTACCAACATCTGACTTTGCCAAACTTCAGTAACTCCATCAGCTACTTGGGTGATACAGGGGCAAGACTGGACAAGCAATTCGTAAAGTATCGAATATGCTAGAATCAAGCATATAGTCGAAGTTGGCATTGTCATTTTGCATACTCCGTTTCTTTTCAGCACTATTCATTGATCCGTTTATGCTGCTAACTCTTGACAAAGGTCGCATGGAAATTACATTGATAAGTGGTCCTTATAACATTTCCTGTGCCAGAGTCCTCATATGTACGTTTCACAAATTTCTAAACACTTTTCAAACTGGTCAGATAACTTGCTGCAAAATGGAGTGGAAATCATTAATTTCTGGACTGAGTTTCAATTGAGAATATGATATAACCTATCGAACAGTTGAAACCCACATCAGTTAAAAGAAAAGAAACAGTTAAATATGGATTTTGTTAATGATTTCAATACTAGGAAGTTTACCATATGATTTTCAAATACCTTAACAATTTCTTATAATTAATATGCTCCTGATAATCACCGATGCATATTAATATTGAAAGTATATTTCTCTTTGGCACGGTGTTGAAGATATGTAAATATTAGTTCATCCAGTCAGCTCTATCCTCCGCAATGGTACAACAACCACATTAAATTTTAATTCTTCACTCCACAGCTCTACCCTCAGCAGTCAGACAATAAATACATCACCATAATTTAATCTGAAATAAAATCCCACAAAGTACCACAAGATACATTACAATTATATTATAAAATTTATTTTTATACTTATCTAATCTGTTGATTCCTTTAAAATCCATTTAATGAGTATGTTGAGTACAAGTAGAACCTCATCTTTTTCAAATAAGAACAGTCTAATAATGTTCTTTCATTTATTTATTATAAAATTGGGTTCTACTTATTTTAAGGTTATTACTGTCAATCAAACTTGCAGCTTAACCTGATTTACCGTAATAAACAAAGTAAATCATGTCGCGGAGATACACACACAGACACACTATTTACGATTGTGTGCAACTATGTTTACGCATACGTCTACCAACGTCACTAGCATCTACGTTGAGCAACCAACTTCAGCCCGAGACATACATTCTGGCTGGAAAAGAAGAAGAAGATTACGGAGAAAAATCTAAATTTCGATATATATATAGCTAACATAGTATGAGATCTCTGGATCGCGTGAACCGATTTTAATGTTTATGGGCTCAAATGAAAGGTTTTTCAAAACCATTTTAAGTAAAGCTTTACTTAAATCATGACAATTGATCATTCATAGAAATAAATCGGTTTGAAAATTGGGACGGCTGAACTTGCTGTATAAGTTACACGGTAGTGCTCGGCGGTATAGACATGTCATTTTCTACTTTTATATGTACTTGCCGTCGAGACACTACCGTGTCTCTTGATAGAGCAGTAAGATTCTCAAAAAGCGAACAAAGATTTTCTTCGCATCGTTTTTTTTAATATAGTATTAACTTTTTGACTATCTTATTAGATAGAGCAGTTCATAGGGCGCATCACCGAAAAGGTGAAATGGCTTCAAAATTAATCTACAAATAACATCGTATCATTGCCCAGAATTTTCAACTTAATAGGTGCTTTTGAGGATTCCCTTATATAGAAATAGACAGAAAATACATTTCATACAGCACTTGGCATGAGGAATGTAAGGCATTATGAAATAATATAAATATTTCGCGTAATTCCATACGTGTGTGTATTTACGTGTAGGGCAATAAGGAACGGTGAAGAAGTACGAACTTCTTTTGTTTCTCGAAAGGAAACTGTCAACGAAAGTGAGAGTAAAGTAATTTTTCCCTTGAATCGAAGTCCTGATTTATAGTTTTAAAATTGATTTATCTCAGCAATAATGCTTTTACAGCATCAATGCATGGTACACGACTCTTCGACTTAGTTTACGCTCAAGAATACGTGGTTAAAATTGAAAGAGCATCATTGCTGATACATCCTGTATGTATATAACATTGCACTGGTCGATCGATGACTAATTATCGATTAGCCACTCGCCATTTTGTTCTTCGAACCGCGGCTATTATTCTCGCAGCGCGTTGTACACTCGTACATTAATTCGCTCCGAGCTATAATCCCAATCAAACTCGTTCGCATATTTTGAACGTAGCCTGTAATCTCCCTTTATCAAAACCATTTGCGTTAATATACGTTCTGGCAAACATTCGCAATGTTCGCGTTATGATTTCGCCATGTGGTTCGATCGTCGAGTGTCGCGGATTTTCCCGGCGAGTCTTAATTCGTTTCTCGCGACCTTACGAACAATTTTGCTGAATCTCTTCAAACGTCTCTCTCTCTCTCTCTCTCTCTCTATATATATATATATATATAGGAACTGGACCAAGAACGCTGATGTGATTTTCAAAGGGTACGAGTCGCGCAGGGTTTTATCAGATTTCGAGATAAACAATGCGAAAAAGAAAATAAATAAAGGATCGAGAGGAGCAAGAGTCTTGACAGCTGCATCGAGGACGATGATCGGTGCACGATGACGTTTGACGTGGATCGTCGTTTGGTTCATCGCGGCGACATCAAGGCCGATCGTATCACTCCGGATGAGGAGGATTCCCCCTCTTCCTCGCAATCTCCGCACGTCTTTGAATCGGCAAAAGCAACGAGTCATCGGCGTCATTGGTTGCACGGAGAAAGGAACCAAATGGAGTATATATATATATATATATATATATATATATATAAAGCGGATGCGCTAGCAGATATGAAAGGCCGTGGATCATTGAGTGACGGTGATCAAACACGTTTCATTTCAGAGAACAATGGCCGTTCGGTATATATATATATATATATATATATATAGCTTTGAGTACCACATCCCAACCGACTGCAAGCACCGTACCTCTGGCAAATGAGCCCCCCCCCCCCCCTCCCTCCTACTCCACCTCGATGAGATGACGATCGAAGATCGCGGATATCAAACGCGATGTTTCACGAACCGAATCGATGGATCAAAGACTCCATCTGACAATTCGACCCCCAAACACCAATTGACGAGCCGTCTCCTTTATATAAATTATCGTCGGCCTATCCCTCTCTCTTTTCACTGCGTTCGAATCTCTTTTGAGACCAACGAAAGATTCGTGATTGGTAAAATAATTGTACGAACGTCGACCATCGTTATTATTCCTCCAACATGATACATGAATATGATATATATATATATATATATAAATGAAATAAAGTCGAATAGGAGACGAGGGTATATATGCACATGCATGCATATTGTCGGAAGTTTGCTCTTTAAAGGTCGCGAGGATGGTCGGTCGGTCGGTCGGGGAACAGCGTGCGAGGAGGAGTTTAAAAATGGGAATATGGGAGAAAGTGGGATATACGCGAGGGGTCAGTATGGCCAATGTAACAATGCCGGTACCGCACGGTCTTATCTGGCTAGCATTATTCGCGTCTTCCTCTTCGTCTTCTTCGTTTCCATCGTGCTTTCGCGTCGACGCCGCTCACAAAAGTATTATATACGCGCGATGTTGTCGCTCGTCGAGATATTTATTCTTCAAGCTGACAATACCGCGTCGAATACTCCCTGTCATCTTCCAGTTTAACCGGAACAACTCTTGCGTGACCGATCGGCATCATCTGAAAATTATCATTTCGAGTTTCGTCGATCGATTCCCGCCAAAACTTTCCATTGTACCACAATGTTTATATATATATATATAGGGATGTTTCTTTGATTGGATGGAAGAAACTGAAGAGTTTTTCAATGAACGAACGAGAGCGGGATGATTGGAGGGTGTCGGAGGATGATTAGAAAGTCATTTGTTATTTGCTTACTCATACATATATATATGCTTTTCAGCGACGTTGTGCTCTCATCTCGAGGCATGTTGCGGCTAATGTTTCAGCAAGAAACTCTCGGGTCAGCCGCACGATAGCTATATATATATATATATATATATATATAAGAGCGGACCCCCGGTAAACAGTCTTCATCCAGGTCTTAATCCCTTTTCTCGTCTGTCATCACGGGACAAAGATCTCCGGACTGAATCTGTGTCTTCATTATACGTCGCTGACCCTCCCGCGGCGTCTCGAGTAAATGCTCGTGTCAAACAAGCTACGAGAACTCCCAACTACCGCCGCGCACCATTTTCCGAATCAACTTAATGGCCGGAGCTGGAATTGGATGAATTTCCAAGAAAACATCGTTAATCTCCTCTTCTGTACTTTTTCATATATATTATATATATATATGTTGAAATTTATTCGACGAGGACGCAGGTGCGATTCGATCGGACCACGCATGTAAATAACACGCGTGGGGGTGTATAGGGATAAAGTTTGAGCAACGCTGAAGAGTTTAGTGGCGTTGGCAGTATGTTGGTTGGGGCAGATCTGCAGGCTGAAGGATCGCTTCGACAGAGCGATTACGCGGGTTAACGTATTCGAGCGGGGAAAGGAGAGGGCGAAAAATAACGAAAAGAGAGGAGGAGAGGACAAGGAAACAAAAAAAAGGCTGGTGGGGGAGAAAAAAGCAGTGGTTCCGATACCAAACAACAGGACTCGACTCTGCGTGGATGGAGAGGGTGTCGTGGCTTCGCGCTTTTTCCGGACCGAACTAATAGACTCCCGCTCGACTCCGCGTGCACCACCCCCTTCCTCCCTCTCTTTCCGGCTATCCCCCCCCCCCAGCCCCACATCGCGTTCAAATAAAAGTTTTCCAGTAGCACGACACCTGTTGAGTTGCCTGGCGGCCGGGCTTGGGCTTCCGGCGAGAAAAAAATCAGCAATTAGCGTATGTGGCCTGTCCATCAAGTCTCGGAAGGGATTTACCGGTGCTGCACGCGAGCTGCAAAGGACCGAGTGCGAGACGAGGTGGAAGCACCGCTCGTGCCACGCACCGACGGCTCGCCACTCGTTCCTCGCTAAATTTCTCGTTTTGTTCGTTCTCTTGACACGCGTGTATTTTTTTTTTCACCCCTAAAAACTCACCCCTGTCGATGTTCTTGGTTCTCCAGATTCTGCAAATTATCACAACTGTAATTTTTCCAACTTTCGCTCTCTTCGTCTATAAGAAAACACATATTGTCTAAAATAGCAGCTTGAATTTTGCAAACTTGTTGCAAGCGCCATTCGTAGATAAGGTTTTAATTCCAATTAGAGTGGCATTATGGAAACAGGCGCACGCAAAGGGCCGGGATTGATCGGGAGGGACTCTCCACGCAGCTTTGACCGACGCATCCACAAACGTCACTCGAAAGGTCCAGCATTTTGCTTGCAAAACTTGCATAATTAATGGCTGGCAACGAAAACAGTCATGGAACTCGTTTGATGCAATTTTAACGAGTGTCGCTCGATAATATATGCGATGGCTGGAAATATTTTTCGGGCTTTCCGCTTGTTCGGACAAACTGAACAACTGGTATACCAATTATGATAACGGCTGTGCATGTGTTTGTGTGCATATATACATATATATGTGTACAGGAGGGAGATGAGTTAGTGCGGATTGATGGACGTTTGACAGGATCGAGCGATGCAGGATAGACATGACCCAAGGGTTGACGAATGGCCCTCGGCGGCCAAGCCGAGCCTTTCAGCCTCTGCGATTCGCGTCAGGCGCACGTCTATCCATCCCAATGTACGCGAACCGCGCGTCGTTATCTCTAATTCATCGGAAGTATCCGCAGCCAGGAAGCAGCCTGCGCGAATTTCGACAGTTTTATATACATATATATATATATAGGTTTCACGAAGAGCGATCGATAATTCATCGTTGCTTTCGATCACCGATCGTCTCCTCCGTTGTCCACACATATATATAGCACAGTGAAACAGTCCCTCGATCGTTATATAACAAATATATAAATATAGATGCAGCGACGCGGCAAACCGTTGAGTCGGCTCCGGGGATTCCCAGGAGACGAATAATTGCCAGGCGAAGAAGGAAATTTTCCAAAGCAGCGGGGGCGCGGGAATAAACGCGAAGCGTGAAAAATTTGCGATATTTTCCGGGGAAAAGCGTTGATTCTTGAAAGCAGGTAGCGAAGGAAAAGGGGATTAGGAAAATTCGTATAAATAACACGAGTTTGGGATGAAAGGTTCCTCGCGGGGCTGAGCCGTGCGAGCGTGGGTTCCGGGAGCAGCCGGAGGAGGAAAAAGGGAGTAGAGGAGGGGGGGGGGGGGGGGAGCGCGGGAATAGATAAGAGTGCGGCGAGGAGGTAGGAGCAGCGAGGCGTGCAGTCAAATAGAAGCGGAAATAAAGAAGTGGAAAGAGAGAGAGAGAGAGAGAGGAATAAACAAGAATGAGCGGAGGAGGAGATTTTGCAGACAAATACACAGGGCGTATGCCAAGAGTTTTCTCTAAAAATGTCTAAAGCGGGGAGACTCTGAAAAGGGGTGGAGGAGGCGAGGAAAGATAAGGGTGAGGGAAAGGAATAAGGTGCTTCTAGGTTCTCTCTCAGCCGGTGTAGAAGCAGCGCGAGAGTTTTGCCTGCGTGTAACCCTGTGCGCTTTCCACCCCCGGAAGGGGTGGAAGAGGCGAAAAGAGAGGACGAAGGAAGAGGAAGGAGCGTCCTCACAGCCTCCGTTGGCTGTTGTTCGATTCGGGCCGCGCGGCCGCGGAGAATACGAACGGCCGAATTATGAAAATGACTCCGTGTGACGCGGCAGCCACCCTCGCCAGAAGAGATAGCTTCCAGCAATAAACATACCCTCCCCCCCTCTATCTCCTCACCGAGACGCTGCCGCCTAGCTCGCCCCGTGCACGAGTACCAAACTCGACTCTCGCGAGGGATGAGGCAGGATCTACCATCACCCCCCCCCCCCCCTACATGTACGGAACGTGTATATACTCGATCGGTTAAAATTTAAGGGAATTAATTTGGCGAAAGCGCGGCAAAGCAAACTCGTCGGTCACGGAGTAACAATGGAACGAGTATCGAGTCCACGCGCAAGACACTTGGAGATTCGCGAGGTTCCTTCGAATAAATTATATATCGGCGCTGGGGAATCGTGCGAGATTAAAAGCAGCGATTATTTAACGTTGCTAGATATTGGTTTGCGCTCTTCAAGGACGAAATCCGGTCGGGTGGAAGGTAAATTTTGAGCCGGAGTGCGTGTGGAGAGGAACAAGTGCGCCATTTTGTTTTTACAGACGAGAATAACATTGTTATATAAATTAATTTTTAGCTCGGCGAGTGCCATCGAGACGAAAACCGAGCTTCGAGCTGTGTATCGTAGGTCGAAGCGAGACGATTGGTACCGAGCGGAAGTACGACCCTGGAATGGAAACGGTAGGTCGGTATTTCACTCGTTTCTCGCGAGTAATCGTGATTTTTGGCAGGTGAAGAGGAGCGGAAATGCAGCGCCCATAGTCCGTGGCTGTTTTACGGGAAGGGGAGTCGAGAGGGTGGGGTGGGATCGAAGGACTCGGGAAGGAGACTACGCTGTATATATAGTCTATATATATATATATATATATATATATATATACGTTAATCGTGAAATGCGGCCACGAGCGACTCCCCCGGAAAGAACGCACGACCCATTGCCCTAAAAGCTGCTCGCTACGCTGCAGCATTTATCCCGGGGATCTACCTCGTAAATTTCCATTTCGACCTCCACACTTTTAGCGAATCGTCGTTCAACCTGCGAAACTACGATTCCTCGGTCTCTTCACCTTCCTCCCTCTCTCTCTCTCTCTCTCTGTCTGGTCCGATTGATGCTCCATATATCGGGTCATCCAATAAAGCTTTCCAGCCATAAACTTCGCGCGTCGATGGAAAATTCCAGAGACAAACTCGTTGGTTCTCCAAAATTTGCAACAAAATATTAGTGTTCCTCCGGAGGAGACTCGATGACCATCCGGAGTCTCGAGGATAGTTGGAAGTTCCATACGTGTGGTGGGGTTTGTTTCTTGGATGTAAATGGTCGTGCGAGGGGAAGGTAGGGGGGGGGGGGGGGGTGGGTATACAGAGTCGGCTTGACGGCTTCTTTTCAACGAGTCCCGGCCCACCAGCACCAGTCGAGCCCAGTCGAGTCGAGTCGAGTCGAGTCGACGAGAGAGAGTATATACTGCAGTGAGAAGATAAAGGTAGAGTGGGCCCGGAACGTGACATCGGTGTTCCCGTTGATCTATTGCTCCCTGCAGCCGGATCGATGCCGGCCAATCAACTGGCGACGCTCGTCCATGTCTCTCCTGATGACCAGTCCTCGCCCATTCCCATTCCCATTCCCAATCTCGTTCCCGTTCGCTCTCTCCGACTCCAAGGCCCCGACAAGTTTCTCTCTCTTTCTCGCGCGCTCGATCGAGTCCTCCACCCCCCCCCCCCCCCTCCCTCCATCCATACAGAGAGCGAGAACCACCGCCTGCCTTATTCACCGATCCGTCCCGCGATACATCGTCACTCGGGCCAAGATTTATTCCGGCAGCCTCTTCTAACGAGACTGGATGTTTCTTACTTTTACCATCATGAAAAACCAGTCCCTCTCTCATCCGTTGGTTCGAGCCACGGCGTATCAATTTCCAACGCGCCATTCCCTTTTAAATTTAACACCCATCCGCTCAAAGTTAATTTTGATATTGGTGCATGTTTATGTATATGGCCCCTAAAGCGGCGCGTATACCAATAAGTCCTGGAAGATTGATAAGGATTGTTAAATTAAAGGGAGAAAACGTCGAGAGGAGGATTCGGGTCGAGTGTATATCGATCCTATATTATAGCTATATATATATTATGTATATACACATTTGCAAGAAGAATCTCTCGCTTTATATCGGAGATGTTGAAACACGAATCGAGTGTTTGGCAGTGAATTACCATAAGGCGACTATATATATATACACACACACAGGGACCTGTGTGGTTTAATTCATATCGCGAGTGGCAATTGTAGTTTGAGGACTGGCCGAGGAATAACGAAGGACGCGCTTCCTTTTGTTAGCGCTGGCGTCCCACACTCGCTCGAAATGTGCAGCCCATGCAGTCTGCATGCGCACGACGCGGCGTATATACTTTATCCTTCGACGGATGACACCTTACCCGGCCTGGCAATGAATTTCTTTTTATCTACTGGAAAATCAACTAAATACGTCCTGTAAAACGTGATAGCGTATATACCCGCCATATTTTTATTCTACACCGTTTATCCATTTCTTTGCCCTATTCGATTTATGGCACATAGAAAACTGCATTGATGCTATAAATTAGAGCGTTTTATACTTTTAACCGAGTTACGGTGGAGCGACTGACTGTATTAGCGCGATAAATTTGTTTGTTTAATAGGCTTGAGTCGGATAATAAAGTTCTGGTGTGGACAAATCGTGTTGTTGGTTATTTAATAAGTGCCTCGGAGTTTGAAGCTGAGGAGCAATGGCGTAGCGTGGTGTAATGTCTATATAGCGACAAGACGGAGGGAGGGGGGGGGGGCGAGCAAAGCGAGAGTAATAATGATCAGTACTGGTGAGAGGAAAATATACGCGTGGTATTTTCGCTAAACTTCTATCGCAACTGGCGTTTTCGCGACGTTTTAAAGAAACTGTATATATATATAAAAGAGGATGATAAGCCGAGGCTCGGAGAAGGATCAACCATACGATTCCCATGAAGCTCGTCGCTTATATATATATACTCGCATGAGTGTCGGACATTTGGGAAAAATTAAAATTACTCGGAATGCCAGTTTTATCGCTCCTGAAGAATACCCCAGCATCGAACATCCTCGCCCCTAATTACCGGCGAGCGAGTCACATTTTTCCCTCGGCAAGACTTAACAGTCGATCGTCAACGATAGGCAACCACCATCTTTATGGTTAATAAAAAGGAATTATCGGCTAAGTAACTTTGCCAGCTCGAAAACTAAAGCCTCTGTATATACTTTGCCTCCGTTACGATCATCGCGCAAACTTTCATCCAGCTTAATTCTTCCTTCCATCCTCTTCAACGTTTAACCAATTTTTTCGTCAAATTCCCATTCGAGAATCGGCATGCTTGAATTTCTTTGAGACGCGCGCGAGTGGTAGAGATTATCCGCGCGAGAATTCACCGCTTTGTACGCGTGTGTGTGTGTAGCTCGTTGGTGAAAATGATTGGGTGAGATGGGGAAGGATAAAATGGATGGGGGGGAGGGGGTGAGAGAAATCAGCCCCATGTGGGCACTTACGACAGCATCGTATCTTACGTCGCACCTGCTAAGTGGCATCGGTGGATCATAGAGGCGGGACGTAAACGGATAATCTGGCCTTGCACGACTAGTTCGGTTCGCTTTTCCCGCGAGGCAAAAATCGAAATTGCCAGGATGGCTTGCTTTATCATCGCTTGGCTGATAAGCAAACGGGACAACGGTGACACACTCGTATTGCCCTCGTTCGCGCCTACCTACCTGGAAGCTTCGTCTCTGCCACCCACGGACGTGCACCCCTATTGCGCTTTATCCCAAGATCCTATTTTCTCGCGAATCTTATATATATAGCTGCGACAATAAAATCAATCCTGCGTTAACAAAGTGTCTGTACTGTGTTTATATATATATATATATATATATAGTGTACCTTCGTTACGTAATAACGGCTAAACTATAATAATAAACGTCTCAATTCTAACGTACTCTCGAAACTCCTCCGATCTTATCGAGAGTGACTCGCATCCGTTTAATAGGATCAGATATATTTATTGCTCTCGATCGTAAGACACCTGGGATGGTGACTGGCGTTGGTTGGAGAACAATTTGTTTTTCAATTTAGAGGCTTGATTCACAGTGTTGTGTTGTATATATATATATATATATATATATATATATAGAGAGAGAGAGAGAGAGAGAGAGAGAGAGAGAGAGAGAGAGGAGTCTTTGTCAGGATCCACTTGGAAAGGAATCGAAATGACGAGTCCTGACGCTGTGTGTATATATATATATATATATATATATATATATACATATATATACGTATGGAGCAAGTAGCAGTGGAAACGTGGGGCTGCGAAACGGTTGTAAAGGGAGATGAAGATTGAATAATGACGAAGGTTAGGTGAAACGTGACGAAAAGAGATGGAAAGTGAAGAGGAGAATGCGGGGCATGATGCAGGGTGGGGGGAGGTAGGCAGGAGAAGCGAAAGAGAAGCTTGGCTCTATATTAACCCTAATGGCTCGCGAGGATATAAAGCACATCCCGCGCATACACTAACTCGTTATTATTGCCGCATAAATAACGCGATAATCCTGCAGTGGCGATGGAAGGGTGAGGGTTTCGGAGAGACTACCAACCGACTCCCCTCTCTCTCTCTCTCACACGCTATATATCTACTCTTCCCAGCCAGATGCAAAAATAATTCCTCAACCATCGGGCTGAATGCTTCGAAATCTGATAGAGCATAGAACGTTTTTCTTGGTGGAGAGAAACGTAGAGAGAGAGAGAGAGAGAGAGAGAGAGAGAGTATACGTAGGGAGCAATAGCCGAAGATTAAAAATGGGAGAGGTGTCGTTTGGAGTTGTGGCGGCGGGGGGGAGGGGGGAGCGTTGGGAGGTTCAGGTGAAAATTGAGGAAGTTGGAGGAAGGTTGAAGGTGGTGCTTTAGAGGGTGGGTTTCTATGTGGAGAGAGGGATGCTGGAGAGGTTCTGCCTTGGCTGGCAGGGCGTGCGTCAATAAGCGTCCATCAGCCGTAATGGCAGTGAGCGCCACCTCGGATGCATTTAGATGGCTGTTTATCCCTCGGTTGTCTCGCTTTGGCCCGGACTCTCATCCCCTAAAAACCCACCGCACCCCCGCCACATTTACCAGTCAACCTCGCCTCTCCCTCACCCTCGCCCTCTCTCCCTCCTCTTACTTCAGCCTCTCTGCAATAATTACGTCTCTTGTTTCCTATCGACCTAATTAAATGCTACAAATCATTCGCAGCCAGTGAAAAACTCTCTCTCTCTCTCTATATATATATATATATATAATATACAATTTAAACGCTTTAAAAATGTAGAACCTCGAGGAGGGAAGGATAGAAAAATGGAAGAAAAGCGATAGGCGTCTTTCTTTATATATATATATATATATGTTGGCAATGTTTCGCGTACGTGTGTGAAAAAGCTCGTCGCATCGGTGAGAAGACGCAAAGTTCCAAGTCCAAGCTAAAAGAGAGAGAGAGAGAGAGAGAGGATTAAGGACGTTATTAACGGGCATATAAGGGTGGGAGGGAGTAGGGGGGGGGAGGAGGAGCGACATACTTACGTCCGGTCGGAATTCCTTGCGATAAATACAGCGGCTTGGTGTAGGTAGAGAGACAGAAAAGTAGAGGAGGGGAGGGGGGACGTAACGTTTAAATAAAATCAGCATTTTATGTTACGAGGTGGCTCCTTCGATCCAACCGGGATCGTTCGTCCTCTCACGATACGCCTAATGGTAATGATCCAAGAAACCCGACAGCAATATTTACGTTTACTAGAAATCAATGTTCGATTTCGGTCGGCCAGACGAAAACACCGCTGTAAATCACCAAGCCGTTCCCCGCCACGTCCACTTTCTTCTATCCGCCTCTTATTCACTCAAATGGACGCATTATGCCTTGATACATGGAAATTATACCCGCTCCGCTATATGGCTTTTCGAAACGACTCAGTCCCCCCCCCCCCCCCCCCTCTCCACAAGCACTCCATGCCAAAAGGCAATTGTTCCATTAATTACGACGCGGGACCGAAGAACGCAAAAAAAAGAACAACCGTTATTATTACCAGATCGATCCAACGATCGATACAGCCAACGATCCAGAGTCGCGACTGTGTCGTCCAGAGGGATATTGGAAGGAGAGTGTACGGGAATATCGATGGCGCGGAGGAGATTGTCAAAAATTCCAGGATACTCTCGGGGTCAGTTTTAGCTTGGCGGAGGAAAAAGAATAAAAGTTTGTGCGGGTTCATAAGTTAGGTACTATAGAGGGATAATATTCAAATGACCGGGACAGTGGCGCAAGATTCGGAGGATCGAATCGTAGCGGCGGTGCGAGGGCCAATGACGAGTGCGTTCGGAGCTTCTCGCGAGGCCAGATTTTCTAACGCCAACGCCAACGCTCGCTGGTAATCCGCGCGCCGCACTCGATCGAGCCTCGCTCTTTCGATTCGACTCCGCTATTCGGACCCTGCGCGAAGAGATAAGCCTCGGGCCTAATGAATGCGGACGAGTGTGTGTGTGTGTGTGTGTGCAGAGGCTTCGATCGAGTGGCTTTTGGAGAGTGTTGGTGCGAGGGGAGGAACGTCGAATCTGTGTGCGTGGATGTTGGGATCGGTGTAACTCGATGTGAATGCCGGTCGTAAGATACGTCCTCGACGGGGCCGCCATGCTAGACGCCCTCGCCGACAGTAAACAACCTGATGGACCGCGATATCCTGCCACCGGTGTGTCATCGGGACGAATCTCACCCAGCCGAGAATAGACCTGGACTAATGGCCGAAAATTACCCTTCGAAGGTGCCTCGAACCTCCACCAGCTCTCTTCAACAGAGAACTATATCAATTTTCCAGTTATTTGGTTCAAAAATCTTGCTGTCCTGGTTTTTGTTGTACTCGAGCTTTCGTGGATTCGTGATGGAAACAATGTTGCACGTATTGTAATTCGTGGAGAGCGAGCGTAATTGTTGCTATCGAAACAAAATTTCAAGACCAGTAGGTTAAAAGAATGCAATGACGAGTATAAGTAAAAATTTGTATTCCCCGGGAATGATTTTCAGGTGGTACCGCGCGCGGGGTAATTCAAAGATTTACGAGACTATCGAAGAATTAGGAAGGGTAGAGTCTCGGAGAATGGAAAGTTGTGGGGGGGGGGGGGGGGATGGCAACGTTTATAGAGCGTTAGCGACCTCCCCACCCCCCGAAGGTAAAATTTTCATCGTGGGGACACTCCGGGGCGATATCGATGCTTGAAATATACAGGAGTGTGTATAGCCGTATAGCAACGAAATATTAGACAAGAGGTCCGCGGCCTGGAAGGTATTGGATGGGCAACGAGCGCCGGCCTGGATACAACAAAGTTGTGGCCCCGTCGATGATTTAGTCCCAGCCTTAATGGAGCTATAAATACTAGCTTTTCGATAGCGGAGGAGGAGGAGGAGGAGGAGGAGGAGGATACCTAGCCTCTCGCTCTCGAGGCTAGCTCGTGCAAAATCGCATCGTACTTTGGGATTTTCCGTCTCGGCCAAGCGGTAGCGATATAGCCAACGTCGTTGCACATCCTCTGCCATAATCACACATCGACCTCGTTATCGTAAAACTGTCAACTTATGACGGGGAGGGTTCTGTGGTACCACTGCACCCTGGGTAATCTGTGATTCCGCGGAGGAGCCTCTCTCTCTCTCTCTCTCTCTCTGTGACCTACGGCAAGTTTCATTGATAACACGTATGGCCTGATATTTTCCCCTAACGTACACGTATACATATACAGCTTGTGTGCAGGATCTCTCCGCTACCGCGCCTCCTCGCAGGTGCTTCTGCGTTATGCACTTATCGCGACTTCCATAAATATCGCTGGTATAGAATACCGCGTGACTATAGATTTCTCCGAGACATCCCCCCCCCCCCCTGTATGTTCCTTTCCAGACTATAAAGTTATCCTCGTCCAACAATCATCCCTCTCGTTCGAGCTCGAACAAAGATTTACTCGACGATAAACATTAGCGTGGTTTCAGTACTGATCGACGAATGAAGAAAATGACTCAAAGTTTTGATAATTGTTTCGCGAATACGAGACGCGAGGTTGTGGAGGTTCGAGGGAATATCGATCCAACTGGTTCTCCATACGAACACGCACACACATATAAAGCTTTGGTGCGGGAGGGGGTGGAAAGGTAACGATCATCGAGTCGATTCTTCGGGGCGTCGCATAGAGAGGAGAAAGAGAGGCAGGCGCGTACTGGATGTGCCGCGAGAATCCAGCCACTCTCGGCCTATCGGGCTCTATTTAAATACACGTCAGCTCGGTGAGTTATAGGACGGGCCACGTGATTTGTGACGAACTCACTCCGCCATTAATTACCGTGCAGCATCTTTCCTCGCCCTTCTGGCTCCCATACACGGAGCGAGAAGCTCGCACGTACACGCAGGGTTATATACCCTTCTCTCTCTCTCTCTCTCTCTCTCTCTCTTTAACCATAAAGACTCTGTACCCAGCTTCCCCGTCTTTTTAATCTCTCCATTAATTGCTGCTCTCTCTCTCTCTCTCTCTCTCTCTCTCTCGCTGGGTTGGCCTGCGCGTCCTCCGAGAAGAAAGATCCAACGTGCCTCGAGACTCGTGCGGTAGATTGGAAATCTGTCCGCTCGTGATGGACCGCGCTCCGAAAGATCCGCTCTCGACTCCTGCACCTTCTCTTCCTCTCATCTCGATTATCGTCGGCTCCGGCCAAATCTCACTCACCACTCGTAAATTCCCTCGGAAAGCCCGGGCCCCGATCGGACCGAGCCAATCGTCCCTCGATCGCCGCTAAAATATTACGAGCGGCAACGGCCTGCTGACTCTTTCTCCTTCCTCTACCCCTCCCCCTCCCCCCCATCATCTCGTGTACGGTTATTCGCTCTTTCCGCGTAGCTTCCTAAGACGCCCCGTCGAATTAATCAAAAACTTTTGCAGCGTCCACGGGAGCGAGGCTCCAATCTCTCTTCAGGTTCATCCTTTCGACGCGACTACGTTTATTACTCGAATGTCGAGGTTCGACGAATAAATGTAATAAATACTTAAGAGAGAGTGCGAACGCGTTAAGGTGGTGCTACTCGCAGACGTCGGCTCTTGGAATTAACCGATATTTGCTAAGGTGGTATAAGAGGGGGAGCGGGGGGGGGGGGTAACGACTCAGCCGGGTGTCCTTGATTACGCGAAGAAGAGGCGCGCTCGGAAGTCCTCGATCGAGCGACGCGCTCTCTCGCTGCGTTTAGCGATATATATATATATATATATATATACAGTGTGCATAGGAGAGATCGGCCGATACTCCGAAGATAGCGATGAAGCAGCTACGTTATCGGCCATATTTCCCTGCTTAGATCGGCCGCAATGGCACTACTATTTATCGCTACCGGCGTACGTGTACGTCCCCTGAAAAACCTGTTGGGTTCCTCCTCCCGCTAAGTAGATCCCGCGTTAACCCCCCCCCCCCCCCCCCCCTCCTGGTTGGGACCACTCGGACCATGCAGCGGGACTATCGGGAGGACGGAGAATATTCTGAACGATGGCGGCGGACCTCGGGACGATCGATTAAATCGATATGTTTATGGCTCGAGATGGTCACAATAACGTATACATTAACCAGCCGGATAGCTCGTTACGCGCGAAACGGGACAGGCCGAGTAATAAAGCTGTCGAATTATAATTAAAAGCGACGAATCCCACCGCTCTGCTTCCGTTCGACGCTCGACACTCGTGCAACGGCAGGAAAAAAATTATGATTTCTCCCCGCAATAATAGAGCGCTGCTCCGAGCCGCGGGCCTCGCTCGCATTCGTATTGAAATTTGCCCGGCGAATATATCGAGGCAAAAAATACGAGGTGGCTTCGGAAACAATGGCGTCGTCGAGCGGGCTCGAGGATTTAATGGAGATTCTCGATTTTCAGCCATTATTGACCGCATTACGCGATACACGTAATACAGTTGTAGGCAGAGCAGCGATAAATCGGTTCAACGTTGAAGCGGTTGCGATAGGATTCGGAGGAAACAGCTGTTACGCGTGGTGAGCGTTGGACGGAACGTCGCAAGAGGTTTACGACACCCGCGAGCTCGGTCGTTCGTTGTTCTTGGGCCGCGGGCTGGGACAATAAACAACGATGATAATTCTGATAATATCGCGGACTTTCGTTCGAGAGGAGCTGAAGAGCATCTATGCAACCGTTCCTAAGTCGTGTGTACTTGCAGGGTTGTATCTTATTGGTTGGTACCACGTACGGAGTCTCGCGTCGATTATTCGCGGGATTGACGATCCTGTGCGTATGACCTTGACATTTTCCTTATATATATTCTTTGTTCCTGAAAACTCGCACAAGGGAATCGGACATATGTACACTCGTGTTAGTGTTATTACGACTCTCTGGATAGAGTCTAGGGAATTTCGAGTGTAACAGGGGGAGGGGGGGGGACTCTACCCTCGTAGGTGGTCGTCGGGTCCGGAAGATAACGCGAGTCCGTCCGACGGACATCCATCCTCCGAGGACTCTGTAATTATACGCGTCCACCCAGGAAGGTCCAGGGGGTGAAAAGTAGACGATATATATATATGTATATATAGCGTACAGTGTAAAGGTGTAGAGTCACGAAGGGCGAGATTCTCCCTGTGCCTAGAAGGATCGCATAAATCCAGGGGCGGTATCCCCCCCCCTTCTTCAGGCAGAAAACACCTTGACGCCCCGAGCCATCCTCGGCATCCGTCCGAACGTATCCGAGAATCGACGTTACACTCTCGTTCCAGCACCCTGGCTCCCACGCTCCCTGCAGCTGCACGGGTTCTCCACCCACGCACCATATTCCTCCTCGAGCACACCAGTGTCTTTTTCTTAATTGGAAAATTTTTTCCACCTGCGCGTTCCAATGTCCAAAAAGAGAGAAAATTCCCCTCGATTGCGACATTTTCCGTAGATCCTTCGTTATCGCAGAGGAGAGGGGGAGGGGGTAGATACTCGAAGGACCTCGATCAACGATCAATCGTGAAAGAGCCGCGATTATTTCACGTCAGTTTAATTAGCACGCGGCGCCGGTACGGCCGATAAAACTCAGCCGGGAGAAGCAGCTAGCAGGTTATCTCACGGGAATCTGATTTATGGCAAGTGACCATCGTGCGCACGTAAGTACGCGCGCGCATCTATACAAATGCCTGTCGTGCCTCTCTCGCGGCTTAGATTTACTCGTACACGTGTGTTTGTGCGGGGGAGGGATCCTCGGGAACCGCGAGTATCACGAGTTTGACTCAACGTCAGCAGCCACGGTGTATAACGTTCTCCCCCCCCCCCTCCTCGACAGCTACAACCACACACATACAATGAAAAAACTGTGTGTGTAAAAATTATTTTATATTCTTACATGTATATGTGTGTTATTTTTTATTCAACGGAAATTTTAGATTTTCCAGCAGGAACGCATCGTGCGATAATTCCAAAGATATTGAATTAGGAAGAAGATGAACGCGTTGCACCATGAGGAAAGTGTCAGAAAAAAAGTGTAGGATTATCATTGGGGTACACGGAGTGGATCGACCATCGGAGTGCCATCTGTTGGCTGAAGAGTCAGTCGAGGAGTGGCAAGCGTCGTAATCGATGTGGTATCGCGCGCTTCGGAAGAAAATCGAACTTTATATATATATATATATATAGCGTATAGGTATACGTCCTCCGGACTGTCGTACGGCCTTATCACCGATGTTCGAAGGACGAGAGTGTCACTGTGTACGCGCCACTCGCGTCTCTCGTCAGCTGCCACTGTCCGTAGCGCGAGTATATATATATATATATATACTGCCACGACAAACGGGAAGCAATAAAACGAAGGTGCGCATTATCGTGCGCGACTGATCGACTCTCAAGACTCGATGATTTATTCATCACGAACGTTCTGTCATTAACTGCCGCATTGATGGACGCGCGCTCGCTTTTCCGCCGCTTTTTGCATTGTTATAAATATAGCTACCAAGAAAGTGACGTGTTTTTTTCAAACCCACATCCGCCTGTCTCGAGGCGTAATCGCTCAGATCTAATTGGAGATCTCACGGTAATTTATGACCGCTATAAATCCAGGCAAAAACTGTGAGAATTTTCAATATAAATAAAGGAGACGCGCTAGGCCCCGTCTCTCGTCGCGTCAAAGATTAACGCGTCGCGAGAGAGTCTCTCTTCTTTTTCTTCCCCCCCCCCCCCCCCTCCACTTCTACGAGGTTCACCAATGCCACCAGCAGATGTTACAGCAGTCGTCCCACTGCCTTTTTTCCGTAGTCTCCAAAAGTGGGGGAGCGAGGTCCTTGATATATTCTCGCGCGAATCGTGGATTCGTCTCTTCAGGATCGATATCGCGTACTCTGTCGTGCCTCGCATTGCCGAGTCTACGTGACTGTATAGACTGCAGAGATGCATGGGTTTTTCCGCGTTGAACACAACGATAAAGTTGGAGGAGATTTCGTAATTAATTTCTATTGCTATATATATATATATATATATATATATATAGAGAGAGAGAGAGAGAGAGAGAGAGAGAGAGAGATTGCAGATTTGAAAGAGAAGACAGAGTCCGAAGAGATCGGTAAGAGTTGGTTCCGTTGGCAGGGGGGCTGCGCTGCTTGTTTGTACTCATTTCTACATACATAATGGCTACAACGCGAAAGGTCCCGACCTGCTCACTCATGTTCCATTGTATTGCATAAGTGCAGGGGTCGCGATCCTCGTGCGCCTTCCCGCACGTATCGTCCTTCAAGATTTTCGAGCCATCGACCTACTTGTTGGCCTTTCTGCGAGTTTCACGATTTTTTTGCCTCCCCCCCCCCCCCCTTTGCTCCCTTTATTCCTAACCGAAACATTCCTCCCAGCCACGATCATTTGCATAATGTGCATAGGCATGCATTATGCTTCGGTGCTTCCGATTGTCTCTTGGCTCGTGTCCCCCTTCACCCCCTCCCCACTAAATGGATATAAGCACGAAGCGAATCGACGAGCTTTCCGCTTCCCTTTTATGCGAGCAGGCTGAAAGTCGACGTTGACCTTGGAAAGAGATATACCACAGCACCGCTTGTACGTCTCCTATCGTCCATCTTATCTCACCGTTTGATCGCCTCCCCTCGCTAACTCGCGTCACACTAGCGCGATTCAATTGCATCATTATGCTTACCAGGAGGGGGGATCTCTCGAAAAACGAGTACCTAAATCCCAGCACCCTCTTCGAGGGCCAAAAATTCCAAAACCAAACAATCAACGATACCTCGGACGTTTCTTCATATAGGAATCTCACTCTGAAAAGTCCACAAGACTCTGCTACAAAGATCTTTATTATCCAACGCGTATATAGCACGCGTGATTCATCCACAGAAATTATTATTTTTTTTTAATGTTTCACGCGACGTGGTTCCTGCGGTACACACGGTAATGAAGCGATTGGTCGCCCCTGGGGGGATGAAAAGGCTAGCGCATGCAGGGAGCCAGTCCCTTGGATCGTATCTCGCTGAAGTATCAGTCTGCTCGTCTCTCACTCCGACTGAGACGTCAACCCCCTCCCCGTAGCCTCGCCACACGTATCCCCCGACTATACACACCTAACCACCTCCTCGCCGAGCGAGCCAACTGTCGATTCTCCAGCTCCTTGCACCGATGCACAAACACGCATCGGGGGTTGGCGATTCGACCTTGAACGAGCGAGGATCATCGAGATCGGTTCATCCCCTTCGTCGAAGAAAACCCTAGCGTTGGACGTCGTGTCCATAGTGTGCACATCGAGAGCCTCGCGACGTTAACCAAGGTGGAGAACGTGAAAAGGAGTAGGATGTGCGAATAAGGGAGGTTGGTGGGAGGGGCGAATCGAGAGGACGTTAGGGTAAAGGGGGGGGGGGGAGGGTGTCAAAGAAGAGCGCGGACCGCGGATATAATAAAGACGGCGATATAAGAGTCGTAATGTAGTGGTGTATGGCTAAAATGCACCGGCTTGCATTCCTATGGATAAGAGGGGGAGGCGAAACGTCGAGTCGTCCTCGCGCGTCCCTCGCTCACGCCTGCGGAGAGTCCCGAGACAAGCCCTTACTAATGGAGGAAATAAATTTCGGATTAAATCGTAGCCCGGCTACTTTATAAGGCTGCTTGTTCTCGAGTGGACGAAGAGGTGCGTGACGCCGCACGAGTCCCTCTTGACATCCTTGCTCCTCTCTCGCTCCTGTCCCTCCTATATCTTCCCTCGAACCCCCCCCCTTCGGAGGAGAAGAAGAAGGTGCGGAGAGAGCGTGGAGGAGGCAGGATGGATGAAGAAGGACGAAAGGAGAGTGAGAATTCGATTGGACAGCTCCAGGAGGAATGGACAAGGATAATATAGTTCCGAGTCGAGTGTGCAAACTGGTACCCCACTCGCTCGCGCGCGTTCCCTGCTCATCCTCCGCGAGTGCCTGTGTCTCTCTCTCTCTCTCTCTCTCTTTCTATACAAACACAGACACGCGCGTATAAAGAAGAAGGAGGTTTGGTTGATGGCCGACGTGGTGGGGGAGGATCGAAGGGGGCAGGAGGGACCACGCTGCGCTGTCCTCCATAAATCTATCAGCCGCGGTTGTATAAATACGACTCAATGAGGCGGCCGTGAATCACCCTGACGTGCTTCATAAGTCCCGGGAGTTTATTAAACCGGCGGGCATTTCTCATGTCGAGGGATAAGATCAATACGGCCGCGCGAGCGAACGGCCACGTTTGCCCCTAACCTCCGCGGATACTTACCCCGTAGCCCCCCATCCACCCCTTGCCACGCTCCTTCTCTCCCGTGACTCTTTCACTGCGAAACGCCCGAATGGTGCGCGGAGAACGGGACGAGGTTCGTCGATGATACTAACGAAGGATAATTTGGTCGTTGTCGAACCTGCAAGGTGCTACCGCGGAGCAACAAGGTGCGAGGATGTTGAAAATGCGGCGAAAATTGAGAGGAAGAGGAGCCATCGATCAAGAGCCGCGTGGTCCATCTCCGAGGCTCCACTGGGTCCTACTCGTAGTTGTATATATATGTTGCTACGGCGAGAGTAACGCGAGGAACTACCGCGTGGCGAAGCTCGAGATGAGTGATTATCGCTGGGATCCGTCAAAGGAAGCCTATCCTCGAGGTCCGGCCCTCTAATATCTCTCCGCATCACGCGCGTACGTCAGGACTCGTTGTAAATAAGGGACGATACGCACGCTGAGAGAAATTAACGCGTTTGGCTACCGTGTGGATGGAGCTTGACGAGCTTCGTCCGGGAAGCAACATTGATTTTTCCATCTGTTGAAAATAAGAGCTTCGTTCCTTTGATAATTATATAACGATGTGAAATTTGGGAGAGTCCGATGATGTGGGTATACGTCACGATGATTTTGGCGAGGTTCTGTATGGACTGGTGAATTGTAATCGATGCGTGAGTGTGCGCACGAGTGGACCTGGTCCAGAATTATATGTGTGCGTGTGTGTGTAGGAGTGAAGGTTTGGTGGAATGGAGCGATCGAGAGGAGTCGATAGAAAGCTGGTGGATCAGGATCATTCGTATATATATATATATATACGAAGGGGGTACGCGCACACATACGGATTGGAGGAGAGGGTGAAGGGAAACAAAAGAAACCGACAGGGCTCTGTGCAGTGGCACAGGTCAGAGGGCATATTCGTTACCCGGAATTGAGGGTTTAATTCGAATCGCTGCACGGAATCGTGGCCTTCTTCCTCCACGTAACCTGCTCTTTAATTAAAGACCGATAAATTTTCGAGTCGGTAACCACCCCTTTCTTCGGGGTGCCTTTTGGCTCCATTGCACTCTCGCGCTCGCTCCATTCCGAAAACCAGTCAGTTAACTCGGATATACTCCGCGTTCATCCTATCGACCGTTCCAGCGGATCAATTTGTCTCGCGTGCCTTCCACTTGTCCTCGGTTGTCCGAATGAAAAAATAACTCGTCAACGGGCCGAACAACCGCATCCGTCGCGTTACGCGCGTCTTCTCCTCGCAACAAACTCGTCCACGCACGGACCGTTGAAAAGCTTCCAGGATGGACGGTCAATTTCATCGATGGCCAACTATAAATATAAAGCGAATGCAGAATCACCGATCGACCACTAATTATCGCGATATCTCTAAATTAAACTCGCTATAATTGCTACGTTAAACAATGATAATTAACCCTGCGCGCCGCAAGAGGAAGGACGGAACCGAGCTGCGTTGACAAAGCAAAGAATTATATATATATAATAATGTGTGCTTCTGCGTCACGCCTATTTGAACAGAGCTTTTGCTTTTTTCGTTGAACAAAGTGAGTCAAAAATGGATATTCGATGAAACGACCGGGTCTCTCTGGCTCTGCACGCTTGTATATATATTATATACAGTTGTTTCGTCCGATTATCTACTCGGCAGCATCGGCAAACTTGTGATTTAGTATTTTCCACGCCGTTAATTTATTGCCAAGCCTACCACGTTACGGTTAAACATAGTTCATTACCACGAGCTGTAATTAAAGCATATAATAACAGGAGTATATATATATATATATATATAGCAACCCTCGAGGCTTACGATCTTGCCGCTCGACAATTCTGGTTGACCAGAGTGCCATCGCCCGAAAGCTGACTTTGGCGTATTTAAACTAGTGCAGGGTGCGATATATATATATATATATATATTATAGAGAAAGAAAATTAAGAGTGGTTCTCCCTGAAATTCGGATTGGGGCGATTCGCGTCGTCAACGAGGATAAAGAGACGAAGAGGACCATACGCGTTGGCACCAGAGAGAGAGAGAGAGAGAGAGAGAGTCGTAGAAGCAATGGCGGTGAGAGGAACGGCAGAGCAGGGTTTGGAAGGAGGATGAGGAATAGATGGAGGTTGAATGTTTCTTCTAGGAGCCCGCCGCGCGATTTATGGAGCGAAGTGACGGGAGGTGTTTATTGTGCAGCATCTGTTACGTTACTCGGGCTCTGCAACCTCTCTCCCCTTCCGTCACCCTCCACGTCATCCCCCCCCCCCCTCCCTCTCTCTCTCGTACCACAGGCAGCTTCGTTTGTTCCTGGCTCTCGCTTCAGGCCAGCAGCCCGCCATCATACATACAACAGACGCCCTCGATTTATAGTTTTGAATTAGATGGAAGTAAAGGAAAGGTCGTTGCTTGCTGTTGCGTAAATTTCACAAGGCTGAAAGCTCTCGAGGTGCACCACCCACCCTTCCACTTTTCTCCCTTCCAGTTAAAAATTCATCTAGTTCGAACGTTAATCCGGCCACTGTTTACGAGTATCCCAGCGTATATTATCATATCTCAGCTTGATTTCTTCGTGTCTTAGCTGCTTCCAAGTACGTAAATACGAACCTCCGCAATTTTTCTACTCGTTAGCGTATATATGTACATACAACGTGCCAATATAAAACGGCAGAGTTTTCGCGATCGCCATTCACCCTCGTTAATCCGTTTTATTTACATTAATTTTTCCCACCGAAGAAACTCTCGCGCGTCTCTCAACGTGGATTATCGCAAAGAGGATATTTCAGCGCGTCTCGAGCTTCGGGGCAGCTATTCGTGATTCTCCGTAGGGATAAAAAATTCAATCGCCGGTGCTTAATTAATCGGCATTAGTAGTTGGGAAAGGTTGATTGCTCGGAGAGCAATTTATTCGCATCGATAATGCAAAACGAGCGCGCGCGGTTCGTGAAACACTTTCTCGCGTGTTCCCCCCCCCCCCCCCTCGAGCTCGCTTTATTATCCCTCTCCAGGGAATCTCTATGCAAAGTCACGTGACCGAGATTCGCGCCTCCGAATCTACGGGATTCATCGACGGCGTACTCGTGTCGTACCCATACGTAAGAGTGTCGTCGTATATTCTCCGAGCTGTCGCAGTTTGCCAGCTCGTCTCGGGAAAATAAACGCGCGAATCCAGAGCCGCGCACGGCTAGAAGTGAATTGTCACCGAGAGCTCTCTCCCCCCTCCCCTCCACGCTTGACAACCGTCTACTATTTATCCTGCGAACCGGAATATCTTCCGCGACGAAGCAGTCCCCGTCCTGCACCTCCCCCCTCCTCGCTGATACGTCACATCCGTCCGATTTTCACACCTGTTTTATCTCGCTGTTCACTCTTTTCTCTCTCATATATATATATATCACTGTTCGATCGATCGCAAGGAATTACTCTGGATCATCGACGCACACCGTTACGCAGGTAAGTTCTTAGGGACCGTCGAAGCTGAAGAAGAAATCGCACGGTCGATCGACGAATCGGTGCGTTGCACGGTGCAGGTGTGTGCCAAGCTGCACCACTGCACCCTTGTGGGTTCGTTACCGTCTCGGACGTGCCGATTACAAGTTTCGCCTTCGTAATTGGTCGATGCACGTACTACGCAGCTTCTATGTATACGTGACGGAACCTGTACTCGCGCACGCAGGAACGATCCGGTGCAGCCTCGCGGCTGCTTCCATTGGACTCGGACCGAGACGCGTCACGCTCTTCGATTCCTCGGCTGCTAATTGACTGTCCAAACGCCGAAAGACTCGAACGTCGCATTAAAGAGATTTGGTTTCTGTGAAATCGTCTCGCGAATCGACCAGCGACTTCCCGGGGACGACTCTGCAGCGAATTTCGCTTAATGAAATTTGCAGATTCGACCATTCCGCTTTTGGTTGACGCGAGAAAGTTGCTCGATCGACGATTTACACGCGAGGCTCTTTGTCGAATATACGCGACCAGCTGGATTCGTGTAATCAATGCGATTGCTTTATTATCAAATGTGTTATATGTACATGGTTGAAAATTCTCGATCGACGAGGTTCCAGAGCTGCAGCTTCCTGTACCGTATCGTCATCTTAACGACGGTTCGATGGATCTCTCCGACCGTGGGTTCGGAATTTCGCGCGTGGCAGTAAAAATCAAGTAGCAGATCGGTTCTCCGGTTCCTGCGTCGATTTAACGATGACGCTGGGTCATAGGGCAAAGGTCAATTATGGCATTGACCTGTGCAGTTGTAAAATATATATATAAACCTTGTAGCTAATTCATCCGATTCCATGTGAAATGGACAAAAGCTCGGGAAGCTAGGAGATCGTGAGAAGATGTTCAATTACGTTTATATATATAGAGATCTATAGAAATAATCGGCATCCCTCATGTTCTCTCAGGGACCACCTGACATTATCGTAAAGAACTGGCAAATATCGCCGAACGTTTTCGTACGAGCGCGATATTACTCGAGACGAAGGTCAATCCGGATCTCGTAAACTTCCCTCTATATGGAAGTTTATGGCCCGAGATTTAATTATATATCTGTCGGTATGTATCACGACTATTCCGCGATCATTAAGGATGCGCACGGCCAGCCGATATTCCGCAGTTTGCACCGACGCAGATCCAACGCACCGATTGTTTCCTCGTAGCTGCTCCGAAAGAATAATCCTGCACTCTCGTCGATCGATTCTACCGTTGTGTATATATCAAAGGGAGGGAGGGGGGGGGGGGGGAAATTTTCTTGAAAAATTTGGAAAATTCTTAGGCCGTCGAGGGAATTATCGGTGCTGGTGCGATGGGGAATCGTCGAGGATTCTCGAGGCTGGTGCGCGGCAGGCAAAACAGGACTCTCTGGTGGTGGTGGTAGTGGTGCTGGTGAGTGGCGGTGCTGGCGGCGACAGTGAATGACTGCGCTGCGCTTGACACGAGACTGACAGGTTTATGCGAGAGCGCGTGTGGGAACATAAAAGGGAACGCGTAGCTCTAGCTGCCTGCCTGCCCATGATGTACGTCCGTTTGTGTAAGTGACACACGAACCGAGTGAGTGACGTGTCTCTCTCTCTCTCTCTCTCTCTCTCTCTCTCTCTCTCTCTCTCTCTCTCTCTCTTCTAGGCAAGGTTCGCGCACCCCCGATAAGCCTCCACGCGCCCCCATCCACTATACTCGACGCTAATAGCAAAAGAACATGGCTTATATACATATATATATCTATATATATAGTCTTCGAGGAGCAGCTGCTTAGCTAATCAAACCCTCTCTGTCTCTCTCTCTCTCTCTCTCATTAACGAGAACCACGAAAATTTCGTAAATAAGAATCAGAATAAAACGTACATCGGTATAGAACGACGCGTGATACAAGGGGAGGGGGTGCAAAGGGCTGGAATCAACGAGAGGGACGACTGATAATTTCAGGAGAAAAGTGAGATCGCGCGGATTATACATACATATACATACAACTAGATACGTGGATGTATAGGAGAAGCGCATGTCCGCAGCCGAACGGGCGGTGCTCTAGCGCGCTGCGAGCCCCCAAGGTTTTATGAGATATGAAAATGAGGACGGCCGTAATAAAAGTGAGTTAGGGGGCTCCTCAGAGTCGTTCCTGAAGGCGCCACGAGTCACTCGTCAGGTTTATGCGGAGACGTCCATCATAACCGTGACGTGCTTCATTGCCCCCTGGGCAACTACGGACCCGCTCCGATTCCACGCTTCGCTTCGCCTCCCCCTGCAGATCTTTCACGAGCCTCTCGTGAATTTCACCCTTCCCGTCCGAAACTATCCCGACGCGTCTCTTCTCTTCGCTACTATGTATTAATATCTAGCTACAGCTTGTATATATATACATATATATACATAGGAGAAATTCTCTCACGCGATATTATAAACGTTTTCAGCAGCCATCCAGCTAACGAAACTGAAAAGTTCATTTCACTCCCCGCAATTATCGGACATTTTAAACAGGATTCAGCCTGACTTGAAAATTCCCGCTTTTAGAGCCCTCCGCAGTTTCTCGTAATTTTCTCCCCCCTTCGGCTCTCTCGTATATATATATATAATTGAACCGTGCGTGATCGAGGCGCGTCGTTGGATAAATTTCAGGCGTCAGTCTCGATCGCGGAGATTGAAAGTTAATAGGGCCTGGGTGGGATCGATACGTGTGCACGAGGTTTTGAGAACGAGACTGGACGATAATCTTCAGGTAAGTGCGTGACGCGCAGTGTTGACGAGGTTTTCCACGGATTCTGTGTTATTTTAAACGGCACGCGCGCGGCTTCGGCACCTTCTGCTATGTTCAAGGACGTTCGATGTCCGACGTATGTGTTTTAAGTTGCGTCGATCTCTCCTACCGAGATATCTTATAGGAAACCGTGCACCGAGTCGAGTTCTCTCGTTGGCTCCAAGAAGGTATAGACGCGTAGTATGCAACATCGAGGTTCATCCTTGCTGAAGAACCAATTCGACCTTGAACGTCTCGATATCTACAATTTTATCAAACTCTACCCTCCACCTCCAACTTTTTTATGAACAGAAATTATTCTTCCGGTACACGTAAATTCTTGGAAACAAAAGGTTGGTTTAACTTTGTACGACGAGTGAAAACCTTAATTCGGCAATCTCGAAGATGAACAAACGTCAAAGTGATTTTTCTCTTCGACGTACGCGAAATACCATTACGTAGCGGTGTTTTTTCCTCAACAAACACCTTGGCGGTTTTTCACGGTAAAAATGGTTTGCTCGATGTGGCCGAATGAGTTTCGAAGGAGGCCGTAGATTTTTCCAGGAGCTGCGAAAATACGTTCATAAGCTGTCGTCGATAACGCGTATTTACGATCATCGGCGGAGCGCAGCGAGGAGCGAGAGCTAGACGATACCCCGTTGTCGTGATCCCGTCGTTCAAGGTGGACCCTGAGAGGACCGGCATAAAAAGACGCTTCCATCTTAAGATAAGGCCAGATGGTATACCGGCGAGTAAAATCGTACATCACGGTGGATTCACCTTCGACCCTCGCCAACGCGCGTTGA
Organism: Prorops nasuta; assembly: GCF_024137725.1. Lineage (NCBI taxonomy): Eukaryota > Metazoa > Arthropoda > Insecta > Hymenoptera > Bethylidae > Prorops > Prorops nasuta. Next base: position 3,867,668 of record NW_027116821.1, on the reverse strand, counting down.
TCCTTTCAGGTAGCGGCAAACTTCACTCTGCTCTCTTATCCCATTTAACCTCCCCCGTACGACGTACGCCTATATATATATATATATATATATATATATAGACGTGCGTTACACCAACCAATAATTTCATTTATCGCGTCGTTAGAGTTGGGACCAAAACTCCACCTACTATATATATATGTACGGTTTTTCAATCCTTGGAAGGATCAAGAACCCACGACTCTCGATTTCACGTTTGTCCAGTAAAAAAAGTGAATGGGGTTTGTTGTTACGCACGAGGGACGGAGAGGGGGGAGAGAAAATGGAAGGAAATGATGAAAAATGGCGAGAGGCTGGACAAACCGCCGCGGTGAGTCATCCTGCGAGGATAATTATGCGAACTGCAGGGTCCCCCCGGTAGGAAGACGCGTATTAATCGTAAATTCGAGCGAATTACGAGCATTGCGAGTGGCCGAGCGACCGATCGGCTTGTCCACGAGGGGCGTGCGTGGGTGGCGACGCATTTTTACGAGAATCTCGTCGAAGGAAAAGCCCGAGAGCCGCGCGCCGGCACTCGAACGATTTCGACCGGAGCGCGCGTCGCGCCGTTCTCCATCACTCGATCCCTCGATCTCCTCCATTGACAGAGTGGACCTCGCCATGCGCGTCTCCCACAGTCCTGCGTTCTCATTTCAGTCCCGCCAATCCCCTCGTAACCGTAAATCGACGTGCGCGTATATATACGTATGTGGAAAGGAGGGGGAAACTGCGAAAAAAAAAACTGGACAAACGCGGATTTCGCGCGAAAACGGGCAAAAATGTGGCGGAGGGTCGAGCACGAATAAAGAGGTTCAAGGTCAGTCGAGGGATCCTTCGGTTCAATAGCGGGACGAGTGTACGGATGGACCACCGAGTCTCGCGATATATGCACACGGTGTGTACTGAAAAGTATAAACAACGGACCAGAATCAATTATGGCAAACTTTTTAAACCGTGTTAGAGTTTTGGGCTGGAGAACCAAAGACGAAGGGCGACACGCGTTTATAATCCCGCGACGTATATTACACGTATAATACGCACGAAAGGAGCGGAGGATATATACATATATATACTATATATATATAGAGACCGATGAAAAAGAGAGCAAGCCGAACGTTAATTGGAGGGTCTTGCCAATGATTATAAGAAACGCATAACGCGCAATTACGAAAAATCCCCACGGGGTTTTTACGAGTCTCGACCAAATTCGAAATTAGTCGGAGGGAAAGACGGGAGATACGCGCGATTATCCCGTTCGTGAAATCGATGTTTTATTTAATTCGTCAATAGCGGGGCGATATAACTATCGATAAAATTTGCATAACCGGACTATTTCGGAAGGTAGCGCGGTGCTTTTAATTATACGGGTATACACGTAAGTTTAAATTATACGATTCTCGGTGGTGGGACGCGCGCGATATCGTCGACATCGCGTGGTGTATAGCGAGAAGTTGCTGCAGCTTGAAATTGGACTATTTCGAGAGAACAGCTATCGGAACGAATAGCTCGCGTTATAATAATATTCGAGAGTATCGAGGATATTCGCTCTTGTGTTACGCGTGTATATATACGGACGATAAGAATGAGAGGTACATAAGATAGGGTGAGTAACGATCGGAGGCGGGTCCCTGATAGGTCCGGACGAGTCAAAGGTATCACGCGGCGTGGTGTGTCCCGGCCGAGCCGAAGGGGAAGCTAAAGAGGGGGAGGGGGGGGGCGCGTTCTTTATGGGACACGCGTCCTCGAATACCGGATCGACTTCTCCGGCGTCCAAGATTCGCCAACTGGCGATCGTAATTCCGATTGATCTACGCATGCTGTAGCTCTTACCAGGGTCTAACCGCTGAATATTTCTTTTTACGATGTCCGTCCCCGCCACGAAGGACAAGCTCTCTCCGCGTCCTGCGTCCACCAAGGAGAGAGAGAGAGAGAGGAAGAAGGCGTTCTTCCTCCGCTCCTATACAAGAGGGGGGGAGAGAGCCGCAAGTGGAAACTGACACTTTCCGCCGGCCGATAAATTCTACAATTTTATCAAACCAAAGACGCCCGGTTACAAGTTACAAGAGTGCCCCGGCTAAACCATAATCCTCCTGGCCTCAACGCGAACACGGAAAGCACATTTACAAAAATACACGAGCAACTTTTGACTGCAAAACATTCAACGGAAATATCCACGACTCACGTCGAATCTAATCCAACCGCTGCTCCATTTTTGGTATTACACGCCGGCAAATCTTACCTCTTGGCACGTCAGCTGCTTTTCCACTTAATTTCGTCCTTATGGTTCGTCGACCTTAAAATAACCTTGCATTCTCGATACTCGACGGATCGTGTGTGTCATCGCTCTTCTTCTTTCCATATATATATATATATATATATATATATATATATATATATCTAGAGAAATCTTCAGCTATGCACCATTTGGATCGGAACTTTCTCTCTCTCTCTCTCTATAAAATTGTGAAACGAGAAAAAGTGAAATATCTTTGTGGTGCACGGATACACGGTGGAGGGTCCCGAAGAGTGCCGTTGCTGGTTAAACGCGTGTATCCGTGCCCGTTGTTCGAGTGTCGGTGGAGGGGGGGGGGGGAGGCGTAGGGGGTTGCAAAGTGAGCAAGGGTGGCGAGGGGTCGGGGGAAGCGTGGGAGCAGATAAATCGGCTTTGCCACCGCGAGAGGCTGCTCGCACGAACGTGTCTCCATTAAGGAGAGCAGACCTCGCTCTGACGTAGACGAGATTCCCCCTACTCTCGAGCATTTTCAACGAGCTGCAGCAGCACCGGCAGAAAAAGCGAGAGACTCGAGAGCTATATTCGCGAGAAGTGACGCTTTGATGGACAGTCCCAGTCACTGACCTGAAATTATCTTCTTCATCCTCTTCCATCTTCGCCGCGTTTCCTCACCACCCACTACGTATATATATACTGTGTTCTGGTTCACATCGTCTCGCGTTGCAGCAATTGCATATATATATATATATATATATATATATATATTTGTAGTATATCTGGCAATTTTTTAATCATCGATGAGGCGATAGGAACGTTTGGAGAGTTCGGTGAAGGATATAGGGGAAAGAGGGGGGGGGGGGGGGGAAGGAGCGGCGCGTTAAGAGAGCTCTCGGCATGGGTCGTTTGGCCGATGACAATTAAACGAGAGAGAGCTTTCGTCGAGGGAGAAGCAAACTGTTACAACGATGACAGGCTGGGCGTCATCGTGGACACGATCGTCGCGAAGGAAACTCCTGACACACTTAGTGGCTCTCTCGGCTTGTCAGAGCGATGACAGCCTCGAAGCTTCTGCCAAACTTTCGATGTCGGCTTCCTCGCTCCGCCGTTCTCAGAAATAGAAAGTGAACGGATACTCTCTCTCTCTCTCGTGCCAGTGCTGCGAGCGAAGAAAAAACCTGACGCTGACGAACGATTGGACGAAGTGAAACGAACGTGCGGAAATCCAGAGGGCAAAGTGGCGCCTTGATGAATTTCTTTGCATTCGCTCGAGAGATCTCGCCGACCTCCCTCCTAAAAAAGAAACTCTTAAGAGGGAGAGAGAGAGAGAGAGAGAGAGGAGGTTGTACAGCTTTTAATTAATTAACAAAGCGAGATGAGTCGATCGAACCTCTTTTCCTCTCTACTCTCTCTCTCTCTCTCTCTCTCTAAATTCCTAGAATTAACGCGTTTACGCGTATAACGGTTGGTTTGAGTAAAAAAAACGTAGTTTAAAGAAATATATATATGCTACTTGACAAAAGGGAAGACGAGTGGCAAGAGAAGGATATTCAGTTAATGGTAGAAAGTACGTTTATCAGCTAGAAGCTTGTTGCTGATTTTTCTTCTTCTCCTTCGCTATACTATATATATATATATATATATACAGCTGTTCCTCTTTGTTTAGCATAAGAAATTCATGATCCTGGTTGATTCCGTTGTTCGCGAGAGAAGCGGGAACTCGACGGGTGACACGTCGAAAAACGACAGTTCGATGTGGTCACTTGTCTCCCGCTCGTGTCGTGCCGCGAAATAAAACGTTTCTTCCACGGGAGTAGACGGCAGGTAGAATGCGTGCTACGAGAGCAGAAGGAGAAATCTGCAGTGGGGACGCGAGAAGAACCGGGAGAGGGGGGGGGGTGGGTAAGACGAATGGAGCTCGAAATGTGGCAAAAAGAGGAGAGTTTCGAGAAAGAAGTAGTTTACCCAAGATAAAGATATAGTATTAATCGAAGTATAGAGACCGAATCGATACAACCATAATAATAATATGCCGAATAGTTCCATATCTTTCAGTGGTTCTCACTCTCCTGTCAGCCAAGATTACAAAAATAAAAAAAACTGCTGTATAAATGGATAAATTTCGTAAGAGAATTACTATATACATGATAGGTGAGTCGTAAGGAAGGATTAAAAGGAAATAGGTAAAATTTTGGAGAGCCGTGCAATAAAGGAGTAGCGTGGGATGGTTTTGTTTCTTCGTTAGCCTTCCGGTGGCTTCTGGTCTCTCAGCCGGTATATTTACCGCCTCGTGTCGCCGACTGGATCTTGTTTGTATCACAGTGCTACTCTCCGGATCTCGCTTGCAACCCCCCTCCCCTCCCCTAAAACTGTCTCGCCTCCACGATTTATGTTTCCTCCGAGCCGAGAGCGGATTGATCCCTTTTTGTTGTCGGACACATACGTGTGTGGCGCCCGACATCTTTTGCGAAACGTGCGCGCGCGTTTCGGAGAGACGAGAGCTTCGCTTTTGTAACAGAGAGAGAAAGAGAGAGAGCGAGAGAGTGGGGGGAGACGCGAGAGTGACAGTTGTAGCTCCCACTCGTCACGCCAGAGACAAACTGTCTCCCCCCTCCATATATATCCTCTCTTTCCCCTTTCTTCCTTCTAACGTCCACCCCCCCCCCCCCCCCCACCTCCGACACCCTCTCTTTCATGGACTACGCCAGATTCCCGGCAGCCTTCGATGCCGCGAGAACAAATCTGCTTTTGTTCCCCTTTTTATCAGTATCCTGTCACTCCCGTCCACAATTATATGGATTCGACGGAGAGAAAACGCTCGTGAGATTCGCTATCGAGGCAATTATTGTTCCCACAGTGACAGCTTCGTCTCTCGATACCCGTAACGTCGTGCATCTACTCGCGTATTATTATATCGAACAACGGTGGAGCTTTGATCCTCGCTCGCGATTCTCGACCATCTCCGAGACTCGATGCTTCCATTAAATTTCTACTAATTACCCTCCCTCCCCCTCCACACAGTAGCATATGCTCTCTTCTACACGGTATAATCCAATAGTCTTCTCTCTCGACGCTTATAGTCGTTTTCTGCGTACTGTTAGATCCATCGTATACACGATAAAAATTTGTACAATTACAACGCGTTGGAGAACATATTTGGAAAAAATAAAACTTTGATATAATTATAGCTCGTCGTTATAATTATATATATATATATATAATGAAAACAAGCTGCGTCTGGTAAGGCAAGTGTATAACAAATAAAACTCTCGACCTCTCAACGTAGTGTTCCGACTGAGACCCAGTGAACTCAGTCACGTGGCTGGCTTCAAGGTTAAACAACGACAAGATTCTTAATTTTGGAAGAGCAAAAATCTGCTGGTTCCATCAAAAGCTACTCGTATACCAATTATCACTCTCGAGCATATATCTCGTTACGACGTTTGGGAGCAGTCGAGAGACGTCACGTGAGTCAAGGAAAGGTTACACGATGAAAAGATTCTCGCGAGGAGAAAACTCGTACATATATGTATATAGCTATACACCTTGCTAGAAGAAGGAGTGATTTAAACCCGTGGCCGCTTCGACTCTCCGTCTTTTTCCCGAAATACACGAGTTCTCTCTCCCAGGCGAACCAACTCGAGTCAAACTGGAAGCCTCCCCCGTTCCACTCTCTCTCTCTCTCTCTCTCTCTCTCTCTCTCTCTCTGTATGTGCTCGGGGTGCCGAGAAACGCCCTAATTTATGTTTCCTTTCGACTCATATCGATCTCCCCTCGCTCGTCCTTGATTCGTCAGACAGCTACGGTTCCGCGACACGAACGGCCCGATATCACGCTCGACGTGCTGCTTTCTCGTGGCGAAAAAAAAAAATAATCTCGCCCATTTATTCGGCACGGTGACGTGGATACATAAATATGGCTTAATCGTTCCCTACCCGAGCGGTGATACACTGCTAATATTACGGCCATCTCTGCTCGCTCGACGTAAATTGCCCTCGCTTTTCCAGCAATATCTAACTGAAACGCCAACCTCTTTCTCCGACAATAATAAACAATCCTTATACTCTTATTTCCCGGCTGCATCGTCCATTCATCGATATTAATGCGTTTCGAGGATCGGTAAATCGCGTCTTATCGCGTTTAGGCGCTATATATATATACACACACACATACACACGAAGGTCGTCGTGTTGGCGCGAGTCGCGTCATACGATTGTCCCTTGATTATCCTCGCGTCCGCCATTTCTCTCCTTGTATATCGCTGCGTACTAATTGGACCTGGAGGGGGGAGGAGGGATTATCGGGAAAAGCGTGGGATTTCAGGTCACGTTACGAAGCCAATTGACATTATCGCGCGGGAGAGTCGGGGGGTCCGGGTCCCTCCGAAGCCTCTCTGGACACACGCTCGTTCTCCGGATGTACAGTATGGAGCGCGCGCGTTGCCAGAAGAGGATCTCGTCCATGGCTAATGGAGCACCGAGCTTTTTCTAATTTCAGTCACGTGAAGTAACGTGCACGCGCTTCGTCGAGACAAAACCTTAAGGCTTTCAGGTCGAGCCATGTTATATGGGAGGGGGGGGGGTATATATAGGATATTGCAGAGGGGGAAGGGAGAAAAAGGCACGCGAACCGAAAGAGGGACCAGGCCGCCGGCACCCTGCGGCAGGAGAGTACCCGAGGGGGAATGGTGGGGGGAGTGGGGAGTAGGGGGGGGGGGAGAAGAGTTGGCAGCGCATTTGTAAATGCGGCACGTTCGGCTTTTAAACCTATCTGCATGACACGCAGCCAAGCCTGCACTTTCGAGTTACGATCTCGCGTAGAGGTTTCGATAAATGCTAAACGCGAACACGTGAGCTTTCTCGTCGGGCCGCACTTTATTGTCCACCGCGACTTCCCCCTTTGCAAACAACCCACCAACACCCGTGAAAATACCTACGTCCACACGCAACACGTACGAGAACCTCGACGTCCTATATATGTGCATATACGGAGCGTTAAAATCTTGAACTTTTTTTTTCCCCATATATACAAATTCCTGTCAGTGTTCGTCCTGCACTTTTGTGCTTACGAATCTTTGATGATTATTTTTGATATATATATACAGTGACTGGTAAATTAAAGGCATGGATAAGAGACGAGAGTGAAGCTCTCCGATTGGATCGGCGAGCAAACGGAGAGAAATATACGGTGAAGATTTATTTTTACGAGACTGAGGAATGAGTTTCTCCTACGCGGATCCTCATACTGCGAATTCCTCGAGATACCTGAAGAATTTCGCAACAAACATTTCAGCGCTCACTCCGCTTCTTTGTTCGCGGCAGCCATCGGGAGGAAAAACGCTGAATAATTGGCCGCCGGTTGCCTTAATTGCAACGCGGGGAATACACGTATTATAATTAGTCGTTAATAGCTGGGATATAAGCGCTGGGTCGATATGTTTATTAAGGATAATAAATACGCGTGTCGATAGAGCAACGGGGGATACATTATAACTACGTCAAATATAAGTGAGAGAGAGAGAGAGAGAGAGAGGTTTCGCGAAGGAGTGGCACAAAGTTTCTCCTAATTGACGTGGCTTTGCACGTAAGTCAAACTTCCACGTCGCCAATAAAAGAAGAGTCGAGTTGAAATTGTTTAAAGTAGTTGCGCAACTAGCCCTAATTACCGGAGAGCTTCTGCTGGGAAGAAATCTTGTGGGAGGAGTTGGAGAGAAACGTAAGCGAAAGATTAACGCGAGATATAAACTTGTACATGTGTTTATATATATATATATATATATATATATATGTCCAATATGTACGCGTGGAAAGGCCCAGAAGGGCAAGCAGGTATTTCTCAGCGTTAAATTCATAATTTGAGTATCGCTGTAAATAATGCATCTGTCAGGATCGTCTTTGAATACGTTCGAGAGAAGCTGTATATATATATATATATATACACACGGTAGGCAGCGTGCAATTCGATAATGCCATATTTAAGGTTGCACAACGATACGATATTGGAAAAATGCAGAGACTGTGCGAATTCGACGATATTTATGGCATCCCACTCGTACACGAGACTAGGGAGAAAAAAAGTCTTACGGGGAATCTATTCTTCGACGTTGGACGCGGTCGTGGAACACGATGCGGTGACCATTTTGCTAATAAAGAGAAAAAAGCTCCGGAAGAGATCGAGCGGGACCACGAACGGTGGCCGGGACGCGCCATGTACATAGCGAATTCTCTGTAAATATCGCGAAGCGTCGTTGGCATAAATCAATCGAGCGATGTAGTTGTCGCGCGTTTCCGTGAACCGCGCGCGGTCCGATTAATTTCCACTTTGATACGCGAGCCTTCTCGGAAAAGCGGGATAAAATGGCGCGGCTCCTAGGCTTCTATGTATATAGAACCACCGTTGCGGATTGATTCCCAAGCCGCGGCTCCGGATACGGATGTACTATTTCTGATACGGGCTTTCGTTACGCGTAACGCGCGAGAATATTCGCTAAATATTAGCTGGTGCAATTAGCCGGAGTAATTGGACAGAGTCCTGTGGATTTTTTTTATTCTCGGACTCGATATATATATATATATATATGAGTTGCTACGCACGTTAGATTCTAGGCGGACGATCCTCCCGTAAATCGAATTTAGAGTTATGCAACGTATATATATATATATATATATATATATGTATACTGGAAGGTAAACTGAAAGAAAAGCCAAGTATATACACGATCCAGCAGTCACTCGCGGATAAATTCACCTCCAGCCGTGTACAAGGAGTCGCTTTCGATTTATTGCTAATTTAAAGTCCGTCGCTCGATTACCATAGAGTCCTGCTAGAATTTGCAAGAAAGGAGTGGAACGCTGTTCGCTCGATTATCCGATCTATGGATAACGCGGGAATCAAAGGTGAGAGAGGCGAGCGTCGGGTGTGGAGTGCTGTGGATGAGGAAATATTCCTGGGATGTGTATAATATATGTAGAAAATTCGTTTTCTCGGGATTTATAGAGTCAACGCTCGCATCTTCGGTTGGGATTCGGTACAACGACCTTGGGAAGGACTTCGGGGTATCGAGTGCACCTTTCGCGAAAAATGATTCTTATCGTTAGGATACGGTACATGGAGCGGAGTTGGGTTATATTCCGATTGGCGGGAGAGAATTTCAGTGCCGACGCGTACGACTCGATGGCGATCCAATTTATGATAATGAATCCGAGAATTTACGGGCGTCTTATAATAGAGACGCGCGCGATGCTGCTGCGATGTAAATTTAGAATTTGCCGTCCGCGTGCCTGTGGTCCATCCATCCGTCCGCGCGTCCATTAAATCCCCTCGGTTCCTTCGATGGATGGGTGCATCGGCACCGCTGACGTCATCCCAGAGTCGACCAGCGACAAATTTGCCTCTCTCGCATTCCACAATCAAGGTCGCTTTACCAGACGTTTCCCCTGCACCGACGACGTGTATGAACCAGCTTGGACTATTCCTCTCTCTCTCTCTCGCTCTCTCTCTCTCTCTTGAGAGAGAGAGAGAGAGAGAGAGAGAGAGAGAAAGACTAATGCTACTTCAATTTATAAGCGCGTGCACGAAGTGTCGCGTCAGTGTTTACTCAAAGCTGCTGCTCCTATACACACGTATACAACCACACACCGTGAAAAACACGTAGGTGAATCACTCGGGATGGATTATTTTTGCGAGAAGACTCGAGTTTGGTGAAAATAACGATCGAAGCCGAAGAGTTATTTTTTCCAGCGAGATTGAAGAATTTTAAAGCGTCGGATTTAGCGAGCTTCTCCACCTTAAGGGATGATAGGGGGAGGGATATATATAGATGTGGTCGTGTTCGGTGCAAGAGCCAGCCAGGGTGCGGAGAGATATCGTTCGCGGCGGGCCATCGATATTTAGAGGAGGCTCCGTCGACGACCTCTTTATCCGATAGCAGTAAAATCGCATTGGAAACGGAGCGTAAAGCCGGAGGACGCATCGCCAGGGTCCAGGCTGGCCGAGCGCAGACGTGAGGAGACGCGGAGAGACGCGCGGGACGCGCACGGGATGCGCCGTGTGTGTATGGGAGCCGTGCAGGCCGGAGCATCAGGGACGAAAAGGGACGCGGGAGTCTCTCGCTCGGTTTGCGAGACACGTCGCAGCAGGGCTGACCCCAACCCTCGACCCACCCCGACCGAACCTCTCAGGACTGCCCGTTACTTTGGCATCAACAACAATCTCCACCGGCGAGCGCCGTTATTCCGTTAGTGTCTTGGTACCGTTTCACCAATACCAACTCGTGCACGGTGCTACCACCCCCCCCCCCTCTGACATTCTTTACACACACGCGCGCCGGGAGGTTTTTCCCCCCTTTCATTCCGCTTTTCTTTCTCATCCCCCCCCCCTCCCTTTTCTACCATTCTCGCTAACCGTATTTCTCTCCATCCCTCTTGAAAGGGGTTGCGTCCGCTCTCCGGTCAGTAATTAAACAGCCACGAGGCGGCCAAATTGAATCAGTCGAAGAGACAAGGGAGCGTGGACGCAGAGGTGACGTCCAACTAGCCGCAACTACGGCATCTATAGAGAGCTACGTCCGGGATGCTCTCGAAGCTGTGGCTATAAGGGAGAGGACTCGCTGATGCCCGGAAGAGGATATACGGACTCCCCCCCCCCCCCCCAACTAGCCAGCCACGGACGCCAAGTTTCCACCATGGACCATCGACATCCTTCCGACAACACTCGCCATCCTCATCTACGGCGACGCTGCATTAACTCGCTCGCCGCCCGGTCCTCTAAGTGCTAAGTTTACCCCAAGATTGCATAATGCTCGACCAACGTGTTACGGAATCTCCTGTATAGCCTATAGCTGCAAACCGCACCGGACTCGCTATCGACGATCATCTTCGTCCCGCCATAACGTTTCCTCTCTTTCATGCACCTTCCTTCGTCTCGTTTATATAAATAACACCTAACCTTACCCTTAATTCTTCTACGGACACTCGAAAATTCTCACTATTCTCAGTAATTGTATCATTCGAAAGTTATCAGTACACATTTGGTGCATAACAGAATGTAGCAAGAAGTTTCTCGTGGAAATTTATCGATGGCTTTGGATTTACGTTTGACACGTATATGCATGGTTGCGCGGTTCGGGGATGGGGTACGAGGCGTTCTCCTCAGGGCTGATGCTGTAAGTCGCGTTTACCGGTCGTGCACCCATCGAAGGCCCCCTTCGTTACGAGGCGGAGCGTCCCTAATGAAAATATAACAGTTTCTGTGCCGCGGAGTTCGTCTGGCAGCCTTCTGGCGCATCAAGCTGACACATAAACTCTTATTATGCTATACGTTAGAGGAGCGGGGGCGCTAATGGAGCCACAAGTCAGGCGGGTATCGTGGCGAGCACCTTGCCGTTCCTGCACCCGTCTACTTATTTTATATTTAAGCGTCGTAAAGAAGGAGCTACTTACCGGACGAAAGGGATATTTAATAATAAATTCCAACGTGTTCCAGCCTCGACCATCATCGTGGCCATGAGTCGTACGCTCTTAACCGATCAACGACCTTGAACCGATTTCTCATATATATAAATACACAAGCTACTGTGTCTCGTGTATATACACGACATCCCGTTGTGTATCGAAGCGCTGAAAGAATGGTGCACGGTATTTGATCCGGAGGTGGTGGGGGGGGGGGGGGTGTACCGAAGAATTTCGTTACGAACGCGACGACGACGACGAAGCTCGTTTTAGAGCGAGTAGAGGGCCAATCGATAATCGCGCGCGAAACGTATCCATAAATTCCGCGACGCGGCACGTGTACACGCCTGTATGAAAATTACAAAGCTATTAATTACGGGCGCGATAAATTAAGCAGCCGTGGGGCCATTATAGAGCGCGAGCCCCGGTGAATTGTTGGTAAACTTGGTCCAAGTACGCAACACGGGCACGGCGGCGATGCTTGGCCCAACGCGGCTCACCAGGCATATAATAATGGTTGGTTAGAATGCTAATATATGTCCGGACGGGGGTAGCACCGGGGGACCTTGCATCATCGGAGGACCCAACTGGGCACTCGCGCTACCTCCTGGCCGGACACCGCATAATCTACACCCCGAGACGTTATTACTCCCCGAGACACTAAAACCCTCATTCTCATCCCCCCCCTCTACTACCACTACCCCCTACTACCCCCTATCTTCATCTATATACACAGCGTCGAGCTACCCTAGCTCCGCCAAGTCCGAGAGAACCCTTCGACCGCTGCTCTCCGAACGCCTTCGAGCTACTCTCCAACTCTCCCGAGACTAATTGCCCACCACCGCTTCTCTCCTCGAGGACCATCTCTCTCTCTCTCTCTCTTCCTCCACCACCTTAGGAGACGACCTATCTCTGCACCACCGGGCCAATATTCCAGATACCGCAGAGTTTCTCCACAAGAGAGATCGAGTTTATATACATGTGTATGTACCTGAAAAAGAATACGTGTCCGGATCTAGCGCTTATCTATCCTAGTAACGTACGTAGCAGCCAAGTTTAGGACTAGGACACACCGAGAGTGGAAATTTCATTCAAGGACATTCTATACACAAAGGTTGTATCGTCCAACGGACGCAGCACACGCATGCACGTGGTAACACACACACACACACACAGATACAGGATGCAGGGGGTGGTCGGTTCAAAGAGCACGGGTTGGCAGAGCGAGGAGTCCCTTGATCCGTGCGCGTCGTACGTTCCTGGATCTGATCGTTTCGGAGTGGAAACTTGGAAGGGTTGTAGGTGGTCGGTCGTTGGCGAGGCTGAGGCGGAGGTGGTGGACATCGGACGGACATTTGGAACTGGCACGAGAGTTGGATGGTCGAGGTGAGGGGTCAGGGGGTGGCGTACAAGGAGGTTTGGCGGGACCAGCCAGGCAGCAGAAGGGGAGTGACGGCTCTCGGGCAAGAAGGAGATTTCCTTGCTGTCCCGTCCACATGCTCGATTCAGTTCACCGTCGAGTGGCAAAGTAAGCCGGTGTTGGTGGGTGCTGCTCGAGAGAGGGAGAGGGAGAGGGAGAGAGAGAGAGAGAGAGAGAGAGCTAGGGCCAGAAGCACAATGGCCGGCCTGGCCTGGCCTGCCGGGGGCCACGTCAGCTCGAGCGCGCGCGAGCCAGCTCCTGCCTTTGTACCCAGGGATGTTCTCTAAGAAGGACTCGCAAACAACCGTCATCTCCTCGACGTTTCTCCTATACAAACCTCAACCGACCTGACTGACGCTATCCCCGCCCCTGCACCTCTCTATCCACCTCTGCAAATTGGAAACTCCGCATTAATCGCCATTTTCCATTTAGTCGCCTCGCACACAATTACGTCCTTCCTCCCCCCCCCCCTCTCTCTCTCTCTCTCTCTCTCTGGAATATAATATAGTACTTTTGACAGCGAGCCAAATCCTCGCAACTCTTCAAAATCGAGGTTTTTCCTAATCGCGAATCAGCGATGATCGTACGCTCGTTTCTCTCGATTTCCTTCAATAGCTATTATTTATCTCTCGTAAGATTCGTTATTCGAACAACGGTATGCGTAACCCGATGGAATCTATCAGGAGAGACCGCGGCTCCAGCAAAATAGGAAAATAATGATTTTACAAGAATTTATACTAATAGTCTCGTGTTACACCTGTCCCGTATATTCACGCCCGGTGGAAACGTACAAGGGACACCACATACCTCTGCGTGAAATACACTCTCGAGTAACTAACATCAAACCTGTATCGTCTGGCACTTGCGAGTTATTCAACCGCAGTTGACTCTTATTAATTTAAATGGAAATAACTAGAAGGTTCTGCACACACTTGTGTGTGTATATAAACTCAACACAGCTATAGTATCTCGTAAAATTCGACGGATAATCCGCTGGAAAACTTTTCATTTATCGAGCTGACCGAATGGAAGCTATATGATCGATACAACTCGTCTACGAAGAAAAAATAAGATACGAGAGAAACTCGTATAGCAAATATTTGCCTAAAAATCAATGTACGATCAACTGGATCTAGGTTCAAGATCGTTGAAACGTTGGATATTCGAGATCCAAGGGAAGTTAGCAATGTTCAGCTTCCACTCCAGTATATATATATATACACAAAATTCTCAAAGATAGTCTTTCCTACATCATGAATCAATAAACGAACGAATTATCGCAGGGAAGATCCGAGATAATACGTCAGCATTCCCCCGATTCCTGGGCGTTGGAGGAGCGACCGGTCAGGAGGCATATAATGAGTTTTAAACGTCTCCCTCGAATAGGTGCGGAGGAAGGGAGGCCGGGGGTCGGCGTGGGTCTGGGTAGAGGGAGCGAGAGGGTCGCGCGAAACGGTAACCGAAATACATGTTGCGTGCAGGACGGAGACGGTACTGCAGGCATGCCGGCTTTACACGGGGGACGACAGGACGCATAATATAACGGACGTGCATAAATCCACGTGCCAGTCAACAATGTGCATAAATACTGGCCCCTTGTAACGCGGTCTCTGCGGGTGGGTGGCTGTTTAGGGTGGCTTCGGGGGTTGAGGTTTGGCCGAATCGCGCAACAACTATGCGGCGTCGCAGTTCCTCACTCCGAGGAGACAACCTGTGGTTATATGCTCGTCAGACGAGCACACGTATATGCATCGCACCTATACAGTGAATCCGCAGCCATACCGAATCGAATGAAACGAAATTTCAAGACTAACCTTCGCTGGCTCCGATTGCAACCCACTTTTCTCCACCCATATATATATATATATATATAGTGTGTAGCGGCGTATATGCAACGCGCGGAAGAAGAAAGAAAGTTTAAAAGTTTAGCCGCAACACAAAAGCTCCGCAGAGATTTCTATTCTACCTCTGCAGATTCGTATATAGTTATATCTATATATATAGATGAGGAGAAGTATATTTATTCGAATCGAAATTGCAGCGGGCAATCGAGTAACGATTCGAGACGTCCTCTCCTCGCGAGACGTATAAACTTTGATAATGTCTTTAGTACTCTGATATCCAGGACTCGTTGCGAAGTAATAACGGCCTCTGTACTTTCTAAAGAGGCAATAAGAGAAGGGTCGCTTAACCAGAGAGAGAGAGAGAGAGAGAGAGAGAGAGAGAGGGTGACCGGAGGAGAGGCAAAAAACACATACACGCGGAAGCGGAAAGAGGGAAAACAAGATTCCAAGGGATCCCGTCGCCTTCCCGGGAGGCTACCGGTTGCGTTCGTAAATACACATATATACGTTTCAATCTCCGGCGTAATCCCGGACGGGCGACGGTATTAGAAAAGTTTTTCCTGCCACTACATCAGGGCCATGCCGCTTGCTTAGCCGGCTTACGCTACCCCTCCCTCTTCTTCCACTCTCGCTTCTTCGCTCGTCCCGTCGGACGAGAGCACCGCCGAAAGTAACCGAAGCTCCAGGAGACTCTAACACACACACACACACACACACATATATACTCGCCACAGTCGAGCAAGATTCCGAGACTAATGGCAAAGGCTAAGGCTAAAACGAAACGAGCAAGTCGCCCGCCACCGCTGCCGCGCCGTCGTGATTACCGAGGAAAAATCAGGAAGTACGAGCCACGCCGATACGTAACTCGGTTTCCGGATGCTCCCGCGCGCTCCGCTAGACCATGCTCCGTCGCTATCTTCGGGCCAAAGCCAGGAGCTAAAGGACACCAGGGACCACGGAGACCGTACCACCAGTTTCGCAATCTTATCCGGCCAGTGTGCTTCCCCCCCCCCCTCCCCTCACTCCTGTCCACAGTATCTTCGGCAACCCTTTCCAAAAGCGCAACGCCGAAACCCACCCTCCCGCCCCCTTACTTCATTTCTCCCAGCTCTTTATCCCGACCGCCGTACAACCATGTATTCTCTTATTCCAAGTTTCCACTTGCGAGCATCCGCTGGCCAGGACGAGCGTGTGTTCTTTGCCCGAGTGTGCGGCGACGTCCTCGTAAATAGTTGAGTCGATAGTCGAGGATATCGGCTAATATTCCGAGAGACACCGTTATAGGTATCTCGTGCGCCCGGCTCTCTCGCTCGATTCGATAAATGACGCCTGCTACGTCTCTCATGGACATTTTCCCACCCCCCTTCCCTCCTAGTCTGCCAGCACTAACCTTACCTATATACCTCGAGGCAGGACCGACGACTGTACAATATTTATATTATCCCAACAGGACACTCCCGGGTAACACGGACATGATTGCAATCCCGTTCATATATCTTCAGCTATACGGCCAAACGCGACTCTACGCCACGCTGGGGACGTATCAAAACCGGCGGCCACCTTGCACCGAACCACGGACAGCGCCATCATAATATTTTCAGATAAACCTACGATTTCATCTCTATCTCATTCTCCACCCGCTATATCCTCCTTGGCTATCCAATGAGAGACCCGCTCCGTCTGCTCGGCCTCCGCGAGCATCATCGCCGCACTCGTCCCTCGACAAATTCGTCGAACCTTCCATTCCATTCCATTTCCACCATTGCACTGCTTTTATATACACACCTTGTCTTATATTCCTCCATGTAGTTTGTTATTTATTTACTATATTTTTATATAAATGTATATACGAAAATTTAACAGTAGTGTCCAAATGTACGAAATTGCAAATAAACGCTTTTTTAACTCTGCCACATTTGTTTGCTGTTTAATTTGCGGAGGGAATCATGATGAGATGACGTCGACACAATGGAATATTGATGGAGGAAAGCGGAAACGCGCGGTGGTGGCTGAAGAGAGACGAGGAGAGGAGCAGAGATGGGACGAGGGAGCAGAAGAGGAGAGGTAAATGAGGCGAAGCCAATCGTTTCATTGCATCAATAGTCGTAGCGGAGTTGTACCAACTTTCTTGATAAATCCCGCTTACTTTGCGCCATAACATAACTTTACAGAATCGGAACCACGGCCATGGAAGAATTGCGATTTGTAACTTTAGATGAGGTCCCCCGCGGAGTCTATCCCCCACCACTCTTTAACCGTATTACCGAGGCCCCTATCCTCCGCTACGAGAACCTTCCTCCGCCACCCCTCCACTCTTCTTCCGCGCAGAGGATTTTGAAGAAAACTCCTGCGGGACCAGCACCGGTTACGATCGCGGAAACTCCTCGAATTAACGTACCCCCCACTGGATCCTTGCGAGGCCTCCTGGACGAACGCTCGAGGAGAGAAAAAGTAGGATCGATAAACTCCTCAAGGTCCTCGATCAGCTTCGTCGATGATCCTGAAAGAACATTTGGCTACAGTCACAGTCGAATCGATGTTGAATCGTGTACCAACGCAACGTCTCGCGCGAGGTGTATAACTCGAAGAAGCAACATTCTTATGCTCCACCATCTTTTTTATTCTAAATCTTCCTCTCCCTTAATTATTTCTATATATGTATATATTTATTAATTTCTGCCGATTCTTCTTCTTCGAAAGTACACAAGAGATTGTCCGAATCTCGCGATGAGAGTTATTCAATATCGATAATCGCGGGTAGAATCGATCGATCGTGCCACGCGACGCCGCAGCATCGAGTGACGAACGGAAGGGTGGAGAGGGGGTGGGGAGAGGGGCAATAAGAGGGCTAAGGTGAATTTAACAGGGCGCGGAAACATCAATGAAAAGCTAAGCAATCGAGCGAGGTCGTCTACGCGAGATTTCGATCATTAATCGCCCTGGATGAATCGTGTCGAACGCGGTAGGTTAATTTTCCAGGAATAATTGGGATCGGAACTGATCGATTCGGGGCTCGCAAGGAGGTGGCGAAACGCCGTCTAAGTCATCTCATTCGTCTTCGGTAAGATACTCGAGAAAGGAGATCATCGATTTCGTTGGCGGAAGGCTAAGGAAAATTAAATGATGCAGACCCTCGTTGAAGGAGAGTTATTTGTCACGGTCGTTGAGATGGTCTTCGCCCTCCGAAGGTGAGTCTCGCCCTCCCCTGCCTCCGCTACCCCCTCTGCACAGCCACCGGCTTATTCGAACCCTCTCTCTCTCTCCCATACTTTGATCCAACGAAACCACCATTTGTAACGAGTCTATTATATACATTCGATGCTAAACTGCTATATATATATATATACAAATGACTCGACTCGATCGGCTTAAATAATGATGAACAAACTTACGTGCACCGATGACCCGTATAAAACGCGTTGCACAGAGAAACTGTAGCGCGATAGAAAAATATTTTTAGCAAATGAAATACGTGTATATATATATATATATACGAGTGAACAAATAGTTTAAACTCCAAGTAAATATTTCTAGCGAGGACCTGTTGATGCTTTTAACGGTGCTTGTAGTTTCATTTTGGGCCATGGATGGGTGGGAAAGTTCGAAACCCTTCGAATAGGAACGAAAAAAAAAAACAGAAGAAATATATATGGGTTGGCGATAAAAATGCTGTGGACGAGACAGAGAGGCGATTCGTGTGATGCTCGATGAAGATCTTATTATTAGCTATATTCGGGGGAGAGTTTTAAAAATCCTTCGATCTATTGCTCTTCAGCATCGTCCATTCCCCAACTATACATATACATGTATACGTAATAAACTATACATTATTCTCGATGAGCGAGGAAAGATGATTGTCCAGAGGGAGTAGGATCGAGGGTGGACTGTCTAGTTCTTGAGGAATTCGAGTAGACCGTTTGCGGATTTTAATGGAGAGGAAGAGTTGCCACTAGAGGAGAAGTAGGAGGGTGGTGGAGGGGGGAGGGGGGTCTTCCGGCAAATTGGCATTCTTCTTTCTATCGGAGTGACAGGGGCGGGTTTGACAATCGCCAGCTTCTTTGAACGTCCCTGGATCCGAAGTGAAGTGATCTCCGACTGGCACGGTCGACTCTACCTCGGCTCCGAAAACCCCCTTTTTACCCGACGACCGACTCCTCCACAGGCGTTCACGGTGCCATTGTGCGCGACTAATTAGTCGAAGCGCGAGATCGAGAAGCGAACGGCTTTAATTAACATTCCTGGCTCGCCCACTGCCTTGCTACCTTCTCGGAAGGGCAAATTGAAGGCTGTAAATGTCGGTGGAGCCGAGAGACGCCCTATCCCCCCTCTCGTCCCTCCTCCCCCACCCCCTCACAGAAATTAGACACTATCTCTCCACTGATTCCACGCGGCGCACAATTTCCCCGAATTTTCCACTTTGTTTTATTCGTCGATACGCACTTGCAGCGTACCTACATATATATATATATATATATATATATGTGAATACTCGAACCGATGGAATATACGACTTTGCTATGTTATCGCAACATATCGCTGAACGCAGTCGAGACGCGTGACGCGTTCGTTAATTGCGCAGGGGTGACGAAGAAAAAAGAGGAAAGGAAAAAAGAAATCATGTCGAGTAGCATCTAATAATAATGCAGTGGCGAACATAGGAGGAGGAGGAGGAGGAGAGAGAAGCGTTGGCAGGGACGAATAAAAATTCAGCGATATGAGTGGAGAATCGAGGGAAGCTTTACGATAATATTGCCGGGGCCGATTGGGTTGAGCGTGGTTCGGCCTGGAGTTGGGGGATGAAAGTGGAGCGTGGCGGCATCCCGACCCGATAAACAACGGCACATCCACCGAAGCCACCCCTCACCCCCTCCCAACCTCACTCCTCTTCTCTACCAACCCCTATCTACCGCGTGTAAATTCACGACACTTGCGAATAACTGCCCCGCATTGCACAATCGACACGTAGATCGTCATCCCTCCAGCTCTATACTCTCTCTCTCTCTCTCTCTCTCTCTCTGTTTCATCCCCCATCGAAAACTCTGCTGTCGAGTCGTGCAAATATTTTTTTCTACTCCAATTATACAGAGATTCTCTTTGCATCGAATTACACACTGGAAAACCCAACAAGTTCCCCATAATCATGCGCGAATCAAATACAAATTCAAACGTCCTGCGCTCTTTTGCATCAAGTTTGTATCAGTGGAAATCGACTTGACGCGTCGAATATCAATCCTGTATTGGCTACGCGTGGGAATAGCGCTGTATATATATATATATTTATAATTCGATTCTTTGGCCGTACAAAAACTATTAGTCTTTGGGAATTGCTTGAAACGAATGGAGAGATGGATATGTTTATTGAAAGCTTCGCAAATGTGAGCATTATTTTTTGGGCTTTTTTGTTTTTCGACAAAGTGAGTTTGTAGGGGGAGAGGCTCGTGGGAATGTGTTTGAACAATTTATAGGAATAATTTAAACAAATGCTTGGCAGATTCCGCGATGAGTCAGGAGTAATGGCATTTCTACGTTTTATATAGGGAAGCAACAGCAGCAGTAGCAGCGGCGGATCGCGTCGATTCACGTCGGGCCCCGAGTCGTATATTGTAATTCGTAGGGATTGATGGGTCCATAAATGTCGGTACATTGAAAGGCAATTATGCCTTGTGATCGACGGAATGAAGATAAATAGATCATGGCGCACGGACAAGTAGCGCGTAATCCGACCAAACTTTTCCGTTCAGATTTTTTTATCGCAGACATCGCTTCAAATAAGAACAATGCCATGCTCCTAAATAACCACCGTTTAAAAAGCCAAAATCAATTATCAAAATAGTTTCACACGTTTTAATCCTATCTCGCCGAATCGAGCGTCCTTTCTTACTGACGAAAAATCAATATTTTCTGCAACGTTATATTTAGCAACACACCCCCGATGGCTAGTGCATCTACAACGACGAGATAATTAAAGCAGTTTTTGCAAAAATACTCGAAATATCCTACACGTTATTGATGCAATTAGCGTAGAAAAATGTCTGAGTTTTGTACTAAAATCGTCAAGCGCGACAAAGCGTTTGCTATTTTTTTTTTGCTATTATTTTGCCAAAACCATGAAAGATTGGTGCGTCGTTGTTGTATTTTTAGGAATTTTGCAGGAGAATTTTCCGCAAATGTGGAGACCGATGACGTGGTTTGGACATGGAAAATAGGTGGGATCCTTGGGTGAGGATGATCGATCCGAGAAGCGCAGAGGTCGAGACGAATGTATCAACGGGGGAATCAGCGAGAAAGCCCAGGGTCCAAGCGGAACACAATTAACCAGAAACTCACCCCCACCCCCGATCTTACAACGTTAACAGTTTTCCTCCTCCCGCCCGCTTTTCACTCTTCTTCTTCTTCTTCTTCAGCTTCTTCTTCCTCTTCCCCGGCGCGCAGTAGGTATCCCATCCCGATAGGGGGAGCGTCGTCCCCCACCCCCGCGATAACTTTTTCCTTCTCCGCTTGTAGCGTGCTCGAATTTATGCCGGACGGAGAATTAATGCGTGACAGATTTGTAGTTATTACGAGGAGGTGGAGGTTGGATGAAGCAAGTAGGAAGACGAGTGGGTTCGCTCAGCGATAGAAAAAGAAGGTGAACGTGGTGGTGGTGGTGGTAATAGTAGTAGTAGAAGTAACGTCAGAGCAGTGTAGAGGGGGGGGGGTGGAATGGGATGAAAGGAGAGACGCGGGGAGGGTTGGAAGTATCCGAAGGCAGAACAAGTTGAAGGTGGATGGAGTAGGAAGGAAGGTTGTGCGCACGGGCTGGAGGGGTTGGGGGCGTTGAAAAAGAAGGGAAAGGGGAGGTTTCGCAGGGCATCCATGGCAGCACACGGATGGGCCAGGGGGCAGGGGGGCAAGGCAAGGCAAGGCAAGGCAAGGCAAGGCAAGGCAAGGCAAGGCAGTGAGGCATTCAGGCAACGATGGCGGCGGAAGTGAGCCCATTACTTATTATAACTGCCTGGCGAGCGAACGAAGCGAGCGAGGAGCGCCTGTCAGGCATCCATCATCGCGACGAATGGCCTCGCTGCCAATAACATCCGCCGTCATCGCCAACTTTCCGCGGCCTTGCCCGCTTCTTCCACCCTTCGTCGTTAACCTCCCTCGGACTATGTATCATGCCTGCACTCGTTTGTATTAATCCTCCCGGGCCAAATAAGAAAAGCCAAGAAACTGCAAACGTTGATTGAATAGCCTCGCTCCGCTCCAATCTTTTTTCACTTTTCACCCGACTCTCTCTCTCTTTCTCTCTCTACATATATATACACACTAGCAGTGGCGCATGAAAAAATTAACAGAGCCAAATCCACCCATATATAGAACATTTTGCACTCGTCCAACATTTTCATCGCTCGTTCGGCACCCTCGCGAATGCACAGGCGGAATGAAATGGTTGTTCGATTCTTCGAGAGCCGAAGAAACGAGCGTATCTCGCGGTGCTCCGTCGAGTCGACCTTGCGCGTGGGTTTGCGCGTTCCTTCCAGTGGCCTTGGGCAGCATTTCGCCGAGTAATGTCGGTATCCGGTGTTATGAGCCGAGAGCTATCTGTATGTATATATATATATATATATATATATAGGCAACAGGAAAAGTAATACCTTCATCTCAGCAAGTACGAGCTTTCCTCCCGCACACGCTCTCTCTCTCTCTCTCTCTCTCTCTCGTCTATTCACGTGGGGCGTCGCGTTATTTCGGATATCGATACTCGTATAGTAAAATGTTTCGGCACGGTTAGAGGCGTTCCATATCTCGCGTCCTCCAGAGCCACTTGCATATCCACGAATTCCCTTTTCCACTTGCAAGACTGGCCGATTCAACTAGCAACCCCCCCCCCCCCCTCCTCCCTATTTCTCCTTATCATAGTATATTCTCATTTCACCTTGACTATTGCTATATATACATATACACGTTTTCCTCAGAAACTCGCTCCACTGGAAGACTACCACCGGTCTTTCTTTAATCAGCCAGCCCCTTCAATATTTTTCCCATCCTTCTCTTATATTTCATTGTTCCTTACACACGCTGTCTCCGTTATACTCGAGCCAGCTCCACGTACACACATATATATATATATATATATATATATATATATATATATCCACGCGATATCTCGGAGAAGAAGAGCCGTATCACCGACGTATTTACGAGCGCCGTAAGCCTCGATCGTAAGGCCAGCCATGGACATCGATATCGACCTCCTTTATTCCTTTTCTCCTCCTTTACACCCTCCCATTCTCCGTCCCTTTATCACGCTACCTTGACTATCATCCAAAGTCGACGACATCCCTCCCCCCCCCCCCTTCCCATTTAATTCCTCCAAATGCACCTCGCTTAAAATATTCCGCGCCACTTTATCGTCCAGATAAGTGCGCAATAAAGATCGATATAAATTCAAGACGAGGAAGCGGCGGCGCATCGGTTTAGGCACTTTGCCGAGGTCTTTCAAGGCCATTGCGATGTAAGGGCGTGGGTGATTTAACGTAGCGTGTCATAGAGCTGGAGAACGACAAAGCTAGCTAGGATGCGGCAAGCTCGGCGTCCCGACGATCCGGCGCATATTTAGAGCCAAGGGGTGGTTGCAGAGGGGGAGGATTTGTGCAGGTGCGTGTGTGCGTGTACGTGTGTGTGGAGTAGAGAGGACGTACGGTCAGTTAGGGCTGGGCATATGGCAGGTCGTATCTATGTATCCAGGCGGACAGCTGGAGTGACTCATGGCGGATTACAGTGATTGCTTGTTTATGGTCATTAACATCCTCGTGGTCCCATAACTACCCCGCATGGCGTCCCATCCCATCAACAAACCTCCGTGCTACGTGCATCGTATGCCACTAACGTACTGCTTTACTCTCCCACCCCCACCCCTCTCCTTCGTGCTTATACCTAACATACATATACTGGCGAACACACACACACACACGAAGATCGACGTCGTGGATGATTCGATGGCGGAACCGATTATATCGATGGATGACCACGCCACCGATGTTCCATCGACTCTTCCCCGATGCCATTCGTCTTTTCGTCGCGTCGAAACCACCAAATTTCCCCACGGTTCTTCGCGGAAAGGAATATATATATATAGAGTGATTTGGTTTCTAGAATGAAAAGCAGGAGGGGGGAGGGTGTTTCGATGGAGAGAGAGCAGTCGCGTGCGGTTTGGATATAACAAGCAATTGGTCGATTTGAAACTGGTGCAAATACGCGAGGGATGGGAGGGGGGGGGGGGGGGGGGTTGATTGATGGAAACGGGTCTCCTAGAGCAACTGCTGCCCACCAGCAGCAATTATACTTGGTACACGCATCGAGTCGGGCGCGCATAGATCGTCGGGCTGGTTGGCCTCGAATCGGCTCGGCTCGGCTCGCTGGCCATGCAGCAACGCTAATACGACCTCGGTCCTCGGTGGGTGCGTAACTCGCGCGCCACTCTGCAACAACCAACGTCCATCGATAGCCTCCCACCCCTCACTGGACCGTCCGTCCCTTGATTGCCTCATTGGATCGCATTATGTCGACGCCATTATCATAATTCAAGCATTTTTCACGGGCACCCCTCACGGGCTTTGGCTCCCAGCCCGCGGAGAGAGGGACGGATCGATTCAAACTAGACCTTCTCCGTTCTCCACTGAGCCTTCCGTATACCGAAACGACTAATTATCCTCACCTACGCCACACACCGCTCCACTCTCCCACACCGAGAATAAAGTGCACGATTCATCGGGACGAGAGCGAGAATTATCACGTAGGATCTGGTCAAAGCGAATTTAGAGTCATTCTCGAGGACCTCTCGGAGGCTCCTCGATAAGAAAGTGGCGTAAGGACCTTGAAGAGGGTTGTTATTATTTCGTTCGAGTTATTTGACGTTGTCGAGAGAGAAGAATTGGGAAGAGTATAGTGGCTGGTGTGCTGTATAATATGATAATAAGGCCCACCCCATAACTATATAGGTATAATCGTCCAGCATAACTCAGGGTGGAGCGACCTGGACGTCGACTACATCCAACGTAGTGACGCACGCCTCGCGGTGAAGCGTCGCGTCGCTCGTGTCGGAGGGCTCACTCTCTCTCCTGTCCACCCGGGGATCAGCCGCACGGAGCGAATACTCCAAGAGAGATCTCGCAGCTTTCCTTAATTTATTGATATAATCAGCTCAGCTTTGTTAAACGCGCGTAATAAGACTGCCAAGGGTACGTGAATAATCCGCGCCCCGATTAAAGTACTCCTAATTGGACTGCTATACACGACTGACGAGAAACTCGACTCTTTTCCTCCTCCGCGTCCGTTGGTTCGCTATTTTGTGTATTGTCTTTGTTATACCCTTGGGGGGGGGGGGGGGAGATGAGGACTCGTCTGGTCGATTCGCGAAATACCGAACGCTGTCCGTGTCGTCGTCGATGGGACCAACGACTAATCCTGCGCGTACACAAACACGCGAACCTAAAGGTGTGATGGGGAGAGAGGGGGAGAGAGAAAGAGAGATACATGGCTGCCGTACGTTACACGTGTTACCAGCCGGCACGTACGGGTTACGTCCGGCAGTCAATCGCTCTAATACTCGCACTCCCTGCGCGCGTTCTCCACATCCAACGACCACCCTCCAGCCCGACCCCTTCCACCTACAGTCCAGGAACTACATCACCAAGTGATTACCCCCTCCACTACCCTCCCCCACCCTAGCATTCACCAGCCGCGAATCGTTTCCTGTCCTCCTCTCTCCTCTCCACGTTTTCGCACACGTCTGTATAGTGTTATGTGTACACTGAGAACAAAAATTCTTTCGTTGGAATGTATCGTGATTCGAATGACCCTGATGAGATTATTTATTTGGAATAAACCTTATATTCGATTTTAGTGAAATGATTTCTTTTGTAGAATCGATCAATTATTTGTTAAAATTGAATAATGAACCTAGTTCTTTTATTGGCTCTGTTCTATAGACACGATTAATTGAAATAAAATATTTTTTCCTTGGTGTATTTATATCTATCACTGTCGATCTAGCATAAGATGTATAAAAAAACTTCTCAAATTTTCCAATAATTCTCCGTTGCTTCTTTTCCCACAAATTTCCGTATCAATTTTAGTAACAAGAATCACATAGTTCGAACGTCAATGAGCGTTTAAAAATCGAGGGACGAGTTTTCATCGGAATTTTGACAATTGACTCGCGCGAGCTTATACCAACCTACTCCCCCTCCCTTTTTTCCTCTCGAGCCCTTTCCGCGGGACTCGCGCGAAGCGAGCTGAAACAAAGCTACCTCGATCATGAAATACCGAGCTGGAGCTTGCCTTAACGTAGGTGGCTGACTGCGTGGTTTATAGTGATGCGACAAAAATGTAAATGCGATATCGTCCAGGATTCCGCGGTATAAATCTCGCGTTAATGCGTGCTGTTGGCTACACGGGAGGGAAGAGCTACGGTTAGAAGGGTCGTACAAAAGAGACAGAAGGAAGAAAAGGGTGAGGAGGAGGGGGGGAGGGGGGGTTGAAGAGAACGAGAGGAAAAAGGTGAAAAATCGAAAAGAATGGAAAAGGGAGGGGGGAAGAAAACGGTTATACAGTGAAAGAGGGGAGAGACGCTGAGGAAGTAAGGTATATATAGAGGGATGAAAAAAAAGAGGATGTCTCTAGCGACGAAGAAGATTCTGGCCAGGCGTTCATTAGGAATCCCTTCGTCTTCGAGTTACCCTCCGCTCTTGTCCATGTGTCTATACGTACGTGTGTGTGCGCGAGCTGAAGCGTTATTTCTACAATCTGAAGAGAGAAAGAAAGGGGGGGGGGGGGGAGGTGGCTGACGGATAAGGTTGAAGCAAGAGATACACGGCGAGGGTTTACTGGAGCTGGTGGGCCTGGAGGGGCGAGGGTGCCGCGATAGATCACGCGGGCGGCAGCGCTCCTTCGAAAAACATCCATAAAACGCAGTAGGGCGGACTCAGCGACAATAAACTCTACATATAAATCTTGTCCTGTGACGCCGTGATACGCTGATGGTGAGCACGATAATCTCCGAGAATGCGGGCCCCTCATCTACTCTCTCTCTCTCTCTCTCTCTCATTCCCCCTCTCAACCCTTCCAACCCCCGCATACGCCAGTCTTTCACCTCGAGACGTTCCTGAAACTCACCAAATTTCTTTCCACCATTGAATTTGCATGAATCGACGTTCCTCCTCCGCTCAGCAACCCTCCTCTCTCCCTCTCTCCCTCTCTCTCTCTCTCTCTCTCTCTCTCTCTCTCTCTCTCGCAGTCGGACCGGCTACTCCTACGACTCCGAGATAAACGTCCCAAGCTCCTGCAGCGTACTTTGCTCCAGTTTCGCTGGAAACTCTTGCACCGACGAAAATATTTATGATTATTAGATATATATATATATATACGAGGTAGAAATATCTCCAGAGTTTTTCGGGATCTTGGCCAGCGCGTCATTCTGGACACAATTATGGTGCATGCGAACTTTCGGCATTGTTAATAATATACCAAAGTGTATATCGGGTCGAGAGGTCGATATAGGAATCGGTTGTGTACTATACGTGCTCCAAGAGAGAGAGAGAGAGAGAGACTATGCGTGTACAGGGTCTCCGAGGTAGTCCAAGTATATATACGTGTACGGTGTTAACGGGCTGCCGTTTTCGATAAGAGGCGGTGGAACGTCGACACTGATCGCGCGCGACGTGTAAGCAAGCTGCTCGTAAAGTGTTTAGTCGAAGGTCGGGCAGAGAAGCGAGGGGGAGGAGGGGGGGGGGGGGAGTCCTGCTCCTGCTTCGAATCGGCTGAATGAGTTAAACTACACGAGCTCTGACGGTAATAATTGAGTGCCGCTCTGTCTAGTTAGCACCTCGCGCCTTCCCGTCGACTGCCACTCGTCACTTTATCGACTGAACGACACCGATGCGTGACAAATTCATCTTGCCTCAACCACACCGACGCCCAAAACTATTATCGACGCTCCGCAAGCTCGATTACTCGCAAAATCAAACCTCTATATATGTATATATAGTCTCTATGGTTAGGTCCTGTACATGTGCATGATAATGAGAGAGAGAGAGAGAGAGAGAGAGAGAGGACGAGGTGGTTTAGGGTTCTTGCTGCGAGTGTATTAGGAGAGAGCCAGCGCGATAATGCAAGATTTACTCGACGAAGAAAGGGTACGAGGAGGAGGAAGTAGATGAAGAGGGAGGAGGAAGTTTCGTGGCCTTTTTTCGGACCTTCCTGCACAGGGACGTTAGCGCTCCGAATGCAAGAAACGTCGACGAGCGAACGAATGGGAGTAGTCGGCCAAGATCCGGCGAGTTTGGCTCTCGAGTGAATAATTAAATTACGCCGGAGTGCAAGAGAGCGAGAGAGTCCTTCCCCCCACCACCGATCGTCTCGATTCCCCGGAAGGTGAATCTTCGGCTTGCCTCTGCTCCGGGGTACTATATATATGTATATGTATACAGCGGAGAGAGTATATAAGGGGCTCAAAGTTGAAATTTCACGCGCCATTGTTCGATCCCGAGCGAAGGAATAGCGGAGGAGAGTCGGAGAGAAGCATTTGGGGAACGGGCAAAGGCACGAGGGGGGCGGTGAATTACGGCTACAGATACGCCGAGACACAGCGGAGAGGAATCAGCGGGCGAGAGGGTTAGGGACCGGCGTGGCTTGGCTTGGCTCGGCGTGGCGCGGCGTCGAGGCTGTGTAGGAACATCCTGAGACTTTAATTCCCGCTTACATCCACAGGACCAACCGTGCCACGCTTCTTCCTCGGCCTAAGACTTCGATCTCGATTTGCTGAAACGAGATTAATCGCGACTACCACCCCCTGCCTCGATTCACCTCCAACATCCTCTTGACGGTCGTTTAGCCCCAACACCCACGATGGATGGCCGCCCCCTATTAAATCGAATCCCTCTACCTTCTTTCCCATTACGATCCATCCCCTCCCAATCACTCCACGACCAGAAGAAAATCAAACTTTTCCTGTGTACGAATAAACGATACTCGACTCGTGTGTATCATTTTTTTATTCCTTCCTGGTAGTGATTATACATGTATGTATTACGATATTAAAACCTACGTGATGTAAAATGTAAACAATGCACTTTGATCGAATAAATTTATATTCTAAAAAAGCGTAATAAATATATTTTTAGAAAAATTTTTAAAACCAGTACGATCCTCGAAAAAATGAGATTCTCCTTTTTCTGAAATTGATTCTGGATGGCAGCAACAAGGAGAGGCTTGTTAAAATGTCGAGGCAGGATTTAAGTGTATATATATATAAATGTATGTAGAGACGCGGTGGTTCGGAGGATGATCCAGTCGGTGGCTCCGCACGAAGGTAGAACACTCTCGGAAGGTATGTCGATACGTATATAGCTGAGGTAATCAGAGGGAAGTAAAGCTTTCGGAAACACGTAGGGCAATTACAGCGGCTATCCCGGAAAATAGGGAGTTTCTATCCCACGATTGTTATCTACACGTGTTGTTTATTGATTGTCTCGTTGTCTCGAGGAAACCGGCAACGTACGTCGTCGGACCAAAAGCACGGCTGGCGGTAATTGCCGCTGGCGAAGAGGCACGACAAAATGTACGCTCAGCGCGTGTATTCGAAGAATTAAATTCCGGAATGGATTAAGGTTAACTACGGGAAAGAGGGAGAAGGCCGGTCATAAATTTTCCTGGCAAAACTTGCGCGATGGGAACAATACTAATTTACGTTGCCGTGAGTCATCTTAATATCTATTCGTACGTACTAGAGAGAGAAAGTAATGTAAACACCGAGTTTCGCCTCTAAATCCTACGTCATTTTCCAGAGGAAAAACATCAACGAGAGTCCTGCCGAGTTTTTCAACCACAAAATCAAAAAGTTGAGCGAATTCTAACATTTTCGCTCTTTGCGTTCAAGGGTGCAATCATTTTCCTATAACGCAATGGACTTGTGCGAGAAAAAGGGGGGAGAGCGTTTTTTCCTCATCTATATATATATATATATACGCGTGTATCAAGATGAAGGTCCAAGGAGAATGGCCAGGAGCTTTTCGAGACAGGCTATAATTACGCGATTCTCTCGACGTCGATCGACTCGGCGTTCGTTGCTGTTACACAACGCAACTCGCCCGACGTAATTCATAACACGGATCTCCAGTGGAGTTGGACGGACGCGGGGAATTTATGCGATCGGGATTCACCAGGGGCCTCCGTAACTCGCGATCGCGGTACCACCCCTCGTCCCGCGCGAGCCGAGGTCAAGGTTCTCCAACGCTCCAACTTTATTACGTTCGCCATATTTTCTGGGTCATCGACAGCCTCTGGCTCCCTGCAGCGTTGCGTCGGCTTATCGAGTTAAGCGCGATAAGAGACGGGAAAATTCCGTAAGTTTTCCGGGAGCTTCGGATCCAATTTTCCTCGCATGATCCGGCGATGAACGGCATTGGCTTCTGACTGGCTCCCCCCCCCCCCCCCCCCCCTCCACAGTCGACCTATCGAAATCGTACAATGCGAGCAACAACGAGAGAGTGAGAGAGAGAGAGAATTCCTCGGAGAAATCTTCGCGGCGTTACATCATCCTACAACGCGTTGGCAACAAATTTCTTTCGCATTGTGCGGCACACGCGCGAAAAATGCTCCTCCGTTTGTGTATACACGGGCGTTCGCGAGAGGCGCGATGGGGGAGTCCCGATGAAAACTTCCCCTACCCACTCACGCGCACACACGGTCTCACACGCTTTTTTGAAAAATATTCCTCGGGGAGACGCCTCGCTCGCGATCGACTCGCGCCGACATCCAAATCCGCCCGAGCGATTGTTTCCTTACAACCTGTCACTCTGATTATTGACTCTACTTACATGCATGCTGATTCGCCCTCTATATACCAGTTCCCCCCACCCCTACCCTCCCACCACAATCCTGTCAAGTCTCTACGATTCTGTCAAGCGGCTTTCCGGATTCCCCAACATTTTCCCCTTTTCTCCCGTGGAAGCTCTCGAGCAACGCAGCCTTTTGTCACCGTGAAATCTTGTAACGTAAATAAGCGTTTTCTCTTTGACAACCGGAATAAAATACTGCGATTTCGAGAGAGGGACGAAAATCGTGTCAGCTATGCGAGACGCGAGGTATGTGCGAAGGTTCTGATAGAATCGATGCGTTAACTATGATAATTGAAAGTATGAAGAGTGTTGGAGGAAGAAGAAGAAATAAATGAAAGGCGAAGCAAAAGATGAGAATATAGAAGCATGGTGTAACAAAGCGGAAGAAAGAATGGGGATTCGAATTCTCTGGGTCGCCGATAAAGCACCTCGGTGGAATCCTAATAAGAAGCAAGAGGGTGGGGGCTGTTGCTGATGTTGGAAAGTGGGAGAAGTGGGAATAAAGTGTACTGGGGAGTTGGAACGCGTGCGGGGGTATTGTAAGGGGGGGGGGGAGGAAGAAGAAGAAGAAACAGGAGATTTCTTTGGCGAAGGGTGATGCACGGTGAAGAAAAGGGAGAGAGAGAGAGAGAGAATGTGGCACACAAGGGGGGGGGGGGGCAGAAGCCTGGGAATAAAGAGTGCGCGGATTAAGAATGCTTCCTCGGAGACGAGTTATAGTCGCTTCCTTCCCGTAGTTGGAATTAATCGGCCATTTCAGAGGCGATGCATTAACAGAGACACGGAGAGGATCCTTCCCTCCGCGAGTCTCTTCCCCTTCGCCGGCCCTGCAAACCCTCCGCGAAAGCCTCCGCAGCCACGTTTGCCCCCGGAGTGACTACTACTTTTATTCCAGACTCATTCGCGTCGATAGCCACGATCGTTGACAATAAAACTTGCGCCCCGGCCCCTTTTCCCTACACTACACCATATATATATATATATATATATATATATATATAGGTACCTATACCTCGTGCCTTCGGTTATTTATTCAATGACCTCCCCCACCCCTCCCACGCTCATCCCTTAGCCCAAGTTAACGCAACACCAGCCAGGACAAGAGAAATCGATTCCGACCGAACACGTGTCAGTCGTTCGACGGTATTTGCACTGAAATTTTGAAAGCGTCCCTCCTCTTTGATAGTCCAACTTCCGGTCACGTACGTCTCTACCTTTCGATCCCCCAAAACACGTTGATTTACGTCCTCTCGCGACTGTTAATCCCTCCTCTTATTTATTCTCTTCAGCGAGAAATCCGTTCACCTATAAACATATCAATTCATCACAATTCGTATATCGTTTGTACGTCTTGAGAGAAATTCACCAATCATCTCTACATGTATCCACCATGCAAAATCTTACGGACACTCGCGACCTCACTTCCGCTTAATTAAGCCAGCGAGAGAATTTTCAACGCCATATATATATATATATATATATATCTATAAACAAGTTGGAGAAAAGTTTTTTGTTTACAGTAATTAGAGAGGCGGCACGCAAGTCGAAGAAAGGTCCGAGGCTCATTCCGATGCATTTCGCGAAGCTGGCTAAAGAATTTTCAGCAGTGCGAGCTGCTGTTTCTTCTCTCCACTTTTTTAGGAGCTGCTGTTTGGTGTAGCATTGGAGGCCAGGAGAGCGAGTCTAATAGATTATAGAAAGTTGCAGGCTGCGGATTAGGCGCGAGAACAAGGTGAGATCTCGCAGAGCTGCAGGAGCCGGCCCCACTAGCCCCAGCAGCCAGTCTTAGGTTGCTGCGAGTCGTTAGGGGATAGCAAGAATGGTGCAATAGGAAATTCTGATACGTGCCGAGCATTCCGGGCGTATAACGCGGAAAGCGCGTGCTGTCTGTAGGCATCCGGCGTACCTGCCATTCCAACATCCCATGCAAATATAGCTGCAAGAGTAGCAAAGCCCGAAACTTGCCGCCGGCTAATTACAATCTTCACTTCACCCCTGAGCTTCATAACGGATAACGGGTCGGATCCGCCTTACCAACTTTTTGGCTTATTGTCTCTACCTACTGGCCACCTGGGATATGCACCCCCCAACTCAGTACCACACTCTCTTTTCTCCCCTATACACACCCACACACTTTCAAGCTCGTGTACAATTATACACAGTCTTCCATCGCTCGGTTCCACCCGCAAATTTAATCACGAAACGATCTGTGCAAAATGTTCAATTGTCCTGTGTTTAAACAATTTATTATTGATAAATAACTCGCTTCGAGTTTGACGAGCAAACTTGCATTTATACATAGGATACACCGAAGGTCACCCTGGAAGAGAATCGTGAACCTTACGACGCGAGACCCTTACTTTCCACCTAGACATATACACAGAGACTGATGAAAGGTGTTTCTCGCGAATTTTCCAGTCTACTTATAGAGTGACTCGGGTCACTGGGTGTCAAGCTTGATTCCGCGTATACGGCCTAATTGGCAGATTCGTCGTCCGTTAGGACGGATGCGCTATTAAAAGCCGTCGGGCTGCTATGTAAGAGCTTGTCGAGTGGCTAAAAATAAAGTGACGCGATTCCTTGTCCATAAAACCGACGAATAAGGGGATCGCGATAATGCCGTGCAAGGCCAAACCTTCCTCGGTGTAATCCCTGCAACTCTTGCCAAAGCCGATGCTACTTTCCTATTATCTTGTCGCGTAAATTGGACATGCGTGTACGATTAGGTTTTTCTTCCCTCGCGCTCGCCACCAGCCCTGCCTTTCTTATCCAACTTTTACCGCGTTAACCGGCTGCGAGGAGAAACTTTCAATGCGGCGAAAATACTTGTGAATTTAATGCGCCGTCGACTCTAACCCAGTACCCACTCTCGGCTCCTGCGTATCGTACACGTGCATGTGTCTGAATCTACATATATATATAAGAATACCATTACTCTATATAAGAATAACAATAATGGTCCATACAAGACGTTAGGATTTTTATATTTAATTTATTAATTCATTTTTCTTTTTATAATATAATTGTTATATATATATATATATATATCAGATTGTACGGAATATACAGCGTGGAGAAAAGTTTTTGCAGAGAACAAGAGTGGAGAGGAAATTGCAAAGGCGCTTGCGCGCGACTCCTAGTGGCTTCTGTCCGAGAGAAGACGAGACAGGAGGCTGACGGGACAGGCGGTCCACTTAAAATCGATACCGGGGTGCAGCCGTCTCCGTCGAGTGTAATTCCCATGCAAATGAATTGCAGCAACGGCCGGCGGCGCGGCGCGGCATGGGGGGGGGGGAGGTGGTGGCGGGGAGGGATTGATTTTTCCAAAGTTTCGAGCCACCGCGTCTCTCTGGCTCCTTCCGGGCACTGCACAGACTTCGGATACACCACGTGCCACTGGCATCCTGATACAAAGCTTTTCACGGAATCTCTTTAGCAATCTGTCCAACTCATCTAAATTCCAATAATCCAATTCTTATCCTCGCTACCCCCCCCCCTTGTGCTTTCCAGTTTCCTCTATATGCTATATACAATAGACGCACCCTGGTCCATTTAAATCCTTCAAAAATTCTCAACCGTGTTTGCCAAAAATTTCCGCAATTTTCCCTCCGAGTTTCAACACGGAAAATCGAGTAAACGACCGCGCGCTTCGTAATTATTTATAAGCTCAACCACGCCGCTTTTAGCATCGCTGATAATTGCGGGCAGGCGTGTATATACTCGAGTTTCAACGATCGACTCTACGCTTCTCGCGGAAGAGATAAAGAAGGAGGAATCACAAGCTTGTGCGGTGTATCGCGAGTTCCTAATCACGATCGAACAACAAGTTTTTCAAGGTACTCCCCCCTCTTCGCCCTTTCATATAGCACGAACCACTTCCGGCCAATCAATACGTCCGACGAAACGTGTAAATGCGTGACTGCGAAATGCATCTCTGGGAGCAATCTCCCTTTACTAATGAGCATATTCGCACCTCGTACAGCTGCGAGGTGCGATACCCAGACAAAAAAGCATTCCCATGCACACCTATGTGTGTACAACCGCTAATTCAATCGTATGACTTAATTATTTTATCGAGCATCGAGAGAAGTCGAGTAATCGAATTTCCAGGTATCTCATCGGAGGGGACGTTACCTCTCGACTGTGCTTATTTAGCGAAGGGGCACGAAAAAAGCCAGCGATTTATAACTATTAGGGGGGGGGGGGGGGTGAAATGGTGGAAAACGACGCAAACCGGAAATGGAGGAATCGCCGTCCGATCTTGAAACGGCTGTCGCGGCTTAAACGAAGCTTCGCTGCTAATACGCGAATGATTAATTATCGCCACGGCATCATCGTGCCTTAATGGAAATAACTAAGTATTGTTCGGGTGCATGCCTTCCGTACGGAAACGATCCATCATGGTCCGGATAATTAGTACAGCCGTGGTTGCGCGTATAATCATCAGTCGGAATAATAATGCAAACTACTGACTCTGCCCTCCCCCCTCTACTCCTCTCTCTCTCTCTCTCTCTCTCTCTCACTCTACGTTCCCCCTTGTTCCGTCTCGTTATCTCGCTCGGGAGGTGTCAAGTGGCCGACAGAAGTGAACCAGTTAACAGAAGTCTGTATTAAACCGTCCATGACTATTACACTGCTTATATTCAACAATAATTATTCCACCATACTCGTCGACGCAATTCAACGAATCCAACGGACAATTTGAACCGTTGTAAATACGATATATATATATATATATATAGGTATGTATAAGCACAGATACGTGCGTGGGTTATATAAAAATTTAGGGAGCTAGATTTATTTAAATTCTGGCTCTTACTCAATTTTCGCATTTTTAGTCGAGCGTTTAACCGAGTGAATGAGTGCGCGTATACGTGAGCATGTATGCATGTTTGATACTGGATGAACATTGTAGATTCTTGCAATTATTTATGAAAAAGAATTATAAAGATATATTCATATTTTTTTAGGAAGGTAAATTTTTCGAGGTACCTTCTCCCCTCTAGATCCATTGCTTTTTGCAAAATCAGGGGCACCTCGCGAAGGGTATAGCAATGGTCTTGAACGGAGCAGAGGCTATGTTTCTTCCTTTTTGCTTTGTTCAAATTTTCATTTATTTTTAATATACAAATAATTTGTATATTTAGAAAGAAAGAAGCAAAAGCGAAGAAAACTCATTGCGCGTAATTCCGTTCCTGAGCATATGTTTGCTCTTGCCCCCGGGAAGGGAGGGGAAGGGTAAGAAAATTTGGAAATGGGAACCTGAAAAAGAAAGCCTACCTATTACCGGAAGCTATAATGCCTACCTAAAACGCAAAGCTAGGGGGCCTACCTATATCGGAAATCTAAACCTGAAAACATAAAAATAAATGAAGAATTGGTTTTAACCGAAGAAGGACCGATCGGAAGCTACCGGTAGCTTCTCTCGGTCATTCTTAGGTTAAATAAACAAAATCCACAGTTTTACCCGTGGGACTCACTCATTCGGCGAAAATCCAACGATGATCCTTCTGCAGCCTGCGGGATATGATGATGATGATGACGATAACGACGATGGCACTCGCGATATTTTAATTTTAAATTAATACGACGCGACGCGACGCGGATTTTTTAAGCGAAACTACAAACGCGACCCGGATATTTAAATAAGTTTTATCTCCCGACCCGCACTTTCATCTCAAAGTGAGATCGCCCACTGTAAATAAGAGAAAAAGAAAATGATATTGAGTTAAGTTCAATTCAAGTTATTTTTCAGTTCGTTCTAACTATGAAAAAAAAAAAATAAAAAAGAATAATACTCACAGGCTTTGAGAGTCCTTGAGGCTGTTGCCCTTGGCCGCTGCAAGCACCAAAACATTGCACTGTCACAAAACTCGCGACGCGAAAGTTTATAAAAACTGCACTACGAAATCGGGTTTAAAAATTTTACTTCGCGACGCGGACGTTCGATT
The DNA here is from genome assembly GCF_024137725.1 of Prorops nasuta. Taxonomy (NCBI): domain Eukaryota; kingdom Metazoa; phylum Arthropoda; class Insecta; order Hymenoptera; family Bethylidae; genus Prorops; species Prorops nasuta. The sequence goes on along the minus strand of NW_027116821.1, from coordinate 3,830,881 downwards.
ATCGCACTCACACCCCATAGTGAGGTCGCCCACTGTAACACAAAAAAAACAAACAAATTTATGTTATAAAATTAAATCTTTTGAATTGTATTTTGAGAATATTTACTAGTTTGAAAAGAAAAACAATGTTACTTACAGGCTATGAGAGTCCTTGAGGCTGTTGCCCTTGGCCGCTGCAAGCACCAAAACACTGCACTGTCAAAACACTCGCGTCGCGCACTGTCTTTATTTTCAAGTTTATTTCGTACGTAAATACTTTTATTTTGTTCACACTATGCACATTTCACTGTTTTATTGATTTAATTAAACCCTCGCGAGAAACATTTTTTCAATCAATAAACAATTTTTCGTTATAACAATGAATAAATTTCGTTGATACAACAAATAAAATCACTGATATAATAATGAATAGTTCATTACGTACTAAACTATTCATTATACGAATCAATGTATTTGTCATATTAACTCACTTGTTCATTATTGTAGCAAATTCTTGTTTAATCCTTGAAGTATATTTTCTCTCTGGGATAAAATTAAATAATTACAGTAGCGAAAATGCACGTGCATGATTAAAATAAACTGCTTAATTATTTTTAGTCGCGAATAATTAATCGGTTGTCGGCGATTACGACGAAAAAAAAATCGGCGCGCGCGCGATTCGCCGACAACCACCACGTGCAGATTCGGAAACTAAACTGTCACTTTTGACAAGCGCCATGCTCATCCAGAAGTGACGTAATCGAATCTGATTGGTTGGATCTTTGGACTACGCTAATCAGGTACGATTACTGAGTAAGCTGCTTAATGCACACTTCCGGTTTGGATGATCTTAAAACTGCAGCGATTTTAGATTTAAAATGGCGATTATCGATTAATTATCTGCATTATTATAACCAATCAGCGATCATCATTCAAAATTCAGCAAACAATTCAATATTAAGCGTGTTTAGACAGCTTAGCACCACACGATAATGCTGCTTAAAATTAAGACGAGTCATGATTGGTCGAATTAACCAAATTGACCAATCTTAAACATAGCGTTAAGGCGTTTGCTTTGCCAATAAGAATATTTGACCAAAGTCCACTTTCGCCAGCCGTGTTTAATTTAAACTATATAATTCACGTTGCATGATATACATAACTCACGGTTGCTTTTTGACCATCGCGCTGGGCCCCGCGTCGTTTCATTTTAAATTTAGTGAAATAGACGCGTTTCTGATTCAGCTCTCAAGTTTTTTATAATTACGCGACACATCGCTACAATTTTTCGAAGCGATCATTAGCGTCGAGATTTACGCCCGTAGACAAGCCCCGACTCCCTTAAAAAACGTACGTGGAGGATCCTCATGTAAAATACATTTTCGAGCTTTACTGCAATATGTATGTATTCATGAAGAGCTTTCTACGTCAATTTATTAATATTTTTCTTCAACGTGAGAGAGAACCAGACTCTCGAAGGATATACAAAAGCGAGGTAAACTGTTGTTGTACGTATTAGCTAATATATATATATATATATGTATATAGTCTCGCGGTTGATTCATTGGATATTATTCCACGCGCTTTATGGATTTTCCTCGTGGCCAAGTTTCCATACGATATTAATGATTATTCATCGAGGATTATTGCAATTTGAGTTTAGCGTACGCAGTAAAGTGAAGCATTCGTCGACCTTACAGAGCTGATACGCGCGTTAACGATTATCGACTAAAGCGTATATTATCTTACGGCTATTTCCGGTGTGGCAAGCTCGCGGCTTCGAGCATACAAGTTATGCCGGTCCCACTAAACTTTCTAATGACTTGATAAATTTTCCGCGGTTTGTTCGGCACACTCGCGCCGCGATCCCGTGATCAGAGTAGATCCAGTTTATTTCGCGCGATCCAACGGGATGGTGGAAAGTATTTTCAATCTTAACACTAGAATCGAGTGTGTTTAAATGTATGTATAACAAATATGCAGTGGAATGATAAACAAGGTCAACGTGTTTTATTTTGCAGTCGAGTCAATTAGCAATAATCCTTCGTCCTATATATATACAACATATACAGGGACCACCAGAAAAAATTATATCAAAACGAAGAGGATCTAAAAATGCAATAGAGAACAATCGACATTTGGTTGTTAATAAAAAAAAAAACAGACCAATGAGTAAATCACTGTCTCTTTAACGATAAATCACAAGCCAATCGTCCTCCACCGCATTTTTACAAGTGTTTAGTCCTCACTCGCTTCATTCGTCGAGATGTACAAGCTTGTTAACAAGTGTATTTAACATTGGACATTCGTTAAACCATTAAGTTTGGACGCACAGAATTGATTTGCGGGCAAGATAATCCTGCGAAAGCTCTCTCCAATCCGTTGGCTCTTTTTCTTCATCGAGTTCCGACCTGACTTGCATTAAGGGTCTGCATTAGCGCTAGAAAAGGCATCCGTTGAGTACCGAGATGGATTTATGAGCTGCGCTAGGTTAAAGAGGAAAGTAAAATTGTGTCAACGCGTTGGCATGGATTTATTAGTGGCGTGGTCCGGGGCTCGGAAAAACAGGGGGGGGGGGGGGGGGGTAAGAATCTAGCGGGGCTGCTGGTACGGTTTAAAACGTTTGGACGTTCCGCTAATCGTGCCTCGCACGGTCCATCGCTGCTCTCTCGTCAGGTTCATCGAGTGCGACACTCGACAACTATATATGTATATACGATATATAACGTATAAAAATAGAAGGGACCAATTCCTCCTCTTGCTTCATATATATATATATATATATATATATGTATGTATATTACTCTCTCGCGGCACGCGGCTGTCGTCCGAAATTGAACGCAACCGAAGAACTGTTATTACAAGTAACTCCACCGTTTCGCTGGATCTCAGCGAAAAGCGACTCCGTCCCGCTTCGTCGCGTTTCCTCAAGCATCCGCGACTCCCCGACTTATTGTTAATTTAGATCTCCCCGACCCGACGTCTTTTCTCCATTATTCCTTTTCCATCTTGGCACATAAATCGGTTAGATCAAAGCCAACCTGACCACGCAGCTATGGAGACAAAAAATGTGGATATATTCGTGAATCTGTTCGCTACCACAGAGTGTACACATGATTGAGCCAAAGAGGAAGAAATCCTTGTACCAAAACGGAGGTCGTACGTTGAACGAGTTATCGTCGTCTTCCAAACTTGGGAAGCAACGCCTTCGATCAAGCTGATAAATAAGAAGCAACATCAGCCGTGCTCGAAGACGCCACACCGTGTTTGTCGCGAAGATTCCGTTTCTTAGCGGCGTTATATATCGGAGGGTCCGGAGGGAAGAAAATTGTTGGCGGATCGACGCACGTGGAATCTTTCGGTCCATAAATCGAAAGGAGAGGATCTCGTACGTGGCGTATAGCTAGTAAAGTAGAGGGGAGGGGGGGGTGGAGAGGTTGGACATTTTTACGAGGATTTGGACGAGAGCTAGAGCGACATCGAGCCCGACTCCTTCCTCAGCTTCGCTTTGATCTGTCGTCCTCCTCGTCGGCCTCCTCGTCGTCTTCGTCCACTTCGCCGACAGCTCAGTACCCGTCGCAAGCCAATTTATGATAATGAATCTCGAGATTTATCGCCGACTCCTCGCGCTACGACGAGATATTAAGCGAGCCAGTGCAAAATTAGAATTGGCGCGAACGACTCGAGTCCCTCGATCTCTCTCCGGCCCCTCCTCTATATAGCTGTATAATTCTATGGCTGCTGCGTTCAATCCCGTGTATTCGCAACCTCGACTCAGTCCTCCGTCATTCGTCCTATACACGCGATGTCTCAGTTACTCGAAGAGTCGTCGGCGCTGCCAAGCCCTGGACAATCGGACTCCATCGATCTTCCGCGTCGCTCTTCCACCGAAAATATTCGTCTTCTTATTTTTCCTTCCGACCTGCAACGAAAACTGCTTCGAGCATTCATCCCTAATTTATTATCACCCTTGTTTTCGTCCTATCCCACTCGTATTTTCATCTTCGACCTATTGTGCATGACACGATTTATCGGCCCCTTCTCGTTTCTCATATTTAATATGCTAAATGGTGCGTGTAAAACGCTCTTTTTTTCACTACCTTAAATTATCCAATCGCAGTTCTTCGTCGATAAATTTCTCGCCATTGAAAATTATTAGTATATTTTTGCATCGTTCCTACTACGCAAGCGAGAGTAAATATTGCATCAGGTTGAATATATCCACTCGGGATACGCGTTAATAGGAGCGAGAGAGGTGCGCCAGTGAGCCATCTACATTTGCTCGGCCGAACTAATCGCATTCGAGTCCGTTCCGGGGATCAGCTTTCCTCGCTCTCTCGTTATTTCTTATTCGAGCCTCGAAACCTCGCTATATATATAGTATCATTGTTTATCACACAACCGCGTCTATATTTACAAGAAAAAACAACAATCTCTCACACACGCGCAACGATCGCCGGAAAATATTTCAGCAAATTAATATCGAGCAACAGTAGGAAATTTCAAGTGGATGACGTATCGCAGGGAATTATTTAGCGTTGGAAAATGATCGTTAATTACTCGGAGAATAATCGTCGAAAGATTAAAGTGGCAGGGGACAGCGTGATTCAGAGATGGTTTATATTTCATTTGGTTGACATTCGGTAGGTAGGTTAGGTGTATAGAGGGCGCTAGAGACATTTCGCAGCCGTAAATTACGAGTCAGACGTAATAATGAGGCGTCTCATTATTTTCTATATCTAATACGTTTGACGATAAAAGATTCAACGCTAATTGGCATTTCAAGCGTAATCTCCCGTGCGATCGTCACACGTGCCTAATGAGAGCCGCGCGTGTGCGTGTGTGCGTGCGTGTGGGTCGAGCTTGTCCAAGCGACGCGATCAAATTTCTCTGCAGCCCGAGCGAGACGCGGTTCGCGCGAGCCACCGTCGTAAAATAACAGCGTTGACGGACTGGCTGCTGCGTTCCACCGAGTCGGACGACAATAACGCTCGAGCGTTTCCACGTGTTCCTGGAAACCTCGTAGCTTCGCGATAAAATCGAGGAAATTCCACCGATGAATTTCGTAATTCTCGACGAATTAACAATTTTCCTCGCTCATTATTCCCTTGCAAAAATAATAGCACCACGCGTGGTGGAGTTTTCAGGGTGGTTTTTGCGTTTGAGGGGGGGTCATCGGGAGGTCGATCGTAGTCTCGTCACACAGTCGTCTGTGCATATCGTACGAGGAGACACGGTGCTGCCTCCACGATTTCGGTCGGCGCTCGTGCAATGTTAAACGCGCTCGTAGCGCGTACTTATCGAACCTCGCTGGCGCCTGGACTCATTCCGCAAGTTCCGCACTTGGTTCCTCGCCTTTGCAGGGCCACCCCCGTAGGGCCGGGACCTTTCGCGACAAGAAACCCACCTCTCTCGGCTTTGGATCTCTGCCTCTAAATATTCGAAACTGCTGGAATTATAGAGTACCTCCGACGTCGCGCTCTCTCGAAAACCCTCAAAGCCATCGGTTGGCTCTAAAAAAAAGATGAGTCGAGTCTGAAAAGTATCGGCAATCGGAAGGAACCGAGCGTTTCTCGGAATTCTCCGGGTGTTCTTCCATGTATATATATATACAATACACGTGTAAAGAGATTCCTTGAAGCGGTTGTTGCTCTATAGTTTTTTAGCATGCATATATATATATATATATATATATGGAGAGAGAGAGAGAAGAGAATTTGCACGATTCCGTTAGAAATAGATTCGATTAAAAGAAGTTATTAGGGTTTTTAGCGAAGAAGGTGTGTAATGATCCGGACGTATTCTCTCGCAGGGGATGTTGCCGAAGGAGGTGGCGAGGAGCGGAAGCTTCTTAAGGATGGCAGGCAAAAGCCTGGGTATTCGGTAGACGGCTGAAACGACTGGGAATGGCGAGGTTGTACGGGATACAGCAGACAATTGAACTCCTTCCGTTTATTGCCTCTAATTAAACGACCGAGATATTTCTGCTACGTTTCATTAGCGTAGAGCCGAACTCACGGCGCGAGACGCTTCGACGGCTAATGCATTGGCCTTTACATCCCTTTTCCACCTCTCGCCATCCTAGCTCGAATCTCCTACGTACCTACGTCCCTCTTATTCCAGAAACCTAAGAAAATTTCCTGCTTATACCCGTCTCCATCCTCCTCTTCTTCCTCTCCCCCCCCCCCTTAATTCCCTCTCAATTTTGCTCATCCCGCTCTCTGATCCGCGGACTTTAATTTTCAACCTGGATCCTACTAAAATAGTCGAGGACCTCGATCACATAATTTTTCTTTACTATATATAAAGAAAGATGATTCATTCTAAAACTTATATAAAAATGCAATTTTTTAATCGATTATTCACGTTCGTTGTTATTGTAATAAAAAATATATTAATTGGTAAACGAGAAAGAGTACATTGATCAACGAAGGTTGCACGGTGATAAAATTATTTGGAGATTCGAAAAAAGAGCACAGATTTTCTTTGTGTTGCGTTGCAAGACTCGTGGTGAACCCATTGGATCGGTGGACATAATTTTTGATAGTGGCTTCGCGTATATATCGTAGATTTTAATTCTTCCGATAGCGAGGACATGGTCGCGCTTGCTCTCAGCTTTTTAACTTCGCTTCGGAGGTCGGTGGTAGCGTCTACGTGGCAATAATGGTTCCATCGGCACATTAGAAGGGAATTTAATTGCGAGACTGTATACGGTTCTAATGCAAACATCCTCGCGTTATCAAAGCCACTTGGATTCTGCCCCAACTAGCTGCTTGAAAATCAATCGCAAATTTAAATTCCATTTTTCCATCCCCCACTCCTCGACTAGATGAAGAAGGCAAGAATGTAATTAAGCTTCCATTTTTCTTCGTGCTTTTAGCATGAGTTTCTTTTTTTTTTTTAACTTAACAGTGACAGGTAAAGGCGAATTAAGGGAGCTTCGGATCCATCAGGGAGAGAAGAGCGGAATTATCAAGAATGAAAAGAGTCGTGTCTCAGGAGCGATATTTTTACGTGACCCAGCTGACTGATTGATAAATGAACCCATTTTTCAATGTACCCGATACATCCGCTGCAATCGATATATATATATACGTCTTGACGATTTTTACTTGCATTCGTGATTACTCTCATCCGGACTGGAAACTCTCTTCGATAAAGAAAGCTTGAAATAAGTGCGGATTGTCTATTTAAGAGGCATCAACGAATAAGTATATATAATCTCTGTTCAGCAGTTTCGATCTATCACTCCTCGTTTGACTTCACGAGAGACACGTTAAAATCTTGATAATCCTAACTAAAGTCATCTCTATATACTTGGTCCAAGCTATATACATGCCCACCCTTGAAGGCTGCATTGGTATTCGATAAACGAGCCACTGATTAAATTATATTTATAAATATCGTAATGCCAGAGACGAGACTACTTTAACCAAGAAACGTCAGCGTAACAAGAGTCAGATTTACAATTGAGACATATATATCTGTCCATGTTACTACTACTTGATGAAATACGGTTCAATAGAGTTTTTTTTGTATCATCTATATATATATATATACATATATGGTACTGCAATAGCTATTTTAAAGCTATCAACGAACAGCATAAATCTTACTGGGCAAATGTCCATTTTGGCATTGGGATATGGTTTGTTAGTTGGAAGGTTAGAATGGGAGGGGGGGGGGGGGTCTAGAGAGAGAGAGAGAGAGAGAATAAATAGCGATCGGGTCCCGATGTAACGGTGAAGTTACGAAGGGGGAGATTCGGAGCAAAGAGACAAGCGACGCATCCTATGAATAATGGATCTGCGGTGGCTCATTATGCGGGGTGAAGGGTCAAGGGCGGTTTTATCCACGAAAACACGAGGATCCTTCCTCCCGGTCGTCTTCGGTCGGCGCGCGCGAGCCGCAAAAGTCCGGCCGCGGCTTGTCCTCCCAGCCTCGTAAATTTCTTCCGGTGCGCCCGATGCTAATCTCGATGCAGATTCGTTCTTGGCGACGTCGACGTCGCCGCCGATCCGTACGGGAACCATTAAACAAATACCGGCACATATATATATATATATATATATATATATATGCCAACCAACCGCAAGGATCGACCTTCCGCGCACTGGCATCAACAGCGAAATATAAAAACCGTGTCAAGAGAACGTTACTCACTTCCGGAGAACAAATACATAAAACTCGAGGAATGTTATTTTTCGAATGAACGAATATACTACCACGAATTTAGGTATTCGGAGGCTGAAGAAAAGGTGGCGAGAGGTTCGAGTCTGACGTTGTACGAGTGGGTATAATTAAGGTGTGTTTGGGAGAGGGTGGTGGGGGGGGGAGGGTTGGCTGGGAAGAAGAGCATGTTGGGACGCGAGAGAGAGAAAGAGAGAGATGGGAAAGAGGTCGGGGATGGCGTTCGTTGCTATATATATATATATATGTATTCCGAGCGAGAGAGAGAGAGAGAGAGAAGTGCCCTAGATCACCGGACGTCTAGCAGCGGAGCTGTGAGCGCAGATAAGGACCGCCACGGCGACGTCCAAGATGGACGGCCGACCGGTCTCAGCACTAGCCGGGCTCTCGCTACCACGTCGCTACCGACCGAGCATCTCCTCCGTCCGGCTGCCCCCTCCACCTCAGAAGCTTCCCGGGGATCCTTATTTATACGCCGTCGGCCCAGACTAACGCCCATTGTTCCATTTCACCCCCGGGGTAATCTGCCGGACGCAAATCTAATGCCCTGATCCTGCGGGCTACCGCGAAAATCTATGACGCCTTTAATTTACACGCATCTCTCTCTCTCTCTCTCTCCCTCCACCCCCTCGAACCACTCTTATCCCAGCAGCAGACACTTCCCTTTTACGGTCAGCCATAGCGAATTCACCTGCCCCCAGGGTCTTTAACATTGAGGAATCTTCCCAGCGCGATATAGCCACGGCCGGCAGATCACGACCCAAGATTGCAAATTTTCGAGTCGTCTGGTGCATGGATCGTTACGGTAGCTACTGTGTGTATATATGTGTGTAGATGTAGGATGCACGTACGTATCGATTCGCTCCGAGTTAATCGCGAGAGTGAAATTGAAAGCTGCGTGCTGGGTATATTGTTGGATTGGGGAGGAGGGGGGGGGGTGGAAGAAAAATGGCGTAGCTCGTCGAGCGGCATCGATTCCCTGCCGAAAATGCCTGAATTCATTGGGAATTGACGGGGGAGCCATAACTCGCATCTACGTTTGACATTAATGCCTCCCCTACCTTGCTGCCTCGCAGATAGGCAGCGGGGGTTAAGCCCGCTGCGACATATTTATGGAGAGGGCGAGATGTTATCGTACACCGGGACTCCGAACTCGACCGATCTCAAGCCCGGCGCCCCCTTTCCTCTCCAATCTACTTCGCAATTATCGAGCTCCACGTTAATATTTGACCCAGGGCCATCACGCTGTCGCATTACTCCAATTTCCACCGATTCCCATCTCCCCCCCCCTTCTCCCTCTTTTTATGTTTCTTAAAAAAAATCGTGTGTAAAAAAGGGAGTAGAATTTATATCCATATATATATATACGTGTGCACACGTGGAACAAGCTATTTTCACTAATCTCCATCGGATCAAATCGATCCCCGCGAACCACACATATATATATATATATATGTAATTCCGGAAGAAGTAGGGCGCGTAATTATAGCGCCGGGACACGAGCGAAAGTTCTCAGATGTCAAAAGAGCTGCTCGCTGTTCCATCAATGTCGGCCACGAAACATCAATCTGTCTTTTCCTCGTCCCCCGAGCTCGAGATGCGTCTTCCATGACGCGCGAATACTGCGATGACACGTTGATCGATGACGCTCGATCTCTCTGGCGAAACTGGAACAAAAGCAACGAAAAAAAAGCTCCGATTCTCCGTTGATAAATATCGTCGTGTGGCTTCTCGTCTCCGCGAAATGTACTCAAATTTCTCGCTGATAAAACTCGACGTGGTGCAGACTCGCGATACATATATATTTACAGGGTCATTCAAATAAATTTACAGAAATTACGATTTTTCTCAATTAATAATTATTACATTGTTTAAAATACTATATACAGTAAAGTGCATTATTTGATAATGATAAAAGGATTTATCTGTTTATAAGAGTTTGTATCTGAGCCGAAAGACTTGTAAACATTGTCAGTGCGCTGAGCGAGTGTTGTGTCTGCGTGCAGTAGTGTTTGGGTGCAGCGGTCAAGGACACAGCTTGAAGGACTCTCGTAACCTGTAAGTCTCAATGTTATTTTGATTTTAAAGTGGAACGAACTCGAAAATAAAATCAATAGAATTTAAAAGAGTAATATTTTGTTTTTCTTTGTTTTCAGTGGACGACCTCACTCTGAAGGTTATAGTGCGCGTGTACCGGGTATCCGCGACGTACATTGGCAGTTTAAAACCGCGTGGCAAAGTGAAACTTGCAAAATCCGTTTCTTACAGTGCGCGTAGTGCAGTTTCAACATTTCTCGTCGTTTAGTGCGAGATATTTAAAACTTCGTATCGCGTGGTGCTGGTTCCAAGTATATAATTTTTTGCCAGTGTGTTTCATCAAACATCATCGTGGTCATCCTCATCGTCGCCTGCAGAAAAATCATCGTTGGAATTTCGCCGAAAAAGTAAGTTCCATGGGTAAAACCATGGACATTTTTTTTCTAACCAAAGGATGAGAGAAAACCTGTCGGTAGGTTCCAGTCTGTCCTCCTTCGGTTCAAATCAATTCTTTTTTTGTTTTCTTGCATGTTTTTCAGCTTCTTCAATGCGAATCTATGTCCTTTGCGTGTGTTTTTCTTTCAGTTTTAGCTTTCCGAAATAGGTAGGCCCTTTAGCTTTGCGTACATTGGCTAGGCATCATAGCTTCCGGTTATAGGCAGGCATTCTTTTTCAGGTTCTTCATCAGGGACCACAAATAAAGTGGATTATGACTAAAACCTTCTAAAAATGCGACATTGAACAATCTACGTGCGATTGATCGTTAAAAAGACAGTGATTCACTCATCCGTCTGTCTCTGTCCATGAACAACCAATCACACACCAATTACAGTCTATCATAACATTTTTACATTCTCTTCTTCCCGATCCACTTTATCCTTCGATCCCTGTAAAAGCTACTAGATACAATAAATATTATAAATATATGTTGTAGTGGTAGTAGTCGGAGGAGAGAAAGTGCTAGGGATTATTTCGTTGGGGTGTGGATGGGTTAAAATTGGGAGGGTTGAAGGATGAAAGTCGATAGCTCGGTAGGAGAAAACGTTGAGCTTCCACGGATGACCGTGGTAAGTGCGCAAGGGAGAGAGAGCAGTCGATTTCGCGAGCTGACTTCTCGTAGGTGATACAAATAACGCAATCAGTATGCAAGAAGCTCATGCATATTTCAGAGGGGGTTACTAGGGTGGCCGCCGCTAAGAAGGGTTTATGACGGGGGTTGATCCGAGGATCCCCATCAAACCGCACCAGTCTGAATATCGAGCCGGGCGCGAAGCGGGGGCAAACGGTTGTGGGGGGTGGAGGGGATGGAGGGTGAGAGTAAGAGTAGGGGGGTGGGGGGAGGCAGACCTCTTAACTCCTGCAAACTCATTACAATAAATCAAGCTTTGTTCTTGGAACGGGCAAAGGGGCTTGGCTAAATTCTGCGGGTGCTAACCCTTCTTCCCACCCCCTCCTTTCCTAACCCTTCGATTTCCACCCGACCATCCGTTTCTTTCCCCACTTTCACCACTTTGCATCCACCAAATCTTCCTTCTCCACGAGAGAGACCACCGCCTCTAATTTACACTTTCGCCAAGAGAGACTTGTATAACCAAACGCGTATCCGAGTGGAAAAGAAAACGTTCCGCGAAAGAACGCCCATTCCTTTCGTCGCTCTCGCGTTAAATCGACTCCAATTTACAATTAAATGCGCACAGAGTTGGTAGAAGAAAGAAACTCTCTCTCTCTCTCTCTCTCTCTCTCTCTCTCTCAATATATATATATATATATATATATATACACACACACAAGATAAGAGAATAGATTTGGTTAGCAACGGAGCATAAGAAGAATCTAATTCCATGCCGCCTGGAAGGAGCACGGAGACTCATCGAAGAGAGAAATTATCGAAGGTGAGCAAGGTTCATCCTGACGAATAGGAGTGGCTTGGCAAAGATTAAGAAGGTGTAACAAGGTGAATTTGCTTGCGCGAGCGAGGAAGGTGAGTGGATGAGTTTGCGGCGCGCGAGATCGGAGAACGGTGGTGGGCGGCAGGGATTTCCGGGGGGTTGTGCAGGGAGGGGGGAGCGGCGAGATACAGGAGGGTATCAGCTGCGGAGGATGCTGCATTCTGCGGGACTCCACGTGCTACAAGCGTCGACATTGACTAATGATGGCGTGGCGAAAGGGGCGCGGGTGGAAATGGCAGGAGTGGGGAGGGGGAGGGGGGGCCAAGGGGGAGTTACACCGGAGGGCCAGACACCGCTCCAACAGAAAATTCACCCAAGTTCACGCGACCTGTTGCACCCCCTCTAGCTCACCGTTTAACCTATAACCTGCTCACCAAACATGGCTTTAACCTCGCCTTATCGCGTTATCCAACTGCTCGGACCCGCTACATTTTTTTCTCCCGCTCATTCTCGCTCTCGATGCTCTCTCTACTCGAAGATCCACCACCTTGCACGATCCCTTTTCTCCTGCCCCCTTTGCCCCTGGTTCGATTAATCCGACTATCGAAACGTATATATATGTACGTGTGTAACCGTAAGAATTCAAATTTTGGCTTTGTGGATGAAGAAACGATTTAGATACATGTCCGATACATTCCTGACACGTTCCAGACACTTTGTTTTTATCTACATTATAGTTACTTGGTTTTTTATTGTTCATCAGAGTCGGTGGTACTTGCATGTGTGTGTGCGTGTGGAAGGAGAGGAATAATTGAATTTGACGAGGAGAAATAAATGAATGGAGCTCCCTATATATATATATATATATACCTACAGAGATGGTCGTCGAAAAATCACTCGGCATTATTCGTGTAATATCGCGAACACGCAAGGCTGATTAACCGTGCAACTTCCCTCCCCCAGACCCAACTTTACTCCCCGAGCTTTTTACATCGCAATGCGTCGTGAATCTCGACTCGCTCTATCCCCCCTCTCTAAATTAGTTTCGATTTATCCAAGACACGAGTTACACACGTTACTCGTCCGCATGTACGTGGTGCGCGTTAAAATTATATATAAAAGTTACGCAGCTTCCTTTCTCCACCTCCGCGTCGATTCCACTCGTGATTTACAACGACACGAGTTTTTTTCTCCTCCAACTCATTTCGATCTTTAACGATTACTACATTTTCTGTATTAATCTTCCTAGAGAATCTCTCTCTCTCTCTCTCTCTCTCTCTCTCTCTCTCTCTCTCTCTCTCTCTCTCTCTCTCTCTCTCTACAGTATGTATATATAACGCGATTAGTCTCGATGAGATAGAAACAAAAAAAAAAGGCTGAAGAAGCATGAAATTAGTAGAAATTGATCGATATTAATTTATCGGGCGAAGGATTTTACGAGCAGCTATAGCACAGGCAGGGAGAAGAAAATAAAATAAAATAAGTACGGGATTCTTTGGTCGATGAATGAAAGCGAAGGAAACAGCTGGGACGACGACTGGTGTGGATCGTTGTGGCGTGCACGATTGGTGCTTCGTCATGGTAAGGTATCAATCCATGAAGGGACCACGCACACCATGCAGACACGCCTTCTACGTGGCCTTCCTTATTGGCCATCTCTCTTTCCCCGTGATTCATTTGGCCAATTACCCGCCAGTCCTGTTCTACCGGAGAGAATCAAGTTTGCGCCTAGCCAACTTTTCAACCTATATATATATATAAAGAATGGGAAGATTGCACACGCATCCACCGTGTCTCTCGTCGATTGTCCATATTTTACACTGGAGACCAAAGATGAAGTAAAATGAATGATATGCTGTATATATATATATATATGTAGGGAAAGTGGAGAATATCGGTGCAGAGTATCCAGAGTATTTAAATCGAGTCAGGTGTGTCATAGCGATTTCAGTCGGTTGTATATAAGGGAGGAAGCAGAGTTGAACGTTTTAAAAGCGAGCCAGTGAGAGTTGGCGGCTTGATGAATATTCATGCCGCTATATAATAGCATTTTTGAGCCACTGTTTAGCTAATCCTCCGGACTCATTTATCGTGGGAGGCAAGGACAGCCATAATTCTTGAAAACGCTCCAACGGCGTTACTATTATTATTATGCGAATAAATACCCCGGGATTAAGTGCGATGGGGAAACATAGAGGCGCTCACGAGCGCGAACGTTACGTTTTACGGACGAACAAACGTAAGTAGTTGCCGGCGATTTATAGTATTTATACCTGCGCTTCACCTTTGAACCCCCCAGCCCCATTAACGACCCACTTCAATTCCCACGGCAACTTTCAAACTCGAATTTCCCTCTTATGGCAATTTAACCCTTTCTCGTCCTGCGCAAGTTTTTCCTCGAAAACTCTCTTCTCCTCGCGTCACTGCGTTAATCGGCTCGCGCGTGTGTGAGAAAAATGTGTTCTCTACAACACACACATACATGCATAACATGGAGAATTTCCATGGGAATCGTGGGAAATGCGTGTGATTCGTATAGAACGTCGCGAGTTTGCCAGAGATTAAGGCGAGAGAGCGGAGCTAGGAATCAGCTTAAGAGAGTGCGGGCGAGTGGAAGGGGGGGGGGAGGGGGAGGGGGTGGCTGGTAGAAGAAGCCGTGCGCGCGCGACTCCCGTGGATCCTCCACACGGACGGAAGTTTCCTCCTCAAATTAACCAGCCCGAGAGACGCTACGTAAACCGAGATTATTATAATCTCTTCGAGGCCTGACTGTGGTAACATTAAACGACGAGACGCGCCCTTTGTTTCTACATGTGTAAGTGTGCACGCGCGTTTCACCCCGTTGTGCGATTTGCCTCCTTCCATGCAGCACACACGTATCAGTTTGAGCCCCGAGCAACTATAGAGCCAAGCGCTTCTCTCTCTCTCTCTCTCTCTCTCTCTCTCTTTCCCACACTCCGCTCCGAAGTTTAGCACACTCGACTTTCCGATCCCAACTATACCCAAATGGATTAGAGGCTTTCGAGATAACGAAAGAACGGATCGATTAACTCGCTCGCTGGCAAAAACCAACGCCCGCGTTTATTCCACTATAATAATATGACTCGATCCACTCTGAGTAACACGTACTATATATATATATATATATATATATTGGAGGGGATGCATATGGGACAAGAAGGAAAACAAACAGAGTCTTTGCGAGAATATCCACGCGATTGCCATAAGCGAAAGGCAAGGTGGTCCCTGGCTCTTTCTCGGTAAACCCTGAGCATAGTCCGATGAAGGCAAGAAAAACACGAGGATATGGCAGTGGGGGGGGGAGGGAGAGATTTGGAATTCCAAAAGTTTTCTGATAACCCTCTGAGGTATCTATAGGTAAGCTAGTGTAGGTATATATGTAGGTCGTTTGGGTGGGGTGGATCGGGCAGCAGGAGCGGAAGAGTCTCGGGGAAATCGCCGTTACTCGTCAAGTGCTCGACCGAGCGGAAGTGCTGCCGTGAAATATTCATCGTGATGAAAGTTCTTCCGCGGCCTGGAAAACCTGCTTTGTTCACGAACGAGCTGCCCCGGGCGCTTAAACTTCCGGATATTTTCGGGAATTCGGCCTTTACGTGCCCGGGGTCGTTATGGACTCGCCAGAATCGCTCCTGACGTACCCAACGTAACCTCCGAAGATGCTGCAACGACAGTTTACGATGGCCGAAAGGAAGTGCTTCTACCGGACTTCTCGAAAAC
This sequence comes from Prorops nasuta, assembly GCF_024137725.1. Lineage (NCBI taxonomy): Eukaryota > Metazoa > Arthropoda > Insecta > Hymenoptera > Bethylidae > Prorops > Prorops nasuta. The sequence goes on along the minus strand of NW_027116821.1, from coordinate 3,815,048 downwards.
AATTCCAACCTCCTCCCTATATCTGCGCGGCTAAGAAAAACTTGCGGAATTTATTAAACGTCAACAGCAATATTGTTCTCTCTTCTCGGTCACCCCCCCCCCCCCCTCTCCCCCTAATATCCTATATCTCGAGAAAATCCTTTCGTTCCAGCGACCCGTCCTTTACGACCCACGCGACTCCACGGTAGTAAGGATCAACCGCGCCGAATGATTGAACAATTTGACAAATCGCATCTATATATACACACGCGTTTCACACTGTAAAAAATAGAACGAGGCATGAATAAAACATTGCCTTGGCATCTTTTCGTAAAACCAACACAAAGTTTCTCAAAGCACAAATATATAATACAACCTCGAATCGTGATAATGTACAAGAAATGGTATAAATTTTCGGGATCGCAATTATTTCACGATATGGAGGGAAGTTTTTTCAGGGCCGCTATTACTCGGGCAGATTTAACTCGGGGGAAGGATTAATGGGTCTGGCTGACCGCACTTTCGCAGTCCCTTGGCTCATCGATTGATTCGACTCTAACGAGTGGAAATGGCGCGACGAAGGCGTTTCCAGTCGCTCGGAAAAGAATTGCGATTAAGCAGAGAGAGAGAGAGAGAGAGAGAGAGAGAGAGAGGTTGCAGTGGGCTGGTTCGGATTGGACACCGCAGCTTCACTCTTCAGCCGCTGGAGGAGTTCTCATGCTCCGGAGAGCGGAAGTCGACCTTCGAGGCTGCAGCAGCACCGTGCTCGCCAGCGACGACCCCGTCGTCGTCTCCTTCTCCTTTCACCAGGATTCTCCACGAGGTTTCCAGCACCCGCCTTTAAATCACGGGCGCCCTCATAATTTCCGCCAAGTCAAACAAAAGACGCGTAAACAATGGCTGAGCCGAAGGGGCTGTGTCAAGGGAAGAAGCGACGCTTAAAAGTTTAATTCGCTAATTGAAGCCGCCGCGGCGCAGCTCGCCTCCACCACCCGACAATAACTGCGCAAATAATCCTTCCTTAGCACTTTCAATCCGTTTTTCCTATCAAAGAGCCGACCGATGGCACTCTGTCCAGCCACCTTTTTCCACTCCCCCCCCCCCCCCCCCTCCTACTACTCTATCTAACACGGAAAACTCTCTGCTCGATAAATACATTAGTAAATCTCTCGTGCTGCTTCTCCTAAATACTTTTCTACCGAGCTAAACTTAAAAACAAACGTCAGACCTTTACTTTGGCAGCATAAATTATCCCGAGACGCCATTGTCAATGTCTTTTTACGAGAGACCGATTGTCACTTTTTCCCCCCCGAGGGAAAAGTCGTGTTTCGCTTTGATTAATTTGCAAGTGCAAAGTTTCCACTGTATTTTAACTTAGTTTTCTTCTCGATCGGATTACTGCAATTAACATAAATGTCTTGGACTGGGAGAGGGGGGGGGTGTATACTGTTGCTGTACATATGTATATATATATATGCATTAAATATTACCATTGCAATTTTGACAAAAAGGAAAGAACGTGCATAATCTTATACCACACACATATATATATATATATATATAGAGAGAGAGAGAGAAGGAGTATAGATGCGAAGCTGGTCCGACGATAAGTCACGGAATTAAATTCTCATTTTCGAGCTTGTCGCTTCTATCGTCCTCCAATACATCATGCAACACGTTGCGTCCTTCCGGCACGGCAGGAAGTTGAAGTCAAGTTTAAGCTGCCTCGGCAAGACACCGGGAGAAGTTACGCGGCTGAGGTGATATGTGTCAGGTCCACAATACTCGGGCGCGACTCGACTAAGTAAATGTTATTTCCGCCGTTGCATAATTGTGACTCCTGAGAGAAATGCACTGACGTTAATGTTAAAGACGACGTGACTCTGCGCGACGGGACGGACGCATGAAAAACGAGCACTGCCATGTATTATATATATATATATATATATACTCTAATAAGAAAATAATCCAGCTCTGCCGTCCTCCTTTTATACGTCCTTGAAATTTCATACCTTGCTACACTATACATATATAGTTCGTTATATAATCGTATAACTTAAGAATTTTTTCAAACGAGTCTCTTTCAAATTTTTGAAATTTCGAGACTACAGAAATGTTGCTTTGGCCTAGCGTACAATAACGAACAAATGCCAGAGTGCACAAATTATCATTACACCTGCAGGAATTAACGTATATCCAGAGTATCTTAATATTTCAGTCGCGAATGATCAGCAGAGAGAGGCAAGGTTGGTGTACATCCGGAACAGAGGAAAGAAATACGAGAGCATTGTCGAAGCAACGGAATGTTCAGGCGCGATATCGATATCTCTTAATCCGGCGCATGAATACATCCTTGTTATTCGCTGACCCGTCTTGATAATCAGGATCGATATTTCCTATGTATCTTCGTATTTTGGCCCTTCGACCAGCAGCAGGAGGATGGAGCTTACGATTCTATGGGGATGCGAGCGTGTATAATGGACCGTTATACACTTTCTTGCACCTATATATAGCAAAGATAAAAGTTGCATCGAGAAAAAAGAGGGAGGGGGGGGGGGTGCAGGAAAATTCGAATTATCGGACCTCGCATCGAACCGATTACGCGCGTTGTTCAGCCGAGAAAAGGGAATTTTTCTAGCAGCTTCGAACACACGACGAACGTCGAAACGCTGCAATCGCGAGTATCGCGGCTCATTGTCTTTGATATTAAAATCGATCGCGCGACTCGGACTCGCCGCACGGTTTTCAAAAGAAACACGCCGTCGTTTCTTTCTCCTTCGCGGTGTCGGCGAAGTAAAGAGTCTCGGTGGTGTATTCTAGGGGGGGGGGGAGGGGTTGCGTCGAACGACGACAGCGTCGAGTTCGCTCGCGTATAAGAAAGAACGCGTTAATTATTTTCCAACTGGATAAGTAATTTCCTGGACGACGGGGAGTGGGGAATGACTGGGTGAGGTTGTTTAGAGGCTGAAGGCAGTGTTGCTGGTGGTGGGGGAAGCGTAATAGAGAATGGAGTGGGGGGGGGGGGGGGGGGTGGAAAGGAGGTAGTCCGTAATCATCCGCAGATGAAAGAGCTGTCGGAGTGTCGAAGCGAACGAAAGGCACCGGCACAGCAGCGGCACAACAGAACCGAGAGGAATGGAGCTACTCTGTGCGCTTTGCTGGAATCCGCCGCCGTTGCTGCCTGCCGCTGCCGCCCTCGGGTCCTCCTCCCCCCCCCCCTCCCCCACCCCACGAATCCCTACAAATTAACCGATCAATCGGCACCACGACGTCTCCTCTCTCGCATCGAACACGCGTCGCTCCACGATAATTAATCGCTCTTCTCTACGTGTAGATGTATAAAAAGAACGCAAAATGTGTTAGGTTAGAAAAAATAGAAGCGTCTTAATAATTTGTCTGGCGTGCAATGTACGTGAAATTAATTTTGTATGTATAGTGAAGAATCACGGAATGAATAAAACTGTATACGGAAACTCTAGAGTCGAGACGAGTGTTTCGCAGTGAGAGGGAAGAAAAATAAAGACGAGGTGGGGCGTTGATACAAACACTGGAATAAGGTATTGGATAATAACACGGCGTGGTCGGAGAAGACGCAAAGGGAATAGTTTCTTGAATTTCAAGTTTGCGGTTGTCGCCTTTGACGACGAACTGGAGTGACTGGGTGTTCCCTCTCTCTCTCTCTGGAGGAAAGAAGAGACTGGCGAGGAAGCACGGTCCTTACAATTAAGAGTGCGCTTCTGCAAAAGGTACGTGGCGACGCGTTTGTGTACGGTCATAGTCATACGGCGTTCTAATTATTCAACAGAAGGAGTCCAGGAGAAGGGAGGGGGAAGGGGGTCGCGCACACACGTCGAGTCTCCGGGACCGAGGTAGGTAGGTAGCTGCTAATAATGGCTGTCCGGCTTGCGGTTTGCGCAGCCCGAGTCTCCGCAGGAGGTTTCCCTAATCCCTCTGTGAAAGCTCAGCCTTACCTACCATTACCCCCCTCCCCCCTCGCATTGGTGTCAGTCCCCCTGCGAGAGGCACTTCAAACGGAATCGTCAAAGCTTCATCGAGAGCACCGGCGCAATAACATAATTCCCTTGTTATCGTATACCCGCCGCAACTTGCTCTCCACCCCCCCCCCCCCCCACCCTCCTCTCCTCTTCCTGCGTTTCCAATTTCTTCAACTGCAACGAGCCGAGGCAACTCGATATCTTAATTCTTCTCTAAAAGCGTTTAACTAGTTTGGCGAGCGTACCTCTTTGACCGGACCTAGTCCCTCGCTCGACTCGAATCGCTTAATTCAATACTCTCTCGAGAGCCTTTCTTCAGTTAGGATGTAGTCGCGACGCCAAGCGAGACTCAAAACGGATATTCCTGCAATTTCCTCGGGGCGATCGCGGGCGCAGAGACGCCGAGACAATGCGGAGTGACGAAAATAAGCTTCGCGAGGAGCTTCTTGGAACTCTCGGTATATATGTATATATATATATATAGGACGCTGAAGAAAGGACAAAGGAAGGAAGCAAGAGAAATTCGTGTTTTTTTCTGGCTGTCGCCTTTGGTCAGCTATACGTACATGTTTATTATTTAATAAAAGCGTTATTGTGGCGAAAGCGTGGTGCAATAACGCGACGCGAGTCGGTAAGATTGGCGTCGGATGTCGAGGGTCGTTGTGGCGTAGGGGGAGGGGGGAGAGGACAAACAGACGCGTGCTGATATTGGGTCCGTCTAGCAAGCTCCTCGTGTCTAGCAGCTTTGTCCCCGTCGAAATTCCGTATATACGTGCAGACTTATCCATAACCTCGCACTATCGTGGCCCCAGATGGCGGGAGTAGCCATTGCCTGAATCTCCACTGGTGAATCCCGCGGCTTCCACAACCCCCTCCCTCTCCCGAATCCTGCGACATCTCGACGAACCCTGCGAATCCTCGCGATTCCCCGAAAAACGCTCCTTTGACGAACACTTCCTCCCCCCTCGAATAATTTCTACATCGAGAGGCAATAAGACGGTGGGAAAAGAAGAGAGATGTTCTCCGTGCAGGGAAGGATTTAATAAACGTTTAAATCAGAGGGATTATGATAATTGCCGGATGCGAATCGCAGGGAAGAATAAGTAAATAAAGAAATTGCTCGTTGCTCGAAATGAAAAGTATGGAGAGCAGTTGGGCAAGAGGATTTGCCAGACAGACACGGTCGTTGGAAGGAATATAGTAGAGGGGGGGGGGGGGGGGGTTAAACTGGCTCGGAGAAGAGGAGCAGAGAGAAAGAGAGGCGGAGGCTCTATATTGGAGACGCGGAGCGTGTCAAGTGCAGGCCGCACTCATGGGGGACCATAACGTGATCCGAGCAAGACGATATATTATTTTAATGTTTTAATATCGTGTCGGTGTGGTCGTTCGGACAAGACGGTGTCCGCGTTTAGTCGTCGATTTTCCCTCTTTCCCACAGCTTTACTTCCGATTCGACCGATAATGCGGGAAACATTCCCACTCTTTTTCCGGATTCTCCCTTTTTTCCTCTCCATCTATATATATATATATATATATAGAAAAACGACACAGCACGCGCGTAATGCTCCAGCAGATTCAATCTCCCGCCTAGCTTCACGTTCGGCCGAAACATAAATGAATTGCGAGAGCTCCCGTCCATCTGCATGGACGCTGTATTAATTGATTTATCGCAATCGTACGTACACAACTCGCGATAATTTATCGAAACATTTATACGACGTCGTGAATACTGTTTAACTTGCTGTTATTGAAATACAAAAAAGCTGGAAAGATAAAAATTATATTTATCTCGTGTCGAACCACCCCAACCTCTTCCTCGCAACGATCATCAAACCCTGAATCTTTACGATAAGCACTATTAATTAAAAACTAGCAAGATCGAACCTTTTCGCAAATTATCGAACAAAGTTGTGCGTTGCGCAAAGATTCCAAACCCATCAATATACATATACGCACAAAGCAAAAATATATCGAAATATCCTGATTTTTGCGTAGAGCGACGGTGATGATAAAGGAGGAGGGTGGGGGCGTTTACGGGAGTGGATGCACCGGTAGAGAGACCGGGACAGGGTTAGCTATCCACACTGCAGGGTGGAACGTGGAATGGATCGGATTTCGCGAAGGAAAAAATTGTGATCGCAGGGTTGCATTGTGCTCGCGTGGCGGCTACTGGTTCGCGAGCGATTTAACGCGAGCCGATAACGACCGGGATAAATCAGCGGCCGTCCGAACGAGGCGCGGCCCGGAATCAATAATAATGGGCAGGAGCCATTAGTAAAATTAATAAATTATACCTCACATTATGTGCGCATTGTGAGTCCTGCGCGCGCTCGTCGGGGTAATACGTCGTAAATCATATTAGTGAATAATCCGCATCACCATAACCAGCCGCGTGCGCGGGCAGCCGGTGCGTTTTACGCAACGGCAAAAGTCGCATTAAGCTCCCCCCCCCCCCCCTCCTCTCTATCACCCCCTTTTGATCTATCGCTCGAACCGCGCGACACGTCCACCGACTAGCGCGCTCTCTTCTGCTTTATATGGACTATTATACTATATATATATATATATATATATACATAGCCATGCTCTCCCTATACCTGGCGACTCCCTCACAATCGTCCAAAACTCCACAACGTACAACTGCGCTCGAAAGCTTATTGTTCCATGACCAAGAGATTCCCTCCCCTTTGTTTTGGCCCTTCGCTAAATCATCCATTCATGACCTTGAAACAACCGCGCAACCCCCGAACGACGAATCGATGATCGAACCTTTTTCGGAATTAGGATATGTGTGAGTTCGTTCTGATTAATTGGGACATTTTTATATATATATATATATATATATATATAGGACAAAGAACGACCCGACCATTTCGAGTCTGAAATTCTGTACGCGGCAAGCATCCAACACACTTTGCGGAGAAATCCTGGACAATTCAGGAAGTGGTTGCTGGTGCTGTACCGTGTTGCCCTGGCCTGTCCCTCGATGGACAGCAAAATTCCACGACAAATTTCCAATTCGATAAACGTGCTCTGTTTACGGGATTTGCATTAACCGACCCTCCAACGGTCAGCCGTCTTGCCCCGTTCCATCTTTCGTCCCTGCAGCTTTTGTTTTCTTTAACCAACTTGCCCGGCTCGCCGAGCTAATTGATATAGCACTGTGCTCGAAATTCGCTTAAAGAATGGCGTGCTAATTAATCTCATTGCCGACGGATCAGTTCTAACCGACGAACAGTGTAAATCCGAGTCTCCCCTATATATATATTTATAGTACTATACATATAAAGTGGACCACGCGTGTACACAATTTTGCATTTGGCCCATTTGCTGCAGAAGTCATCTGCATCGAGGTGACAGGAGCCGAGTGGAACAAGAGTAGGCTGTTGCGAAGATTGAATGATAAATAATAGGGAGTTATATATATATATATATATATATGTATGTATATCGAGAGACGAGGCGATTCTTTGCTGCTATCGACTCCGATGAAATGGCCGATTACCGGTTATACATATCAGCGGAGAGCATCCTTTGTGCGAAATACGTGCTCTCGACCCAACCCAACCCAACCCGAGAACCCCGAGTGAAGCCAGTCTCACCGGACGAGACGCGTACAGTATTAATAAAGTGTTTAACTTGGAGGTATTTATAGCCCAGGGATTGAAAATATATTTCGTAAGACGAGATTAGCGAATAACTCGAGAGAGGCATATGCTGCGAGGAGGCAAAAGATGTTTCCGGAATGATATACGGTTCTGGACTCTCCTTGACCAAACACATACTCGGGACGAGATTCCACTTTGTCAAAGCTACAATGGAAAAATTGTTCGATAATCGGTTACCGGTTGAAGATCGGTGAATACTATATATATATGTATATGTGTATAGGTACTCGCGGAGGGCAAACGTGTACAGAGCCAGTAAATCTTGCTTAAATCCCTGATAGCTGTCTCGGAAATTACTCGACTCGCGATATTCTCTAGATGTCTGTGGAAGAATCGTGTATATAGGCGTGGGATGGATGGGAGGAAAATAGAAGGGGGGTGGGGGATGAGAAAGCTTTTTTTCGGGTCGAACAGGACGAGACTCGTCAAGGACAGAAAATCGGACGTCTGTGAGATATCGGGCTAGATTTTATTGACCAGCTCGTTTCGTTCCGGCCAAAGCCTATGACTTACAGCATCGGGTTTGAGCAGTTACCATTGTAAAGAGAGGAGGGGAAAGAGAAAAGGGAAGAAAAAAAAGAGAGAATAAGGCTGGATAGTCCCATTTAACCGTTTGACTTGTGACAAGACTTTTGTCGGAGACAAGCAAAACGGTCGGAGGGAGCTGGTTGGTGGTATCCGGTTATCGGCTGCTGGGCTAGGTTGGGTTAGGTATCTATCGACGAGCACATAGCTTCCTATTAGCAGGGCACTTCATACGGACGAGATCCTAGCTAGCTGGCTGCGTTCGCCTCGCCTCGCCCATGGGCGATATCGTATAAATGTGTCGTTAATTACTTACCCCGCGGTCGCGACACTGCCTTCTCCACCGCTAGGATAGGGGGGGGGGGGGAGGAGTATACGTTCCTCCGTCTCTCTACCCCCTCCCCTCTCGGTACCACTCTCTTCAACCATCACCTCCACCAACCTGCTTTCCAACTTTTGCCCTCCCCCCCCCCTCTCCCTCCTCTTCCACTCTACATTCGCGCCCGTTCTCTCTCTACACCTCCACTTCCGCCTCCGCCTCCGCCTCCACCTCCGCCTCACGTTATGGCGCCGCGTGTTAAGGAAACTAATGTTTATTTGAAAAACTAATTGAACGGGACTCTCGCGTCTACAGCCGGCAATTAAACGAGATTACTGCAGTAGCGCTCTCGAGCCCCCGGGGGGATTAGATAGCACAGTAAGATATGGAACGCGTAATGTTTAACTACGGCTGCCGGCAGCCCTCTGAAGCGCCGCCAATAATTAATTGTTAGCTCGATATACCGCGAGCCCCCGACCGACCAAGTCGATATCAAAAACTCTGAATAATCCACAGCTTTTTTTTTGCCCCCTCTATCGCCACCGACCTCCCCCCTCGTTCCCCTCGCTCGATCATCGCTGATCTTAATTCCCAGAGTCGGTAACTCGTCCACGACGCTTCGAGACTCGTTCGTTTCCTCCCAGTTTGGCTAATTTTGATTATTCCAGCCAAAACCTCGTCTGCTTTATTTTCGAGCCGAGTACGCGTTAAGGGAGCGGAAGTATCGGCTTAAATTTGGCGGCACTGCGGGGCTGGATGGTTATAGCTACTTTGTCGCGTGTTACGTAATACCTGGGAAAGTTGGTAGAACGCGAGATAAAGCGAAGAAACGAGGCGCTTCTGGAACGTCTCGCAGCCGTACCGCCAGTCGCAATTATTTGGGCCAGCTGTAGATTTTCTTGCTCTCTTCCTCTCCGGTGCGACGATCTCGTCCGGCGCCTCGCGCCATTTTTCCTATGCATTTTCCAGTCGTCGGATTGTCGAGTTTGTTGGGGGGAGGGGGGGGGGGGAGCTGAAAATTAATATCGGTGCATCAAAGACGGTAGCTGCAGCAGCGAGGGATGATGACGTCATTGTTTTGGGAATTGGGCGAAACGGCTGATCGGGAGAGCCGGGATGGTAGATGAAAGACGAGGCGTAATCACGCCGAGGCTAGGGCCTCCTCGATGTGCTCGCAGTCTGCTGGCTGATCTGTCGAGCATCGACACAACGCGGAACGTCCCCAAAGGCGCGAGGCCCTCGGGCCCCTGCCGTACCACCACCTCCTCATCCACTCCACTTTGACCATTCCGCGAACAAACGGTTACGGGAGCTGCAAAAACCTCGCGTTCCAACTCTCCAACCTGTGAGAACATCACCACTCCCTCTGCGTACAAACGGGAGCTCGCTCTAATTATCCTAACGACTCTCGTCAGACGTTCCTCCTCTACGCTCCTGATGGTCGTGATTCTGCTGAAAAGTTTCGTTGATTTCTAACGAGCATCGATATCAGTGTGTTGGTACGTCGAGCCTTGAATCGATACAAAGAAATTATTTATCGACAAACATTTGCTCTGGGTTATAAGAAACGGGAGGTATATAAATAATGGTTGCAGGTTCTTTCGGGGAAAGTCGAGGGAAAAGAAGAATTTCCCTGCAGAACGTTTTTGTCCGGCACGTTTAGCGAATTCGAACTCACCCTGTTATCTAAGCGACTTTAGCATTATCCTCCTTCGTGAGTCAGAGCCCCCCTCCACCTCGTACACCTTCCGTCGTCCCTCACTGGACTATCTCTCCGGCTGTTCTGGTCTCTGGCTTTCTCGCTCTACTCATTTCGCAGGCGGCATTAAGTGCGACGTAGGGATATATATATGTGGGTGGGAATCATATAGTATACATAAAGGGGTGAGAGACACCGAGGGGGGGGGGGGGGGGGTTGGTACCAGCCAACCCATGTACATACACGTGTGTGCAGGATACGGCTTGGGCCTCAGGGACGTACTCCGCTGTCCCAGCAAGCCTCTCGAAACACTCCACGTACCATTACACACCCACACTTTCTCTCTCTCTCTCCCGACCTCCCCCATCCCTTACCATCCTTGGTCCTCCACAGCAGCAGGACTCGCCTTTCCAGCTATAGTTCCCAAACGAGTGTGTTGGTACACGATATACTCCTCTTTACCTCACTACCACAGGCTCGCACTTGTACTCCTGGACTCTCCCACACCCCAACACCAAAGCCATCCAGCGTGTTATACCGACAATATATTTAGGAAGCATGTAGGTTAGCTACCCCCGTCCACCACCATCCTGGAGCAGTATCGTCCTCCGTATCCTACCCTTCCCCTCCCTCCACAGCCCTTTTCAACCTCAACCCCTTTCTAGCCGGGGTGACTCTTGCTCGCCCAGGGGCCAGCGGCTGCCGATACTTGCTCTCTGCAGATTAATGCAACATCGTAACACGATAGTGTCCGCTCGCCGAGCCACAACCGAGTCTCCCCCCCCCCCCCTCCTCCTCCAACCCCTTGCACACCAACCAGCCAGCATCCTGGCTCCTCTGCGCCTTCCTGCACCTACTCTTTCACCCTCTCTCTCTCTTAGTCCATGACCTCACGCCGTCCTCGATCGTCGTCCTATCCACGAAACGCCAACCCTGGCAACTTCGTAACTTGTAATTATTATCTGGCTACACGCTTGTGCGCTCGCGTCCTCCCCCCCCCCCCCCCCTTAATCCCACCCTCTAACATCCGCTCGGAGACGAATATGATACCGCAGCAATCCCAAGGATCCTTCGCTACCAACTATCAACCACGTTATACAGCGTCATTTAATTAGCCCTTACAAACCACGTAGGGTTTTTCAACTTATAATCCCGTCTCCATATAAGAATTCTTTTCAATCCCCTCACCCCTCCAACCCTTAGTTCGGGAACATCGATGAAAAGGCACTCGGCGAGTATGGAACCTTGATGGTCCTTATGGTAATGGAACCATAAGGGCAGATCCCAAAGATTCTCCTTCTCTCTATATATGTATATATACACGTGGAAGAGGAGAGAATCGACCTTTCTGTCAACGAACAGGTATATACGATATTTTACGCAACATCGATTTTCAATCCAGGGATTGGGGGGGCTGGACGCAAGTGCGAGTCCTCGTAGTCAGATTGCTCGGTGGAATCTCGTGGCCCAGGCTTGTTCACGACGAGTATACTTTCTTTCCTCGGGCTTAGCAGAAGAGGGTCACCATTATCACCAACCCCAACAAATTCTCCAGAAGTAAAAGGGAGTTCATTGCATATGTGCGGCCGAGTCGTTGGGGGTGCGAAAGGTCCATCCGAGAGATAGGCTGGCTTGATAACGTTCGTATAAAGTAAAAAGAGAGAGAGAGAGAGATAGAGACTTAAAGATGCTCGGCTATCCAACAGATAGATATCTGCGAAATCGTTCTAGTGATTGCCAGGGGTACACTTTTCGCAGCACGAATTTAATTTTCGCTCTCTCCTCCCTTCTCTCTCATATATATATATATATATATATATATATATATACGCGTTCTTCGAGCGTGTCGACTCGACTCCCGGAATTACCGGACCGTAAAACCAAAGTCCCCTCGCAATAAAGCACCGCAGCTTTCTTTAACGTCGATCCATGAATTCTGGATAATCAAGTATATCACCTTGTGGCGTTGCTACGATTTTCGAAGAATTTAAAAATTCCTCACCCCTTCCACAGTCCCTCGTCTATACAACGTCGGAACGAATCGAAGGAGGAGAACGACCCAAATGGGTCTCGAAGTATCGCGGACGCAAAGTATTATTCCCAGCAGACACTCCGTTGTTACGGGATATTGGAAAGGGGAAGCACGCTAATAAAGGGAACCTTTGGTCCGACTATGCACGCGCATCACTACTTAGGAGATTAAAGCGAGCTCGAGCGTGCCACCTTCCACGCGATTATTCTTCTCTCTTTGGTGTTTGAAAATCGTGGTATCGAGGGTGAAACCTGTTAAATCCTGCAATTCCACGTGGACAGTCGTTCGACTTTACCTGCGACTGCACCACCAACGACACACACACACACACACACACACACACACACTAATAAGACTCTTTGAACAAAAGCCACGTGATACACGGTGGTTAAAATAATTGCTGAAAAAAATCCTGAATCCCCGAACCTCGTTCGCATCCAAATTCCTCGTTTCGTCCCGATGATCTTCGAATCAGCCAAACAGAACCACGATGCTCCACTCGCATCAGGTGGAGATGCGCAAACTGCATGTAGGTTGCATCGCGCATTAACGAAATTATGATTTAAGGTCGTGCATTGTCGGTGCGCCGATTGTTCAAATCGAAATAGCGCTCGTTCGGTGCGAGATTATAAATTATAATATGGCGAGCAATTACGTTGATGCGCATGGTGGAACTGGAGCGTTCCTGGGTCTAGTGGTGGGGGTAAAGCTGCCTAATTTATTATTCACCGATGACGGCCGAACGTGTCGCGAAATCACGCAGGAAATTCCCCGGTTATTCCACGTGTCATCCGTCCAGTTCTCTGCTGATTTTCATTTTCGCTCGCACCTATACATACACATAATACTGTGTTGTCCATATAGCAACGCGTCGCGAAAAAATGTAATCCCTAAAATTCTCGCTAATAAACCGAGGCACTGTAGGACTGATAGTTTACGGTCGCTGATATCCATTATATGGTTATGCTTGTCGGGTCCAGATTTATGGATATCCGCAGGCGACCTGATGGATATACTGTGTACGCGCGGCGAGTCAGCGCCTGATGGATTCCGTACGTGGATTTCGATGTAACGGACGTGATCGTTGGAGTATCAGACGCATCGGTTGCTTCTCGCGTGTGCGAAGAGTGTATAAAATCTGCGACCGAACTTTTATCATAGAAATTTTGCCATATCGTTTTCAGCCTCTGACTTTAAATATATATATATATACTCGGCTAATAAGTAAAGGCACGCAATGTAGTATATATATATATGTATATAGCTATAAAGAGAAGGTGGGAGTAAGAATTGCGACGAAGCTTTCTATGAAATTGCTTAATCAGTCGATTCAAAGTAAAGCCACGTTCTCGGGACGAGTCGATTAGCAATAAATTGGCTTGGAGCGAGAGAGCACGGAGGTCGGAACGAATGCTGGATCCTCGTGAGTGGCATTACCGGGCCAGTGACCATCGACGATTACCCCGAGACGGAATGGCGCGCACGGTGGCCGGAGAGATAGGCGGCAAAATCTTCGGCGTCCAATCCGCAGCGAGCATCGAGCGCGCGCGAGGGATCGGAAGAGCCCAGACAGCAATAAAAGTGATGAACGGGTCTGCTCCCCTTCCCCCCCCCCCCCCTCCTCCTCCTACTCTACCACCCCCCGACCACTGTGTCGTTCTCGCCGCATCGCCCATCGCTCGTTCGCCCCGAAGACGGCTCCAGTCACTCGTCAGCTTTACGTCCGAGCCGTTCATCATTCGCTTGACAGACTTCATTGCCAATTTCCCAAGACTCTTCTTCTTCAACACACACACGCACACACGTGCATACAGGACATAATGGATGGTGAGGGAGAAAAAATCTCCGCCACCGGATAACACGCGGTATAACGATCGATAATTAATTCCAGTGTTCACCGAAAAACCCCCCGAAGAAGGGAGGAGTGTGGGGTCGTTGGAAAAAACGAGAGGGTATATACGTATATATGTAGCGAGGGGCCGAGTGGTAAAATATGAAAATATAGGAAATAAAGGGAAGTAACGGAAGTGGTATAGGTCGGAGTGGTCGCAGGTCGTGGAAGATCGGCCGTAGATCGCGGGAGCTTCGCGATTGTTCGCTGTTGTGGATGAGGGGGTGGGGGGGGGGGTGAGGGTGGTAGACTCTCGTTCCGTAATTAGTGAAAGTAGGTAGGAGAGGAGAGCGAGAGCGAGAAAGAGAGAGAGAGAGAGAGAGAGAGATGGGAGGGAAAAAAGAGAAGAGCGCGTGGCGGGGTTGTTAGGTGTGGGTGGAGGAAGGGTGCTGCTGGTAGAAGGGTGGCCATAAAAGTTTATGCTCTCCATATGTTGTAATATAGTCGGTAGCAAGCGGCAGGGCGCGGGGGATCGGTAAAATATGCGGGCAATAAGTATGGATTGTTATTAACACGGGGCGCGCGGTGTCCGCCGCGTTTCTGAATCCATTACCTCCGCATGGCGGCTGAAATACCGGCCGATATATCCGACCTGGTGTGTACATCGCCGCACACCGATGCTACGCGACGCGAGGGGGAGGGGGGGGGGTGGAGGGGTCGTGAGAAAGAGATAGTTGGAAAGGGGTGGGGGGTGCGAGAGAGAAAAGCAATGGTGAAAAAGGGACATCTGGCGCGGTGTGCGCGGGACGAAGGAGGAAGGCGGAAAAAGGGTGAAGAAGGTGGAGGAGGGGGGGGGAGGGGAGGGGGTGGAACGAGCTGGATCCAGAGAGCGTATGAATGGATTAGCAGGTACGGCGCGGCGGGTGCGGTGTGGCTAAAATTACGATCGGATTTCACGTAGCGCAACCTGCAACGTATACGTATGTACGTCCTGGAGGCGAGATAGAGGAAAAAAACGTGCGGAGTGCTTTCATTTCCGGCCGGAGCTTATTAAACGTTACGTGTACGCGATCGGCACACGCGCAGTCCACCCCCCCCCCCCCCCCCTCCTTTCCGTTTCTCCCGCAGTTTTTTCAGGCAACACTCTCGCACACACACGGGGACGAATCGTAGAACCGATAGAGAGACGCGCACCTGCGCGGTGGCCGCATATTCGCGGCCCGATCACTCGGAAAGTTATATGAATCCACTCTGCAATTGCTGTCTCGATATTCGGCCTCGCTCGATAATCGTGATTTATGCCACGCGAATGGTTAAGATTCGCTCTGGCCGGATTTATATCGCGCGCAGCTTTCCGAATCAATGAGGAGGATAGCCTTTGGCGATACTGTAGCCGCGTTCTCCCATAATAAGCGACGGGGTTCGATTAAACTCGCGAAATATATCGTGAATCTCGAGCGAAACGTCGTCTCCTTCGATCGATGATTCGTCGTCCCTTATTTCTCTGTGTGATATTGTATGATAAATTTATACAATATATTTGGCACTTTCTTCGGTCCATCATCCACATAATTACCTGCAGTTTATAATAACAATAATATATATATATATATATATATATACGTTATTCGTTGAGCGATTTCTGGGTGGATCGGCATAATTAGGAAGGTATACTATATATATATATATATAGACGGTCGGCTGATTCTCGTTTCAGACTCTTAAAATGGGAAGACAAATAAGGGGGATAGGGAGGGCGAGGGTGAGGCGGAGGACCGATGAGTCTGGCGTGGTTCTAACTAGACGCAATCAAGCGAACAAGCAGAGTTTGCGGCTGGTTACGAGAGGTAGAGAGGAATGAAGACTAACAGCGCGTCGCTCCGAGGCTAACCAGAAGTAATGCTGCCTCGGATCAATCTCCCTGGACCGAGATCCAAAGCCTGACCATCCACCTTTTCTCCCTAATCCCCCCTCCTGTCCCTGTGGACACGTCCGATCTCTCGATAGACTCCAGAACGTGTCCATCGCTCCTTCCCAGGCTTATATATATATATATATACACACACACACACACAGTGCTTGGAAATTTACTCCTGGAGAACGGATCGTCATCGATAATGCGGGAAAAATTTCGCAAAGACGCGAGAACGGGGAGAAAGGTTTTCGCCGCGCATGCGTCTGGCGCCTCGTCAGAGGGTGGACGTGGCTGGAAACTGCGCGGCGTGTCGGATGAGACGGAGTTAACTCAGGTTGATTTAGCCGGTGGTGGCGCGGCGCTCCAGACACGTAGCGCCAGATTTAGTGAGACGTCGTGACGCCGCGACGGATACATAGATATCTTCCAGGGGCGTACACCTTCGCCCTTGCAACGTCCAGGCTGCTCCGTCTGTCTGTTCTCTGCGACGCGAGTCCCCCCCACCCCTACCACGAAACCTCGCAAACGGGAAGTAGCCCGCTCACATAAATTAGGGGGACGACATCTCGAGAGCGAGCGCAAGGATGGAGCGAGAGTAATAGCGACGCGAGGAACGAGAGGGGGGGGGGGGGAGAGGTACACGAGAAATATAGCGAGAGACAGAGATAACGGATGTCGGACGAAAGAAACTAAAAGCCAAAGGCCGTGTAATCGTAATCCTCCTGTGCTTTTTGCCTCTCTCCTCTCTCTCTCTCTCTTTGTTTCTATACGTATATACATACACATGTATAATACGCTCTTATTTTCCACCTGCAACCATCTTCCACTCTTCCGTTACAACTATATGTACAGGAATAAAACTACCTGCATCGATATTCTGTATATATATATATATATATATATATATATAGATTATAAAAAATAACAATGAGGTTTTCCCGTGGTCAGGAAGGACGAGGGAGAAATTGAAAAAGGCGTAACACGCACGAGTGGATGGACGGATATAGATAAATGCTGCTGGAGAGTCAAGTACGGTGTAATAATAAAGGTCCGGGGGCCATTGCGATCACCTGTTCATTCGGTTCTCTGCAGAGGCGCGCGACGCGTTGGATCGCCACGGTATTTATCGCTATCCGAAATACATTCATTTTCATTTCGAACATTACGCGCAGGTGGAGAAGAGGAGGAGGAGGAGGAGGAGGAGGGGGGGGGAGGGGTGGGGGGTGAAAAGGGGATCGCGGGATGGTTAGGCAACGAGAGCAGCCAGGGTATTACCAAGAGCCAATGATATAGTGACTATTACCGTCACTACATACCCGTGCACGGAGTGATGGCGGCTGACTGCGTGCCTCGATAGCGCTAAGCCTCGGGCCAGTAAAATACATCGGTCCGATGCCTGTGATCCGGCCGTATCAATGCTGCGAGGCCGTTATGTGCGACCCCGACACCCCTCCCTCCCCTCGCCCACCTCCCCTTACCCTCTTTCCGACTGGACAAGCCACGCCGAATCGCGCCCGCTACTTCCATACCGCTGCACGCACACACGCGTGCTATATATATATGTATATATGTATACACGACGCGTCACTCGAGTGATCTATCGTCCTTTCATCCCCGAACTAAACACCACGACCACCCTGCGGTAAACGCCGCGGATATTTCCTTCGATATCACTGGAATATTCCATTATGCGCATATACTGTGTGTGTATATATGTATATATATATATATATATATATATGTATAGAGAGAGGAGAGAGCGATGAAATTCTTGGAGAACAGCTCGCGGGAAAGGACGAGAGAAACGCGTGTACCTGTTGGTCGATCGAATCATTGAGCAAGCGAGTGAAATAATTATGTCCCGATAGAGGGAGGATGGAAGGTGGATAAGAAAATGTCTGAGAAGCGTCAGCACGGCATGGTGTTGCGAGGGGGATGTAATGGAGAGACGGGCTGAAGAACGAGGGTGGTTGGCACCATCCATCGAAACGTCCAGGACTCGATTCCCGGGATCACCCTTAAGACACCACAGGGAAAACGTGCGGCTGACTGAGCGCGTCCGCTAAGAAAAATTAATCGCATTCTTCTCCGGGCAAATCCAGGCCTTTACTTTGGCTTTACTCACTCACACCCTCCCCCCTGTACACCTCTCTCTCTCTCTCTCTCTCTCTTTCCACGTTTCTCCCTCTAGCCAACATTTTCACACACCAGCGTCGCATCAGCGTTGTATACGTTCCCCGCCGCTGAAAAGCCAGTTTCGTTAATTTCACGCGCGGTGGGAAAAACCTGGCGCGTCTGACTTATCGGTGACCGTTACTACTTCGTCCGACTCGCAAGCGACTCGTACCACTGATTCGTCGAGAGAGAACAATTTCGCCCGGTTTATCGCGACGCTTCCAGGAGCTGCCCGCTATATCTGTACGTGGCAAAGGTCGGGTAAATTAATTAGTGGTCAAAGAGTGATTTGGTGGATGCTGATATTTAATTCGTGCACGAAGCAGTGGTACGGCACAAAGCGTAGGCGCGGCTCGTCGATTCGCCAGTGTCCAACGCGTCACGATTCACAATAATTCGCGAACAATGATGGCGGCTCCCTGCTGGTGGCACACGCTGGACTTCAAAGCACATCGGAGGGGGGGGGGGGGGGGGAGGTATAAAGCGAAACGTTTCATAACGAGAGTTCGATTTGAATGTTGTGCGCGAGGCAGAGGCAGAGAGCTGCTGGGTGGATGGATCTTTTGCGGTCGACTGGAGGTGACCTCGACCGATGGAAACTTCGGCAATTTCCGTTCTCTCGGATATATCGCTTCTATATATATATATACGTGTACCGCTCTCGGACTCTACATATATATAAGATTGAGCAAAGAAAGTCCAAAGAGAGAGAGAGAGAGGGGTTGGTATTCAGCGCCAGAGGCAATATCGCCATTCGTTAAATATGCACGAGGACTCCGGGGGACCAGCGAGCACACGCTCGGATCTTTACACACCGGACGGTCTTCCTTAATTATCCGTGAGCTGACGATCTAATCGCTCGTGCGCCGGACGGGAGAGCCTTTGTACGGATCTACGAGGAACCCTTAACGGCCGCCTTAATGCAACCCGAGCAATTTACGAGGTCGACACCGCTGCGCGAGGGTTGCGGAATTACAGTTATCA
Source organism: Prorops nasuta (assembly GCF_024137725.1). Taxonomy (NCBI): domain Eukaryota; kingdom Metazoa; phylum Arthropoda; class Insecta; order Hymenoptera; family Bethylidae; genus Prorops; species Prorops nasuta. The sequence goes on along the minus strand of NW_027116821.1, from coordinate 3,795,926 downwards.
GCGCGGCGTTATTTCGAATGTGATAATATTAGATAAACAGCGCTACCCACCAACATCTGCTACATCTAAATGCGCCATGAACTTGCTCCAACTTGCGAGAACGTTGGCTTATGCCGCGCTCCACCAGTGATAAACACGAGTCTTTATTACCGCCATTCGGCCCTGAACTTCCGAATCTACAAATCCGCTTTTTGGCATTCATTATTGTGTGTAAATACCCCCCCCCCCCCCCTCCCTGCAAGATTCTTTCGTGGGGCCTATTCGCACGTACGCCGCGTGCTCGGAGGGATGAAAAATTAATAACGCGGACATTCTGTACGTGGAAGGAGAGACGCGGAGGATTAGCGTCTTTTTTAATAAGACGAGGGGCTAATCAGGCGTTTGCAGGACTCTGTGTGTTGCCCCTCCTCCTCTCTCGTCCTGGTGCTATATGTACGCTTGCAGAGGCTAGCTGCTCTCTATATACCAGCTACTCTATGACCGGAGCAGCCTTTGTGCCACGGAAGTGGAGAGAGAGAGAGAGAGAGAGAGAGATCGACTACGGACCTCAACACCCGCCTTAATACCTCCGACTACACTTATGACAGCGGTCGAGGTACGAGGGTTCACGAAATTATACTTGTCAGGTCCATTATCCAAAGGCTGATGCCACTGGGATAACGGCGCTCGCTGTCTTAACAGCCGCGCACGCTACACCAATACTACGTTGCTATAGTAGTAGTGACACGCTCGAAAATTCGAGACTGCTATAAGCGTGAAATTTTAATTCAATCATTTCCATTTACCGAATCGTATCTAGGATTAAGTTTGCCCGCACCCACCACCCTACCGTCCTAAGTTATTTATCTCAGTTTACACACACACATATATATATATATATATATATATATATAGAGAGAGAGAGAGAGAGAGAGAGAGAGAGAGAAAACTGTCATCGAGTTTAACGAGAGCCATTGATAATTGGAGGAATTTATGTAAAAATCCTGGTATAAATTCATATCAGGATCGTACGAGAATTGTTTCGAAAGGAATTTTTGAAAATATTGATGATACTTTGATGATAAAGGATGCAAGAAAATATCTAGTGTCCTATATATATATACAGGCTAGTGACGCGTACAGCGAAATAAGCTGTTATCGACGCGAGGCCGTCGTGCCAACACGCAAACAACAATTAATTGTTTCGACAGTGGCGACGAATGCATTTGTCAGCGGGTGTTTCGTGAAACCGCGCATTTGCCTCAAGGGCGTCATCATTTACCGCCGTGTTCCACGTTGCGTTGTGTCTCTTCCTCGAACGGGAGAAGAGTCTAAGAGAGAGAGAGAGAGAGAGAGAGAGAGAGGAGGTTTGCTTTAGCAGCCTGAAGGAGAAACCTCCCACACCAGGATGAACCCACTTCATCGCCGTTTAAGGCGGATAAGCAGCAGCTATTCGTAACTCTCCGCTCGTGTAAGACGCTGAGAACTATAGTCTCAATAAAACTCGACCTTCGAGGCAATCCTCAAACGCAAGAAAATTTCTCGACGGTGTCTTCTCGCTTTGCCTCCGCGAATATGTCATCCCCGTTCTTGCTCACGTTTGTCCAAACTCTTATATATATATATATATATATGTGTGTGTGTGTGTGTGTGTATTTATAAATAGAACTAATTCTTTCCCAAAAATGACGTTTCACGAATTACGGGAAAATATGGATAAAATTACAAGTTTTTTCATCGCTCTACGCTCTTTGGAGAATTTACCCGACGCTTTAACAACGCGACACTCTTACACACCTTAAATGTATCATCGTTTCGTCGACGCGTGTTTTAATATACCTTTTCATAACTGTATGCTTGTGAACGATTTTGTTTTCCCATTATAGTATAACGAAGAGAGAGAGAGAGAGAGAGGCAATTGGATCGTGGGAATAATCGCAAATGTGGGACGCGATCGACGTTATGCACAGGAGAATGATTACAGGCCGTAATTCCCTGTAAAAGCCCATTTTGCGATTTCGTAATTCGAAATAATTATCGGGCGCATTGCGCTGGCCATTATCGCGGACAAACAGTTTTATATCGCGAGCGGGCGCCATTAACAAAGAAGAATTGCGTTGGCCACTGTGCGGATAGTATCGTCGATGTTGCTCGGCGACAAAAGCTGCGCGCTCGGATTACCGTCACCGTAACAACCTGCAACTGCCTGCGTGCAGCGAGGATTAACCATTTGCTTGCTCGCGATGCAGTCAATGACGCACCGATCACTCCTAACGCCCGTTTATTTCGCAATTAGTCCTGCGCGTTTATCCTACAATATATATATATATACAAGTGTGTGTGTGTGTGGCGAAGATTGTCCGGTACCACGGAGACTCGTCAAGTTCTCACGTTCAGGGAGAAACGTCGAGGTTTTTTGACGAGTCGAGTTGAGTGACCTTGGCAGACTCAAGGAGAATTTTCGTCCAAGTGCACGTGTACTTGGACGTATCACGTGTTTTCGGAATATATGTATAGAGTCTCGTCAACATCCGCACGATTTTCCAGCTGTTTCGCGCATACCCGCGGAAAGAGAGTCTCTTCCGGTTTGGCGAGAGAGCTGTGGAAGACGCGCGCGGCCGGTGAAAATTGAGATTCACCATATTAGGGACGTAACCGCAGTTTATTGGCCACGGAGTCTGCACGGCTGATACAGCCGCGTAATATTCCGTAATAACAATGATTTGGTGTGCAGGGCTGCTGGCAGTCTTGCCTCCCCCCCCCCCCTCCCCCTCCCCCTCCCCACCAGACTACTCCGCAGTTTTCCAGGCTTGGCGCTACGGTGCGAGAGAGAGAGAGAGAGATAGGGGGCTGTTACGAAGAACGAAACGAGCAATCCTGGGAAGGGAGTGGGGGGAGAGAGCCAGGCTGCCGTGAGTTAAGCGTTTAATAAGCTTAATCACGCGACAGATCTGTGAGATACAACTTGCTTCGCCACGCCACCAGCCAACCCTTCCTATATCCCCCTCCCACCCCTCTTACCCTCTCCCACTCTCTCGCAGGCATATATACACCTACAAGCAGGTTTCATCCCTGCTGTACCATCTGCTGTTAGCATTTTACCGCTGCTTCCACGAATGTGCGAGCACCACCTCTCTTTCTCTCTCTCTCTCTCTCTCTCTCTCGAGCACATACACGCGCAAACCCCCTTTCTCGTCCTATTAACGGAAAACTGTTTATCGCCAGCGAATAGCAGATCCACGCTATTATGCCGGCAGTTTTGTCTGCATCCTATATTTGTGTGGTATCAATTGCCTTCGTTAATAGGAATTATTTTAATACAGCCAGTGATTTGTGTTTATGGATATATTTATGCCGGATATTCATAATGCACATTAGTTTTTAGCACGCTTTAACGTCCCTCTCCTCTTGCTCCTCTTAATTAACGCTAATAAAGCCTGATAAACTGATAAAAGCTTGATCCAGTCGTTTCTTTCGCGACGGTGCAACGTAATCTCCATTACGATTTCCATGTACTCTTTGCGTTCTTTGCGCTTTGAAATATATAATTGTCGAAAGACGCAAAAACATCGGAAGATCGTTCGGCAGAGCTTTGATAGATGCAGAATATATACATACATATAATAGATTTAGGAGGAATAAATTAACGAGCATTCCGGAGTAATAGAATCTTGGAGCGATTGTTCGGAAAGAGCGGGAATCGCGCGGGCACCACCGGAGATGCTGCAGCCACGCTGGAAAACGGACATCCGACATCAGCATTCGGAGCTCTCGTGGCCTCAACATGCTACCCACTGCCGAATAGTTGGACGGCATTGATCATACCGCGCGCCCGATCTGTCGAACAATGCATCGATAGAATCCTCCTCCTGAATTCCACTTGAAACTGTTTCCCAAGTCGCGGACTTCCGGTCGACTCTGGCGACTCGTCTTCGGGGCCGATGCTCTCACCAAACCCAACCTATATATATATATATATATACTATGTACACGATTTGCCAAAAAATCCACCATTCCTCTTCTTTCTTCATATCACACCTATATATATATATATATATATATATACGTTCTCTCGAGTTCCATTCAAGGACTTCCGGTGGAGTTCGTTAAAATTCTCCAAAGAGAAAAACTATTGGAATTTTTCGAAAAACTGACGCGAGAGCCTGGTGAAAAATTCGACAGTCGGGTGAAACTTTTGATTATACTCGCAACGTCCACTTATATATACATATATACCTATATATCACTCCCTTCAGGTAATTGATTTACACCCGTTATACCAGTGCGCGAGGAGCGTGCGACAGAAAATGATAAACAAAATTCCTTCAACAGAGTCGACACTCGGAATCAAAAAAATGCCTCCGCTAGTTCACCCCCCCCCCCCCCTTTTAGTTTCAAATGCAGTGAAGGTTCGCTCAAAAAAATTCCACACACATCGAACAGCCATGCCTACACATTTACATCGGATAATCATTCGCTACTGGGAGAAATTTTATTTTCGTTCCAGGTGCTCTTTTTATCGTTGGTTTGTTTTTCACCCTTTTTTTTGCTATTGATTAGCCAGTTATCGCTCAACGGGGCAAGGATCGGACGTTGAGGGAAATTTATTCGGCGAGCGTTGGAAAAGCAAGCGCGCGGTTTGTCCCTTCGGCTCGACATGGTTTTTGAAGCGCGCGACGCGCGGCGTGGAACGGATCGGTCCGCGCTACTCGCACGCGATTGTAATCGACGTGTTTCGGGCATCCGCGCGCTCTCCGCGCCGCCTCCCGTCCTAGGGGCATTTCGCCCAATAAAAAAGCAAGGAAAAAAGTCGGCGAGGCCACAGAGAGAGCGCCAGGCATAAAAATTCCCCGTGAGCGTTGCGCGTGCATTCCGTTGCACGCACAAGAGTGCAGCGCTGTGCCACGGTGGGACGCGGTGCGAAAGAGGAATTTCCAATGCTCGTGGGGGGGGGGGGGGGAGGGGGTATCGAGGGGGTGGGGGTGGTTCACTGGCTGAAATCGACATGAGCGGTCGCTGCGAAATTTATTTATTATTTTTGTCGTGCAATTTTGTATCGTGCCCAACTGCGGTGAAATTAAATTATTATTTTGCCGGTATAAATCATTGGTCCAATGTGTGACGGGAGGGGGAGGGGGGGGGGGCGCGGAGACTGGAGTCACGGTGTCGAGGGAGGGGATAGGACCGAGCGCAGAAGCTTCGCTCGCGCTCGCTTTAAATCCCCGCAAATGAATATTTATATTTTCCATTGAATTACTCTTTCGGGGCGGCATAATACGTGTGAAATTGAAATATATTCGATAAATTAATTTTATCGAGCGACGGGACACGGCTAATCGGCGCGGTGTTCCACGGAAAATCCGCCGGACATCGCGCGCCGCGCGCGTTACGAATTTTACCCCGATGACGTTGGACGTTTTTTCCAACGGGAAACACGTTAACCTAACCGTTATTTGTTTAGCGAGACTCTCCGGCGATCGAGGCTTTTAATCGTAAATGCGAATCAAAATCGATGCCTCCCATAAACTATTACCGCGGTGCGAAATGACCGAGCGGAAAAAATAGCGGGAAAAAAAAGACGAGAGAGGAAAAGTATTAACCGTGCGTGAATTAAGAGACATAAAAATTGTCCAGCGATTAATGGCACCGTGAAATTTGTATCCCATCGAAATGGATAGCGCGTCGGGGGTGGAGGAATAAGTGCAGCTTTTAAAATTCGAAAATTCTTCCGAGGGCCGGAAAAGGCTCGAATGATTCACAGCGTGACGCCGCGCGAGAGCGATGAAACTTTTTAATCTGCATCTGCACACGCGCATCAAACCGGAGGAGCGCGCGCGAGAGAGAGAGAACGCGCAGGTTTCTCGCAGAAAGGAGAGACGATTCGAGAGAGGAAAGTGTCCCCATGTGCGTGAAATGGTTTTGCGGGGCCCGGCTCGATGTACTATCCCAGTGCTAATGGTCGCTGTACAAACATTCATTACTGGCCCCCACCGTAGCGTGGTTCGTCGAGTGTTGGGAGGAGGAGAAGAGAGTGACGATGGTGGTGGTGGTGGTGGTGGTGGTGGTGGCGGCGGTAGTGGTGGCAATATTGTTATCTTAGATTTATAGATGTAACGGATGGCGGACACCGCTGTGTGAGGACGGACCACCGTTCGCTTGGACATTAAACGTGCTACCGTCATACCGGCCTTTCCAACGACCCCCCCCCCCCCCCCTCCCCCACTCTTGTCCCCGACCATAGTCTAACCTCCTAAAACAGAGGCCGACCGATCCAGCACCCATGCGCCACCTGCCCCAGCATAAGATATCACTTCGACTCGTATATATGTGTATGTATATCGAAGCTCGGACGCTACCTTGGAATCTTTTCCTCGCAAATTTCTAATACGTGTAAAAAGTGGAGAGATAACGCGCGCGCTCGCTGTCTTTGTCTTATGAAATTATGTAACGTAACAGGTGCAGTTGGGATAAAAATTAATAAGCGAAGGTTGTAAAATAAATATATGCATCAAGGTGCGCGCTATCATCGTAACGCTCCATTGTTGGCATAACGCGATAATGCTTTTAAAATTCGATAAAAAGAATGGAAAAGTTACAGTAACGATACTTTCGATTACGCCTTCTCGTTTCGAAGGATGCTTCTGCACCGCGCACTCTCGCTACGACCTTTAATTACTCTTGTATATATATATATATATATATATACACATTTTCCCACTCGTTATACACATACATATATATGGAAGCTGGAGCTCTCAAAGCGTGCAATATTATGTGACATAGATCAAACTTAATAATTAAGACCGTTGCTTCGCCTCTCTTCGCTGGAAAAGCTCATTTTGTCTTGGAAGGGTATGGCGCGTTGGTGCAGCAGCGTGGTGATGGTGATGGTGATGGGGAGGTGCCGCCGGACGACCCGACCTCGAAGCCGCGGTATCTGAGACACTTGACGCCATTAGCGGCTCCAAACTGCTCCTCGCGCAGTTAAAGTGATTTGCGACTATCCGTAGCCAGAAACCACTTCTCACTCTCTCTCTCTCTCTCTCTCTCTCTCTCTCTCTCTCTCTCTCTCTCTGCCTTTGCGACCGCCTCACACCACCCCCCTCATAACCGTTCTCCGCAGTCCGTATGCAGATCCTTGTCCCTGCAACTCCCACCACTCGCGACCCGCCCCCGTTAGCCCCTTCCAACCCTCTTTCGGGATTACCTAGCAGAGACCAATTATAATTCTCCGTAGGAACAATGGCACGACAGCTCGAAAACGCTGCTTTCGACTCGATATATTCGCATACCGAACTCACCCCCTACCCCCCCCCCCCCTAACTCCACTCTTTGGAAAGCCCTTTTGTCCAGATTGCCCGTTCTGACAATCGACGATCGGCCTGCCCGCTGTAAATCGCTCCTATATATATCACGCGTATTTAATTCACCCTTGATTTGTGATCCAACGCTGTTTAACCAGATTCTCCCTTTCACGCCACCCCCCGCATACTTACCCGAATTCCCAACAATCTTTCTCTATACCCGCGTCTGTACTACCGACGAAAGACTCGAACTATATATATATATATATCGTATGGAATATTATTACACGCGATTTAATAGAGAATAATATACTCTATATTAATATATATATATATATATATATATATAGGTAACGCTTGAATAGCGATGACGCAACTTAGCTCAGATTTCGAGGTAACTATCCGAAAGTATGATTTAGCAGTAGCAAGGGAGGGGGGGGGGAGTAAAAGCGCGAAAAACCAATTTGAATATCCCGCCAAATATTAGCTCAGCGGGGAGAACATGATTAAAGAAATAAAGTGCGAGCGCGCGTGAATGGTACGTGGGGGAGGGAGATGGAGAGCGGAGGGTGGGAAGGAGGGTAATTTTCAGCCTAACTTGCAGTAAAGTGCAAAATAGCGGGCGGCCCTGGGAGAAGATATTGCGGGGTTAAAAAATGTTTTTATCGATATCGAGATTCCACGGGAGGCAGGACTGTCCCGAGAGGCGGAGGGTCGTGTCCAATTCCGCGCGTTTCGTCCGGACGCTTTTATTAACCCTTTTTAATGCATATTAACTAGTCTCGAGCTCGGCAAAAATTAATGGAAGAATTACAGTTGTTAGGGGGGGTGGGGGGTGTGATCGTAGGAACATTCGAGAGGAGTATCACCGTTAGCACTTCCTATTAGCGGGGTTCTTCATTGCTGCCAGGCCACAGCCCTCGCAAACGATATCGTATAAACGCGTCGTTAATTACTTACCCCGCGCACTCTGGCGAACCACCCCCTCCACCCCCCACCCGCGTCTCAGTCTACTCTCTCTCTCTCTCCGCACCTACCCTCTCGCATTAGAACGTCGCGTGTGTTAAGGAAACAAATGTTTATTCTCATAGCGAGCGCAAAAACAAATCTCGGCGAAACTCCCTCTACCTATATATATATATATATATATATACATATGTATACAGGCTGCGGATCGTGCAATAAAAATCTCGCTGCGTTAAAACTGCACGATTCACTCGGACCGATATACTTAATTACACAAATTAATTCTCGCCAAGTCGGGCGTTCGTTGTTTGGTCCATTCGCTTCGTTATCATTCCCAGCCAATTATACGCGATTCGACGACGCGTGCGGCTGCTTGTCAGCCACGTGTCGCGTTGCTCCTCTTTCTCTCTCTCTCTCTCTATATATATATATATATATACATACGCACGTTACACAGTGTTAATAGATTTGACGTATACCAATCCTACAGTTGTAATTTCGCGACGCGGTCAATGAATCGTTCGAGCCGATTGGCCGAACGCTTCTCACTTTTTCTACACACACACACGCACATTTATAGTAGAAGGAAAAAACGGAGAGACGATTCGAGGAATAGAATAATAATTGATTACCTTGTAAGAGCGAGTATTTAAAGAGGCGAGGAACAGAAGTAGCTCCAAGTGGAAAAAGACGATGTGGGATCAGACCGAGGAGAATTTAAGGATGAGGCGAGAGACGAGACGAGGGATTCGCCGCGCGAGATGATAAACGATCCGTGCATCGGGTGGAAAATGCGAGCTCGCGGAGTCCGCTGACTGAATCAAACCACTATCAATCACGCCCGGTTAGAAGAGTATAAACACAGTCCGGTGCTAGTGGTATAACCCAGCGTCAAGTCAGCCCTCTCTCTCTCTCTCTCTCTCTCTCTCTCTCTCTCTCTCTACTTCATCCGTGCGGCGTGCTACGTACGGAACGCTTGATTCGCGTGTTGGCAGCCTTAAAGTACCGCGCGAGGAAAAAACGGGATCTTCCGCTTTAGCGGATCTTTCATTTGTCACTCTCGTCTCTCTCTTTGTGGCCGCGAGAGCCCCGCTATAGATACGGCTTAACCGAGGAACGAAGACAAGTTTCAACGACTGCCGTCCTCCTCCTCCTCGTCGTCGCTCAATTTATTCCGTCCTTGTAAATGGCTCTGTAATGACGAGGAGCTCTTTCTTATGAAAAAGAAAAAAAAAACGATTAACGAATTTTTTCTCGACGATCAAAAATTGACGTTCGATCGAGCGACCGACGTTTTTTTGCTATTTTCGTGGAACAAACGAAGAATGTTAGCTCGAGCAAGTTTTTAAGTTGCGCTTTGGGGCTAGCGGAACGGTGGATGGGGATACTGTAAACGCTTTGGAGTAGCGAGTCTCGCGAACGGTGAGCAGGTAGCGGATGAGTGGGGAGAGAGAGAGAGAGAGAGAGAGCAGTTATTTGTCACGGTAAGCGGCCTTTCTAGCAGTATTATTTCCCGCAAAGTGTTATTAACTGCGCTCATATTTCGCCTTTTTCTCCCCCTCCGCACCCCGCCGCTTCCTTGTACTTCTTTTTTCCCTTTCGTTCCATCCTTTCGCCTTTTTTGTTTTTAATTGTTAATAGCCCCCGTCCTTTTCGGCCCTTAACCACCCCGACGCCTCGTCCATAGTTATTTACCTAGAATTCACCTCCTCCTCCGCCCCCCTCTCTACCCCGCTTTTTATTACCGGCCCACGAACAAAATTGTACAGCGTCAAATTTTACAAGATATCGCTTCCCGTTAAAATTATTTATTAACCATTTGCCAGTCCCCCCCCCCCCCTCCCCCTCCCATTTCCACGATTATCAGTCCCCGGTAATTATCGAAGCCATTAACGCGAAAATTTATGAAAATTCTAAAACGGTTATTAAAAACACGCGAGTGCCGGCTGGCTCGATACATTTTTTAATAGTCAATAACAGTCGCATTATACCGTCGGTGATAACGATGTAAAAATTAATAAATAATTATTCGGCCGCGCAAAGGCTTCGTGATACGCGTTTAATATACGACAATTAAAAAACAAAACGGTGAAAAAAAAAATAACAGTTGCAAAAAGCTGATTCGAAACGCGAGACGGTTTAAATAAAATAAAAAAACCTTTCTTTATTCATTCGATTAAAAAGTGTGGAGCACTGCGAAATGTGTGGGGGAGAGGTAAAAAAAATGGACAAATAAATATATAATAAACACAGCGTGCACACAATCGACGTTGGCTATAATTAAGTGATACGAGTGTGGGAGAAGTTGCAAGTACGTGTGTGTGTGTGTGTGGGTGTACGAACGAGAGAGTGTGGAGGTAAGAAAAACCAACCCTCTTGTGATCCATATACACGTGTGCATGTGTGAGTAAGGAGTATAGGCGTCGATCGAGGAAAAAGCGCGTGGACGATGAAGATATAATTGGACAAGATCGAGGGTGGTTTTTTATTTGCCGCGAGATTAAATGGCGGTGTCTGTTGGGGGCGGCAGGAGGGGGGGGGGGTGCTCGTCAGCTGTTTCATCCACTTCTCGCCCCGGGCGAATCGCGAGAAATTTCAGGCGTTTCCTGCCAGTCCTAGCCCCCCCCCCTATTTCCGGTTCCTAGATCGAGTGTGGAGGTGGGGGGGAGGGGGTGGCCGAATGTTTTTTGCCCTCGATCGAGCCTCATTAGATCCCATGGCAGTGTACACGCGATAACAACGTCAGCCGAGCTTCGTGGCCGTCAGCGTTGGAAACATTCAGAGTTGACAGATGTCACGTGGCTGGCCTGAGTCAGGCCTGTCACCTGTCAACCACCGGTCCGGACGAATTACGCACGACAATGAGCATGTGTTACGTCGCGAATAATCTACGGAAAATTTTAACTCGCTACATCACCATTATATCGTTCGCCAAACTCCCGCCTATCTTTGACAGCAAGGTGATCGACAAGCACTCGCCCATAACGCCATTTTACTCGCTAAATTTCAAAGCTCATCTGCCAAAACATTCCTCTCTCTCTCTCTCTCTCTCTCTCTATATATATATATATATATATATGCAGGTATTTACTTTTCCCTCCACTCTTTTGACACGGTCTATATATATTTATATGTGCTAACCCCTGCAACCCCCTATCACTGCAGTTATCGTCTCTGGTTGCAATTTTTATTCCTCGAATCTTCGACCATTCGATTCGTGCAAAAATCACTCGAATTGTTCCTTATACTGATCGATAGGAAAGAGATTCGTGGGATCTCGCGAATCGAATGGAAATGAATTTTAAGAAACGTGCATGAGACAGAGGCTCTTTCAACTCCCCCGATCCGATGCTGAAGAAGAAGGCGCGGCCAAACAATTTCAAACACCCGGCAACGAATATTACAACGCGATATTACGTGGGATGGAATAATCCAACCGGCTTTCGGCTCGTGAACAGGAGTAAACGAGAATCCCGTGCTAATTGCCACGAAAAGGGTTACACTTACAACCCCACCCTGTTCCACCCTCCCAATGCCCGCGCATATTGCCATTTATATTTAATTATAATCGCTCGTATTCTTCTTCCTCGACGAACAATAACCCGAAGAGTCATCGTATCGATAAAATTATCGCAACGACGAATCATTAAAAAGCCAGTCACGTGACTCCATCCACATCTATACAAAATAACAAAATTTACACAAAGAAAAATATTTTATTTTTTAAGAGAAGGGGGGGGGGGGTGAATTAGTGTTTACAGAAGCTCGTGGCATTAGAATATCGAATTTCCTTCAGCAGGAGGAAAATGGAAACAGAAGAAGAAGAGGGTGGGGGTTGGGTTTGGTGGTTGATACGGCAGTCTTGGGGGACGATATATTTGGAATCGTCGCCATGTCCAGGCCATTATTTTAAAAGGAGTGTCGGCGGGGATCGCAAGGCTGTTTCGCGAGTGGAAAAATATTTCTCAACGGCGCTGGGCTATCCCGCCCACTTCGGACTTTCCCCGTTCTTCTGGTTCACACCTTCTCCCGGCTCCCTTTCACGGACACGTATACCCTAGCTCTCCCTCTCTGCCGATGCTTGCGCTTTTCTGACTTTATTTCACTCGGAAAAATAATCGGCTGGTTCGCGCATTTCGCGCCCACTACTCTATATATATATATGCACACGCGTGTGTGTATGTGTGAACGACGCAAGAACAATAGGACCGAATTGGCGTCTAACCGGTGAGCAATAGGTCCGTCCCTTTCGTACGAATAAAGGCGCGCTTGTTAATTAATGGCCCCGATAAATCAGCGCCCTGGATAATACCCAAGGAGACAACAGGAATAGTTGATAAAGCGGCTGGCTTCGCTCTGCCTGCCGATGCCTTTGCTTTACCACGGAAGACCGTCTCGCGGATTCATCGCCGATCAACGAGAATCCTCTTACCGGATCGCCATGAATATCTCCAACTTCCTATTAGCTCCGAGGCCGAAACTTCAACATTTCCGAAGAAACTCCCTGTGAACCACCAGAACGAAAATTTCACTCTTCAAGATTACCTACGTGCACCTCGTCCCATAGTCCTGACAGTTTCATCCTAACCACATTCCTCGTACTCTTGAATCCATACGATGACCTTGAGCTGAATTAATCAACTTGGACGATTGTCCGTAACTCTTCATGGTTCAAAGTGGGAAATTTCGAAAGAAACTCTTGCAGGACGAGGTTCGAGTTGAACTCTTCAAGGTTGTATCATCCGTAGAAATAGTTAATCCAACGGTACATCCCACCCTGGTCCTCTGATCCTGACAGTCTCATCGTGCTCATATTCCCAATAATTGAGTTCTTTGTAGCTACGTCTGGAGAGTTGTTGCATCCGCAAGCCTGCAGTACATAACTGTCGAATCTGAAGACAGAGAAGGACAGATTATAGGGGGTTATGGTTAGTCCGATAAATCGAAGCATCGACGTATTATCGACAAGGCGAGATGAGACTGCCAAAGGCACAAACTGTATCATCTTTCCTGCCGATGCCTTTTCGTCCGAGCGAATCACCGGAAACTCCATTTATGCACCTATATATATATATATATATTTATATGTGTATATACATGTATTATATCGCAGAGAGAGAGAGAGAGTAAGCCGCTAATTTATCGATGACAGTAATCGCAACGGTTGCCAATTAACCAGCCTGGCGAGTCATAAAAATTTGATTCCCCCGGAATATAATAAATACGCGATAAAACAAACGTCAGGCATCGATTGGTATTAATCAATCGGCTATTGTGCTTGTTATTAATACCACTCGGTGCCGATTAATGCTTAAAAACGTTTAATTGACGCACAACGGAACACACGCTCGGCCGTAAATAAAATGAAAATTCGTCGCTGCTGGGCTAATCAAATTTGCATGGGCTTTTTTTCCTCCAATACTTTTATCGTCGAACCGCGACGTATGAACGATATAAAATGCTTTCCGCTATTCTTTTTTTTTCGCCCGTCATTAAAAGGGGGCTCGTGACGTTTGAATAAACGATAGAGATTTTTTATAAATAGAGGAAAAGCGTTGTAGCAGGTTTTTCGGACCCGCACGAGCGCCGCCCGTTTCGTCGTCCTTGTTCCGTTCGAGCGTCGTAATTCGCTCGTGATTGACCTTGATCCTCTTGCCTCGCAGGATCAGCGGGAGACCGTATCCGACATTGATATACACTCGACTATATATATATATATATATATATATAGTAGCTAGAGCAGAGTATTTAACCCGAGTGCTATCGTCGCGTGACGCATGCTTCGAGGGCTAATTTATAAGTCACGCTAATTAAAAGGATCCCTATAGTGGCCCTACCGAATCACCCTTATCGCTGTAGGATTTCTGGCGAGCCTTTTTCCTTTTTTTTTTTCTCTTACTTTGGTTGGACGCACCATCGTCCCTCAGCCTTTAAGGGACTGGCGTTTAAGCCTGAGGGGGTGGGGGTGAAAGCCAAAAAGGAACGAGATGTTGTCCACCCTGCATCGAAGAGACCCATAAAACCAAGTGGGGTGGAATAACAATAAACTAGCCTTATAAATCTTGGCCGGGACCTCCGATAGCGTGGACGATTATCTCGAGAAATGCGTTTTCTTCCGTGAAAACTCGTCCCTCTCTCTCTCTCTCGTCAGATCTCGAGGCTTCTTCTTCAGCTTCTTCTTCGTCTTCTTCGGTGGAAAGGCCTGGATCACTTATTTACGATTTCCTTACGTCATTATAGAAACGCGTAATCTCCTTTGTATCTCTAGCAGAAAACGTAGTTTCTCCTTGTAATATTTTTTCTTTTGGTTTTTTATATATATATACATATACAGCGCACGTATAGAGATTCGAAGTCGAACGGTGAAGTTTCTCGAGGGAGAGGGTGGAGAAGATCCTTAAGCGAGCGCCAGAAGGCTTGATTTGCTTAATGTTTACGAGTCTCTGGAGTAGCTCATAAATATTCTCCCCGGCCTGGACACTTGTACACAAGCTCACCCCTTCCTCAGCATCTTTTATAGCCCAGCCCCCCTCCAAAATCATTTTCCCCGTCCACAAATGGCCCTGCAATTCTGCACTTTGTTTTCCAGCGGTCGAGATAACGTACTCTTTTCGCTGTTTGGAGATACATATACGTGGTATCGCTGGAACCCTAAAGAATTTATGCCAATCAGGAGAGTTTGATACCTCGAAACAATAGACATTATAAATTTCTCATCTTGTTACGTTTTCGAACAATCGCTAATTTTCATTAAGAATTTTACTCTTTAATGTTTCACAGCAGTTTTGTAAAAAATTAAAATATACTTTTAAAATAATACTTTTTTCTAAGAATTACAAATTTTCGTTACGTAAGTCCTCGTTAATTACACGCCACTTTTAATAAGTACGTAAATGACTCTCGCGAGCAAAAACGAAGCACGTGTTAATTTATCGATACAAGAGACACACTGACTACATATTAATTTGTATCTCTATATATATATACGATTCTTCAATCCACGTCGATAGTCGTAAAAGTATATATATTATTACAAAAACACACACGAACGTTCTGGAAAGATTTAAAGCTTCTGCACATTCTTCTCCGTTCATCGAAATAAATCAATTTTATCCATTCGCACACTTTCGTTATTTATCCGAATATAAGCGAAATAGCGTTTCGCCAATTAGACAAAAATTCAATTTCTTTGGCAAATTTTACAAATGACGCTGGATGAATAATAAATATAGTATATTGATACAGTTTATCGCATATACCAGTCGATCGTCTATATTCGCAAAGGGTGGGAACACAGAATACAAGGCAGTAGGTGGGGGGGGGGGGGGAATTGATTTTGCAGGGTCATCCATACGTCAGTTTTTCGTCGGGCAATGAGAATTCGCACGCGGCGGAATTCGAGAGGAATGCCGGGCCAGTTTGAATCCCATCTGCCGCGAGCCGGCCAGGGAGAAATAAAATAATCGACGTCGCGTCAGTTTCGATCGGAACCACCACCCCCCTCCCCTCAGCCATTCTCGCGAATAGTTCGGAGGTATAATATGCGGTGCTCAGGATGATTTATAGGCGCGTGATATTTCGATACAATGGCAACTCGCTATAGGGCTGCGTCGAAGGAAGATGGGCAAAAGAGAAGGGGATGGGGAGGGGGGGGGGGGGGGGGAGAGTTTGAAAGGGTGGATGGGGTGGTTGTGCCACGGACCGAGAGCTTACCAATGTGTGTCGGGTGGGGCTCTGCAAAATGAATGCTCGCGTTTCTTGCCCCGTGGACTCTATCAGAGGACTCCGTACACACACCATGCAACGCTACGTGGCACTGCTTGCCTTTGCCACATTGCACAGCACTTGCACTCAGAGAGAGAGAGAGAGGAGAGACACGCTTATCTACCAACCCGTAAATAATAAAAATATAGACATTACCCAGCCATATATCAAATGGCAACGCTCGGTTCACTTTACTCTTAAGATAAATTCACGCGCTGGGATGCCAGACAAAGTTGCTCTCTTCGTTCCCCTTCGAGCAACGTTCTCAACGCTTCTCCCTTATTTCTATTATATATAGATATATATATATATATATATATATATATATATATATTATTTATATCGCTGAATTAGATTGGGAGTGACGAATAAATTTTCGAGCAGCACGCGTCTCTCTTACTCCTTCGTAAGTTAAAATTTTCTTTTATTTTACAAGAGGGGGGGGGGAGGAGGGGGTAATTAAGCGAGCACGGGAGCACGTCGAGTCGCAGCATCGCGAATCGAACGATTTAGCAAAAGTGCTGATGATAAAATTTCGATGACGGCGCGGGTGGTTGAATTTTCGGGTGGGAAGGGGAGGGAGGGGGGGGGGGGGGTAAAACTGTCGAGCCATCGCTCATACGGCGCGTTTCTCGTACACAGGCTGATCTAGTTGTATTTATGCCGGCAGTGAATCACGTCGAAGGTTTGATTTGTCGATGGCTTTTATGGACGGGAATTAACGCGTGCAGCGCTTCGCATTTTGTTACTGCAAATGCCTCCGACCACCCCGTCTCAACCCTCTCCCTCTCCCTCTCTCTCTCTCTCTCTCTCTGGCGACCACTCCAACATTTCCGAATGACCGCTCGTTCGATGATTTGTACCTCCACTTTGGCAATTTTTTAATGCGAAACCGACGAGTGTTCGTCCTGTCATTCGCTTCTTTTTTCGCCTCGGACATAATTATTTACAGTTCTCCAACCGCTGGCTTTATCGTATATTTATATTTAGTATTGAAGAGAGAGAGAGAGAGAGTATCCATCAGCAATTATTACTGATGAGTCCTCGAAATTATACCGCGATGTGAAACACCGCACTTTACCGATATACACGCGTCAACCAGTTTTTTGTTTTCCCCCACTCGCACTCACGTACTACTCTAAATAAACATCCCATTCCGCTAATTTGCAAAGTCCTCGTTTCACAAAAATCCTCGTGTTCGCCGCGATAACGCTCGATCGAACGGAAATATTATTCCATTTATCAACGAGAGAGTGACTGATATATATATATATATATATATAATATTTTAATATAGCTGAGGGGAGACTCGGTTGAAAATGCTGTCGAGTTTTCGCGGGATGCACGAGGCGTATTGGCGAGCAGTTTTGAAGAATAAGTTCGAAGAGGGGAAATTGTTTCAAGAGTGCTTTTATTCTTTGATTATGCAGGAGGAAACGTTGAGCACGCGTGACACTTTGGCGCGTAGTTAGATGTTGGGGTTGAGACCTTGGATAATTGAATCTGGCTATTGCACCTTTGCACAGTCAAGCAATACCAGCGTGTTCCTCATGATCGGATCGGGCTAGCCGAGGCGCAGGAAGGTTGAAAGCCGCTGTCAACATCTCTCAGTGGGCAGCGTTGTCTGGCTCGTAAACCTCGTTATCAACCACCGGCCATTAGGGGTCCAAGGCGACAAAATACCGAGCAAAGTGCCATCTTTCCCAAATAATTACGCTCCACATTGTCGGTGCCGTCCCATACTCTCCTTATCCTCACTCTCCAATCAGAAATTAACAAACTACCCTCCGACACCTTTTCATCCCCTAATTCCTATTTATATACAATTTCAGACTCGAATGTTTCTTTTGAGAAACACTCCAGCTATACACACATGGAAAACACGAAGAAAATTACACAATTTTTTCAATTGGTATCATAATATATTGTAATACATATATATATATATACACTTGAAAAAGAAAAGTTGATTAGATTTATTTTACAGTTGAATGGGAAAAGTATCGATGAGAAATTTTCTCCTGAAAATACAAAGTGTTTAATTGTTTGTTTCGTTTATTACAGTATATACTCATAGAGTGTGGGTGAGAGGTGAAAATTGAGAAGCGAAGAAAAGCTGCGATGGTTACATCGAGGGAAGTTTAAGGTGGGAAAATAACGCAGGGGGGAATGGCGGCGACTGGTTTCGCGAGCACAGTTGGAAAATTAGAGAGTTTGGCCTGCTTATTACGGTTGGTAAGAATTAGCATAGAGCGGAAGAGAGGCAGGGTAGGAAATGCAAAGGGGAACACGCGTAAACGTGGTCAGACGTGTTGCACGACACAAGAAGAAGGCTTTCGCGCTAATCCTGGGAGCGGCGCTAAATGAGGTGGTGGATTTGTTGGAAAGAGCTTATACTTACCGAGACATAGGGAAGAGAGTGCACGCCAGAGGGCTAAAAGCTAGCTGCTTCGTCCACGACGGAAGCTTCCGCTGCTGAAACTGCAAAGCTCGCATCCACACGTGGCCTAGCAACAATGGGATGATCCTGGCGGGATTACACGATCTTTAAAGGAAGAGGGAAAATGAAGGGAAAGCCTGCCAGCTTTTGCAGCCTCGCGACGCACGCTTATCGCGCGAGGCTTTAACTATCTCGCGTCTGAAGCAATAACCACCTCTCTATCTATATATATATATATATATATATAGAATTTGCGTACCGATCGAATCAAAGGAATCGGGATTATTCCTGAAATTTGCCCAAAATTCTCTACGTTTTCTTCGCTCTAGTAGCTGCTATATGTAGAATGAGAAAATAAATAAAAGTTCACGCGTGAATAGCGTGGAAGCATATAGAGGATGAAAGAGGGAAAACTCTAGGCATACGCGTGAAGAGTGGGGGAGAACTGTTGGATGGAGCAGCGATTTAGTAGTCGACGTTATGCCGGTAATAGATACAGGGTGGAAAGGGGGGGAGGAGTGAGAGAGGACGCGAGAGGGTAAATGGAAGCGAAAGGGAGTTGTGGAGAGAGGTAACGCGAGGAGAGGTATAGCTGTACGAAAAGAGAGAGAGAGAGAGAGAGAGAGAGAGGCGAGTGGTGACGTTGACTAATGATGGTGGTGAGAGAACACACTCCAGTCTAACCCGACCTGTTGCACCCCCAATAAACCCCGTCAAACGACGCGCCGCTAAATAGAATCGCGCCACGTCTTTCGACCCTCTGACTGATTCAGCCTGACACCGACAACCCGAACTGGGTCGAATCCTCCTGCTTTCCGCAACTTTTCACTCATCTTCCACTATGCTCGTACGTGTTATTCTATATAACGATTCGTATCTCGGTCCCTCGGTATTTGCTCGATGACGAACGCTGTATATTAGAGTGAGAGAGAGAGAGAGAGAGAGAGAGAGAGAGTTTGGTGAGAAAGTCGAAAGACATGCAAGGATGGCAAAATAAACGCGTAAATTCGCCAAAGGTTTAAACGACAGTACTAAATAAATCGAGGCCATATTTCGCTGGCAGTGCGGGGTAGCAGCAGCGTTGCTACATCCGAGCGGCTTCTCGAGTGGCACCTAAGTCAGAAGCAGCCGTGATTCACGGTAGAAGTCACGATTAGCCCTCTCGGAATCCCTGATTCCCCCACCATCACCATTTACAGGGGCAGGAGTGCTCCTCCTCGCAAGACGAGTGCAGTGACGTGGAAAATTGTCCGATTATTCGCGGTTAGATAAAGAGCTTCTTGGCGGTGGCCGCATTCGCGCTACGAGGGAAAGGGCTGAGACAGTGCTGACGACGGGGATGCTGAAAATCCTCCTGAGGAGGATGCCGAGTGTATATCTTTTGGTTTGGGACCGAAGTAAAATCGAGGCACAAGTTTTTCTGTAAAATTAATAATATAAAATAACAATAGATATATTTAAAAACTCGAAGATTGTTTCCTAAAGAAGAAATTAAATTGAAACTCGAGGGTATATGCAAACTCGATATATATACCGAGTTTCCTAATATATATATATATTGTGTTTGATGAAGAGGGAGAGGTGTTGAAGGACGAGATGACTGAAAATAGCGTAGTGCGGATGGTGGGTGGATGCGGGAGGGGATTGAGAGGGCGGTGGAATGAGATCTGGTGGGGGTGGGGGGTGCGGATGAAAAGGTCGGAGGCGGACGAAGGTCCGTGATTCTCGGAAAACGGGCCTGGCCGCAGCCTCGAGCACCCTCCAACGCTGCAGATTCAATCCCGAAGACCGACGAAATAATCATCCGGTGCCAGTTGATCCCTTCGCTTGCAGAAATCTCTTAGGTCCATCCTACACCGGAACCAGACGTCTGTCGCTCTCCTCTCCTTTCTTTTCTTCGCGGCTTCACCCTCTCTCTCTCTCTCTACATATATATATATATATATATATATATATAGATGCGGGCTCCTCTCATTATCAAGAGCGGAAGCGTCGATTCTACAATAAAACACTGATATCCGCATGGATTATCCTGCCAGCTACGATCCTTTACCAAAGCCACTCTCCTCTCTCTATCTCTCTCTCTCTCTCTATTGGCTAAATTCGCTCATCTCTCAACGACTCGAATCTCTCCACACTCCCTAAACTAATTAAATATTCCCTTCTACGTCCCAACCAATACGCACTATATATATATATGTATATAATTTCCTTCATTATGAAGCTGCGAATTTAGGTCGAAGCACGTATATAAGCACACACACACATACCTTATTTGGCGGGGTGAAAAATTTGTATTCCACAGGAGTTAGTGCCGTGTATGTGTGAAAGCACGATACAAGATTTGGATGTAAATGAGGTTAGGATGCATAATCGAAGATGGCTAAGGCGTGTTTCTCATTCAAAGAGGTCGATCCGCGAAAGAGGAGAATATGTGTGTGTGTGTGTGTGTGTGTGTGTATGTGCGTGAGTGAAAGAGGGTGGCATTTGGCGCGAGTGGGAGCTGGGGCGTCCCGAAGCGGTTCCTGAAGGATTCCAGCTTCGATCTGGCATCCCGGGAGGGTTTGGCTGGTGGTCTGGGGGAGGAGGGGAGGGGGAGACGCGGTGCGCATTTGGAATCCTCGGCATGGCGCTCCTGATGCTCGGTCCGCGATCTCCAACTCCTCACCCTTCCACTTGCTTTATGGCGCCATTGTTCTGAAAATCAAGAAATGTGTCAGCGGCAGCGAGGGTAAAAAGCTCGCTAGCTAGTCGCTAGTCGTCGTGTCAGGCCCAGGAAAACGCTAGGATCCCCCCCCCCCCCCCTCCTCAACCTCCACCCCCGGGAACCACCCGACGAACCCCGCAGGACGCCCGGTTAACGTTTCAACGCTAAATTATGTTGAGGACTTAAAGCAGCGTTAGCCCGACACTGGGACTCCCCCCCTTTCCTGCCCTCCACGGAATCTTAATTCCGCACCGCGTGTTATCCGTGCCACGCTGGACTTCCGGTCCGTTTCTTCACTCGACGTTCTTTATTCCCTCGGAATCCTAAAATTCCTACCCCGCTATATACACACACACACACATATATATATATATATATAGATACAATTATACCGCTACGGTGGATCTCCAGCCTTTTGTTCGTTCCGCTGATTCTCCCCCGGAACACTCGCAGCTTTTGGCAAAACAAGAGGCAGCCCGTCGACTCTCCGAGAAAGCCGTTAGGAAATTTCGTGGAATCGACGATAAAACTTGCGTGATTTCTCTTTTTTTTTTTCTATTTTCCTCAGGAATTTACCTCGCGATAAGTCGGTCCTGCCTGGAAATTATAATAAAAGTTTGTCGAATCGGGGATAAAAGTTGGAATATATATTTTTTTTTTGTTAGAAATGCTTTGTGATAGGTTGGTCGTTGAAGAGATGGAAAATGGCTGGCGCTTCGTTCAAAGATTGCAGTCTCGCAGTAGCGCATACGATTATAGTTAAAGGACGCTATACTATAGCGGGTTAGTCGCTATTAGTCGAAATGCTAGGTGGAAGTGGCTAAAGCAGGCGATTCGTATGCCGCTCGGTCCTTCCATCTCGGGGAATCGCGCGTTTCTGTCAGTCACAATGGCCGAGCAAGATTGCTCCCAGGAGAGGCCACGATCAGCCGTCTAATCAGAAATTAAATCTTAACCTTAATTCCTCGTGAAACGGGCGAGCTCCGACTAAAAGAATTCCAGATCGATCGTCCACTGCACCCGGCAATCCCCCGCAATGTTTTCTATATACCTTGAAACTCTCCTTCCCTACTAATACCACTCTCCACTCTTTCTCTCTCCTCTCTCTTACACTCCACTCTGGACACGTGCAGAAAAAACCTTGGAAATGTGGACCAGGAGAGTCTGCGTTTCACCAAGGGTTCACGTGTATATATATATATGTACTCTTTCATGATTATTATGGATACAAAAACTTATTTATATGGAAAGTGTCGATCGATGATTGTATCGGTAAAGACGAGTCGGAGGTTCTCTTCAAGGATTCGTGACGTTGTCGAGTGTAAGGATGACTCGAGTCGAAAGAGAGAGAGAGATAGGAACGATTTGGTTCGGTTCGAGTAGCGCGTCGGACCACGAGGAACCCTATGGACTTATTGGTAATCCGTGCAAGAGGATCCACATTCGATTTTATTTCACGGTTTCCTTTATGCGAGAGACGTAGGATTTCTATTAGCTTTGTGCTCCGGTTAGATTGAATAGCCGCGGGCTGCCCGGGCATACGTTCATGACTGTTTCATTTACAAATGTATTTGCCTCTCAGACGGAACTTTCAATTTAGTCGGGTGCTCCCTAGGATGCCGCGGAATGCGTTTGCGTTTGCGTAGGTGGGCCCGGTGCACGGTCTCCCTCGGAGAGCCGCCGCTTCCCTTTTTCGAGGAAACAAATCGAAACGACACAGACGAGAACCCCCCCCCCCCCCCACTCCCCCCTTCTTCGCGATTCGCTTATTTGCCCACGTTGCTCGCGACCGCGATCGCCTTTTCCCGATTCCGATTCTCTCACTGGCCAAATCCATTTATCGGTGAATCAACTCAACCCTCCCCCCCCCCTCTATACCACTCGATTCATTCCTAGCTAAGAATTTCCATTCTTCTTTTCGTTCCATTCTCCTCAAGTTCGCTACCCGTGCCTCGCGTTAATTATGACATATTTTTAATTATAACACGACACGACTCGACTCTTCAATTTTCCTTCGTCAGGTACACAGTTTAATCACGCATCAAATTCCTTTCAATTATTCTCCGTACATTCTTATACTCCTATATACAGAAACGAACCAATGAGAATCGCGAGTGAATTTTTAATGATTCAACAACGGAACGGAGAATCACCGATACCGAGATAAACTCGAGAAAGAGGCGAACATACATAGAACAGGTTTTTTTGAAGAATCGATCGTGACGAACTTTTCCGGATGATTTGGATAGAGAGGGAAAGAGTTTGGAGAGAAGGCGATTACTTGGATTTTAATGCCACTGGAGGTAGCTCGGAGCAGCCATCAAAAAGTTGGCGGGGTTCAAGAGGCAGCCCAACGGTGCTCCGTTGAAAACTGCGTGGCAAGTCCGTCAATTATGAAGGGACCTTTAATAATGAAAGCGGTGGAAGGAGCTCCCCCGGGCGGCATCACCATCTTTCATGCTTACTGCTTAACGGTCCAACGTCTGCAGCCGCCATTGCCTACCACCCACACCCTACATCTATACTCAACCAACTTGCCGCTATTCCGACGTATTCACCTCGAATCGACCTTTTCTTTGCCAAGCCAAAACTCTACATATATATATATATATATATACACACATAGCACAGAGAGGTGAAAAAGTCTGACTGTGTGCAAAACTTTCGAGCCTGCACCTCGGGTTATCGTTTTTATATTGCGGAATTTTCAGGAGGAACCAATCTCGTTTGAACTAGCGAGAAAAGCTAGTGTATATAAAGGGGGGGGGGGGAGTATTGGAATAGTTGGTACATATATACATGATTAATACCCGGAGGAGCAAAGCTCGTTTATGGCAGTGCGCGGGGCTCGGGGTAAGACAAGGGATGGCGCGAAGGTTTAATTATTTGCTGGATCGTATGAAAGACGAACGATAATCAGATATCGGCCGGAGTGGGGGTCGCGAGAGTAAGTTGGCTTCCGCGTTGCTCGCTCAAGCGCGTCCCCTTCTGCCAAATCCTACCTCGCAACCCTTTCCGAGCCACGGGACACAGACAAGCCCGAAACGGCGACCACACAAGCGCACGCCTACATATATCAAGTCAATAATTAACACCAGTTACAACTTGTGGGAATAGTAACGGCGTTTATGCTCCCGGGGACGTCGTATTTCAGAGAAATGTGCTCGTGCCGCTTCGTGGAAGCTGAGGATTTCTCTCTCCTCGAGCTCCTCCGCCGCGTTCTCCGCCGAGAGAGTGTGTCGGAGGACCCCCACGTTGCGGACCGAGAGCGTTCGAGAGCTCCGCGATCCCCCCCACCACTACCACCTCCGAGGAAAACCCATCCCTTATCACCCGGGGATGGGTTGGAAAGCGAAACGCTCCGGTAAGATCAACCGATACCGAATATGCATGCGCCACTTTCAATACATATATATATATAGAGAGATTTCCACCTGTATAGGAAGTACGGAGTGGCTCAGACCCGGTATACTTATTCTGCATATATATATGTGTATTTCTTTCACCGGGAATCCTAACGTCAGTTTTGGGACAAACTCGAAGATTCGACGTGGATCGGATTTTTTCGTAGATTCCTCAAAGTTGCGATAATTCTTCGCGGAGAAAGTTAGTTTGGGTCCGGTTGTAATTCAGTTGGTAACAGCTGCACCGTTCGTTTGGTTATATATATATATATATATGTGTGTGTGTGTGTATATATATATAATATCAATAAATTCACGTACCGGTTGCACGAGTGGCCAAACGCATCGGCTCGAACGACTTTAACGCAGTTATAGCTCGATATATCCTGTGGCCGATACGATTCGACACGATAATCCGCGTCTCGATGACACTGCGTCCTTCCGAGTGCGTCGATTACTTCGACTTCCGGTGGACGTGGTTCTCCTCGCGGAATTTCCAGCGAGAACCACGCGATTCTTTACCACACACGCATAGCACACATACATAGTATGATTATTATACAAATTCTGAATTTAACACCAGGTAGCTTTTAATTGGACTTAATGCCGTAAACACGGGAGGCAACGCATTAATGAAAAGTACTGGAACATTACTATTCGGTACATTAAGTCGCCAAATGAAATTCAAAATCGATGACCGCGCTGGAGCGCAGTGGCAAAAGAGTAATAATGCATCGCGATAAATATGTACAACGTATATCTGTATATATATATATATATATATATATACAAACTCGTTTATCGTAATAATGAGTTCAGTGATTCCTGCAGGCCGGGACTCGATTGGAGCGCGAGAGAAAAGCTGACCGGTTATTTTATTGGGAAATTTTGACGACGAGCTCGAATTTGTGAATCGGCTGTTCGATTGCTTTCAAAGGTAAATTAATATCGCGCCATGAACACGTGCCCATCGGATGCACTGATGAGCTTAATGAGAACGGAAGTAAAGAGCTGTAGATAAATTCGACTTTGATCAAACTCTAATTGGGCTCGCGGGCAAAGCTCTAATTGTCCGTAAGGTCAAAAGGTGACTGTTTGCCGCCAGCCTCCAGCCAATTTCGCCGAATCGATGCGCCGTTCGCGAGGGGACGAGGACGCCACGCGAATATAATAATTTCCACTCGCTCTCAGTGACTTTCTTTCGCGATTATTTCCTAAATCACTATATATATATATGTTCGTGTAGCAACGATCGATCGACGCCGTTAGTGGTACGGGCTCGAGAACGACCCTGAAGAGGATGCTGAAGAGACGACCGTGCAGCAGTGCACGTCCCGTTTGGTGGCGAGTCCGCAACGTGTCCATCCTCCGCAATAAGGAAAATGTAGGAACGAAGAGGCGTTTGGCTACATCTGCCGCTGCATCGTCCATCACCAGCTCTGCCCGGCTAGCTAATACGCGTATAATTACTCCTTTCTAAGATTTATTTTAATTAGCCCCTATATCTTCTGCTAACGACCACCGCTCTGATTTAGCGCAAACTGTTTCATCCCTCCTGGCGCGCGGCTTCAGACCCTTTTACGACTCCGATCCTTCTGCATGCTTCTCTCTCTCTCTCTCTCTCTCTCTCTTTGCCACCCTGAACTCTCTCAACTGCCCCAAGCTTCATACATTTATGCCACTCGTCGATCGCACCCACCTTAAAGTCACTCTTACATTCAGCTCCTGTAAATAAGAACTCGAGAAAAATTCTGATAATTTTCGTACAAGGAACATACGAGTATCGCGAGAAAAAGATAAATATGAAATTTTGTATATATATATAAATACAGGAAAATAGAGGGTTTGATGTGTCGGTAGTGGTGGTGGTGGTGGTGGTGGCTAGTTGGCACGATTGGTAGTTTGGCCAGTGCTAAATCAGTGTCTGACGGCTCAGACGGTCTTAGTCGCGGGTTTTCGTCGTTAATATTGTTATCATTAGTGATTAGAAGCGAGCGTTGGATAGAAAGGGGTTGTGGAGGGACGACTGGAGGATTGGGGGGATGTTGGCCCTCCGAATCCTCCAGTTTCAGCCCCGAAGGCACGCGTTTCCAGCGAGACGCTTGCTCCATTAACTCGTTCATAGGCGATCCAGCGTGTAGCGTCGTGGCCTTCTATCCTCGACTCACCCCCTAAGCCGCCACTAAATCAACCCTCGCACCAGAACCATCCGCGTCTCGCTCTTCCAAATATTGGTCCTCTCCTTCTCGCGCACTCCCTATATATATATACATATATAAGTGCACAGCTTCGAGCCGACCAAACTCGAAACTCAAGCCAAACACAAGGAAGAACCGGTGGCTCCTGCGCCCTCCAAGATCGTCTGAAAATCCGCAATCGTCCAAATCCCCAGGACTAACGTGCCTCGCGTGACCGCCGAGTCTTCCCTCGCTGCTGCACCGCTGCGAGAGTGTCGGCGCGGGGTGTGTAGACTCCGGACGCTCGGGGCATCGCAGTTCCTTATTGGCAAATATACTTGGATGTAGGATCTTCGAGGACCACGACCTTCCTTCCGTGTGCAACGACGAGAATTTCCCGTCCAAGGACGATGCGAGAGTCCAGGAGTGGACCTAACGATGATCAGGCGATAACACCCCACACGAAGCTTGATCTATATATATATATATAAGATGGAATATCAGGTAGTCATTTATTTTTTTCGATTTTTGGATGAAATACCAATATATATATATATACTAACGCGTGTCATTCTGCAGTAATGTTGCAGAGTGTACAGAACTGAAAGAAAATGTCTTTGAGAAGCTTATATTTTTTGTATATATATATATGGATAACTGGCATTACTATATACTATTCCCTCGGAGCGTAATAGAGCTCTTCAGGTATTTCCACGATAGAAACGAACAGGTTACTGGTATAGGAAAGGGCAGCCAGGTTGCACTTCAAAGTTGAGAGAGATGGGCTAGCTCCTGGCGTTAATGTCGATGGACCGAGACGTCTGTTAGGTTAGGCGTGTACGTTTAGTGCAGCGAGCC
Source organism: Prorops nasuta (assembly GCF_024137725.1). Lineage (NCBI taxonomy): Eukaryota > Metazoa > Arthropoda > Insecta > Hymenoptera > Bethylidae > Prorops > Prorops nasuta. Next base: position 3,768,327 of record NW_027116821.1, on the reverse strand, counting down.
ACGTGTACCAAATGGAGAGTGTATCTGGGTTTAGGAGCTTAATGTCTGGAGGAGCGGAGTATCCCGGAGTGCAGGTTTGCAAAAGCACATAGGTAAGTTGGTGGGAGCGCAAGCGCCTGGGAGAGCGCGTTGGTGCGCGGGGCGAGTGTTTTGGGTAGGATGGGTGGGGGTGGAGGGGTCAGGAGAGAGAGAGAGAGAAAGAGAGAGAGAGAGAGAGAGTGAAGGAGAAGAGGGGTCGAAGGAGGGTGAAGAGCGGGGGACGTTATTGTTATCTTAGATTTATAGTCATAACGGATGGTACTACCTCGCTAGCCAGCAACCCCGAGCGGTCTTATAATCACCCTCCACCCCCGCCCTCGACCATCCGCCTCAGCCACCCCCGCAACCCTTGCAGTCGAGCTCGCCCTCGCGTTGCTCCAGCCCGCAGTTTAAGTGATTTGCGACGCGGTGGAGCCGCCATGCAGATCCTTTTGCCCGTAGCTACCCCTCCTGCAGCCCCCCTCCCCCCACCCCCGACGACCCTGTGAGAGAACGCCAAACGCCTTTCTCTCTCTCTCTCTCTCCTTCTCACAGCCACCACCACCACCCCCGGCTTCCGGTGCCCACGAGGGATTAAGTCCCGCGAGACTCCTGCAAGCCGGCCTCAAATTATTATACATCGCGCAATAACGCAACGCTCTCTTATATATATATATATATATATATATATATATATGTATACACCACTGTTATCAGCTGTGTTGCACCTAAATATCTTCGCCGACGCATACACATATACACTCTGTGCGTTCAGAATACGAGGGTCTAACGCTGAACGCCCCAACGTGGACGAAGAGCTGACTGACGTTTGTAAAACGTTACAGGGACGAGTACCGTCAACCTCGCGTCAATATTACATCAAACCTATATAGGTGTAGAGTGGGGGGAAACGATTGGATAGGTCGCAGCTTGCGTCACAGCAGGATGGTCCGTCGACGCGTGCTCGCGTGTATCCTTAATGTTTATTGCTTCCCGCGTACGTAGCTGTACTTGATTTGATTTCGATTTTGCATAACAGCACCGCAGCGGATACACAGTTGTGGAGCCGCACGCAAATCGACTGGTGGATAAGTGTGGCAAATGCCAATGGGCTTTTCTCTCGTGCATGCATCGGATCGACGCGTATCGCTATTATTGCCCCGGTGCTTTCGCCTCTCGTATAAAGCGCACCCTGCATGACCGCAATGTAGTCGAAAAAAATATCGTTCGCCGTTGCATCTCCTGCCAAACTTCGATAAATCAAAATCTCGTTCGCGGTAATAATATAAAGCAATTTTCTTTCGAATCGATTTTTTCAAATCGAATCGCCCGATACTGCCCCCCTCTCTCTCCTTCGACCTTTGAATTCCACCCTCGATGATGCTTCCACACACCAGGGTTTCGATCTTCTGCATGGGGATTTATTCCGAGTGTAATTGCGTCGCTCGTTTAACAGCTTCGATGTTATACGTACGAAGCGGTGGTTCCTTGAGGAAATTTCGATATTCTTGGCTATATGTGTGTGTGTATAGATGTAGAAGGACGGGTTGTAGGTGGGGGGTGGGGGAGAGAGAGGGTGCGGGACAGTGGAAGGGGAAGGAACTGTTGTGACGAGCACGTAGGTCTGCGGATGGAGCCAATCAAGGAACCTCGGAGTCAGCGGGTTTACACCGCGTCGTCGTCGTCGTCATCGTCGTCGACGACGACGACGGTTGTTACCCTGACTCACCGAACCACCCTCTGCTTCGTGACTCTTCCATTCCGGGAAAAAGCGAGCAAAATTCAAGGACGCTAGTCGTCGTCACGCCTTCGCCAAAAACGTGTGAAATTAAAAGCAAACCTCGATGGAGAAACTTGGCTGAAATGCCTTGCGATCCTCCGGATAAAAAGTGCAACGATGCCTCCATCGACGATATTAAAATAGTTTTGCTTATTTAATTGAGACTCGCTGACTCGGCTGGAAATTTAAAAGTCCATGCAGATATGTACTATATATATTCGAGGTTAGAAAATATTGAGAGTAAAATGGATACTGTTATCGAGATCTCCTCCTCCACCTCCTCCTCCGATCCTCAGACCTTTCCCCGCAAGACTGCTGAACGTAGAGAAAAGATCCTGCAGTAAGGAGAAAAACCAGACTGCCTCCCTCTCTCATCCTGCAAATCAACCAGTTAACTTACCAGAATTTTCTGGAGAGAAAAAAAAGGAATAAAGGAGAGCAAGGGTAGAAATGACGAAAGCTCTCGTTGAAAGTGTTTATAATTAACGAACAAATTGCATCTATATATATTCTCTTAAAAAAAAAGAGAGGAAAAACTTTTTTTTTCTTCAACACAGAAAGAGAAAGAGAGTAGGTTGGGGGTAGGAAGGGGTGGTTTCTGGGAATTTCATTGGATCCAGAGAGTGGTAATTCGATCGTTCGTATTCCCTGACCGGTTAGCGTGCGACAATAAGTAGAGGGCGCTCTCGCAACAATAGTTTCTAGCAGTGTGCGAGAGGTATAGAGGGGGGGGGGGGGGGGCAATTGACGATGTGTCGTTCGGTGGTCGACGAGCACTGACGTTCGCTCGCTTGCACACTTGGCGAGCTGAGCTCAGCCCTCTCGGGGGTTGCTTTTGCCTCTCTCTGTCTGTCTCTCTCTCTCCCTCGCTCTCCTCGCCACATTGGAGAACCGAGGCGGAGGTGGAGGAGGCTGCGGGGGTGGCGGAGGGAACGCTGCTCGGTATAAGCCAGTGCGCGTCAATAACCGTCCATCAGATGTAATAGCTCCCCGAGACACATCGGTTGCATTTAAATGGCTGCTTAGCCGACTCTGTCTCGACGCCGACGTGGATCTATGGAATTCCATCAAGCTCCACAGGATCCCTTATCGTCCTAACCGGGTCGTCGCGTCTCGGTCCAAGCAACCCCCACCCCCTATTTTCTTTCTCCTTTCCACCAAAGCTTCGCGCAACCTCTCTCTCTCTCTCTCTCTCTCCCACCTTGGCATATATACCAGCACGCTTCCTACAGATTGCTAACTTTTTCTCGACATTAATCCCTTCTCTCTCTTTCTCTCTCTCTTTCTCTACGGCGAAAGCCAAAGCCCACCTAAAACCAATAGCGAGACTAGAATATCGCCTCGGAACTTTTCAACGAATAATCGTGACTCTCGGGATACAATGATATTGGCTGCGGCAGTCGGAGAATCAGAGAAACGACAATTTCTGTTTTTGGTATCTTCGGATGTCTCTGCGAGATATCCGGGATGACGCGAAATTCTTTATTAAAATGCCCTGGCAGGGCTCGACGACTCGTATCCTCCTTGGAAAGTAAGGAGTGCGGCCAGTAATTTCTCAACAGGAGTAAATCCCTTGGAAATCTTCTGGAGCTACGCGACATCACGGTGAATCGTTGTCGAAGCTATTACGAAATCGCAATAGCCCGATGTCGAGAAGCTCCCGGCTTGGTCAGGGAATACGAATGATCGAATTACCGAGCTTAGACTCGCGTCCTATGAAAAGCCAGCCAGCCAGCCAGCCAGCCAGCTACCTACCTACCCTCTACCCTCCCCCTCTCTCTCTCACTCCTACATCCTATACTATACATAGGGCCGTTGCCTCCGAAATTACCAAAAGCCAAATAAATATCGCTTCCTAATGGCCGTTCTCGCGAAACCATTACCTCTCGCTTTTGCGGATATAACGCGTCGCCGAACCAATTCATCCTCCCCCCTCACCCCCTACACACACACATACACACGGTACCGCGATAAAAGAGACTGCACGCAGCAATAAAATCAAGAAAGAATCAAACCAACTGATTCCACTCTGTCAATTAAATCCACCTGCGGTTATCACGCTCGTTCCGATCATTTTCAAGGTTATATCCGTACGAGTGGAGAGAGAGAGAGAGAGAGAGAGAGAGAGAGAGAGAGAGAGGGAGATGCCAAATAAGGAACGAGGGAACAACCTTGAAGATTCTGCATTGACGAGAAGCGACGCTATTGCGCACCCGAAAATTCTCGAATTTTGTCGATGATTTCGAGGGACGTTGGAAATGTAAAAATTGATCGTTCGCTCGAGTGGTTGAATCACGAGTTGGTCGATGGTGGTCAGGAGTAAACGTGGAGGAAGGGGAGTTACGTATATAAGAGTGCGTCGTACAAGGAGATTACCCAAGATATTCGATTGAAATAAATTCTCTAGCCTTCCCCCTCTCCTCCCCCCGACCGCCTCGGCGATCTCGAATTCGAGCCAGAACAGAGCAGCAGGCAGATTTGCGACGGACTTTGGCCAACTCCGCGAACGCACTGCGCGGCGCAATCTCCAAGGATCTTCAGGAATTTATTCTATCGCTTCTGCTGGGAATGACGTTCCGTAACGAGATATAAATTCCAAAGGTCCGGGTAAACAGCCTCGTACGTAATGCTACTATAGCTCTCTCTCTCTCTCTCTCTCTCACACACACACACTCTAGCTCTTTTTCTTATATATATATATATACACTAGTACCACACTAGTCTACATTCTCGATTATATTTTGCAACTTTATAAAAGTTGTCCTCTTCAAACCTATATAGCATTGGTCAACACCGTACAACAAAATACAGAGTTATTTTGTAAAACTGCCACACAGAGTTTCATTTGATTTTCAACGTTATTAATTGGAAGCTCGATAAGGTTATATCGAGGCAAGTTTTGCAAAGTCTCTCCTTTGGACAGATCGTTGTTCGATGAAGAAAAGCCCGAGGGACTCTTAATCCTGATACTCGCGGGGTAGGACTTCCGGCCCAGAACCGTGGCTGCATCTCTCTCTCTCTCTCGCTCTTACTTGCGTAGGAAAGCGCGATATTATCGTCGCAGAAATATTACTCAGAAAATTGCCGGCGTGACTCCGTCCAGCCTCGTTAATTACCGCGAATTACCCATAATTATAAGGACTGTAAAAGTTTTTACTATCGTCGTGGGGCAAACCGCGAGGGGTTGTGATGCAGAGCCTCGCTGGGCCCACCTTGTCTGCAGATTCACCGAGGTGTAACCCTGCCAACACCCCCCAGCCACCCCTCCCCCTCCCATACAGGCTCCAGCTACCCCCGGAACGCGCCGCTATGAAACCTACTTAACGAGACACTTTGCTAATAAAAGTTTCCCCTTTTCACCCCCTCCCCCTTCACTCCAGCCCCACAACCCCCATCAACCCTTTCAAATCCCACTGCTCGGTTCTCGTCTCTCGCTGCTTCTCAACCGTTCAGTGATAAATACAAATCGATATGATGCAGAGCTTTGATCATTTTAAATTGTGTGCGTGTGTGTGTGTTTATTTATATATACAGGTTATCCCACGACGATGACCATGCCAGCATCATTGGATAGGGGACAAAAATCTAAGTAAAAAAGTTGTAAAAACTGTTTGCCTAGCACTTTTGGTTAAAAAGTTATTTTCAATTAAAGATTATCGATTACAGTTTAGTTCCTTTCTTAAAGAGGAAGATTGTTTTGGTCGCATTAAAAGGACAAAGATGCTAAGATTCTGTGAATTAAAATACTAAGAAAATCACAAAGCCAAACATCCACTTGAGACTATTGAAGTGGTCGAAGGCCGATCAGCAGCTACGAGTACGAGCGCCATAAAAGCAATCAAAACATAAACAGTCTTGACAAAAGCTATTTATAGCTAAGATTAAAACTTTTGCAACTTTCGTTTAACAAATTAATTATTTATATTCTTGAATTGTGCGTATTTTTACGATGAAAATGAGTCCAAACGCAACATAATTACGTCAATTCTAGAGTTAATTGAAAGTTTTAATTGATTAATAATATCGCTAAAAATAGCCGTAATCATGCCATGTTTGGACTCATTTTCATCGTAAAAATACGCACAATTCAAAAATATAAATAATTCATTTCTTAAACGAAAGTTGCAAAAGTTTTTAGCTTTTGTCAAGACTGTTTATGTTTTGATTGTTTTTATGGCGTTGGCACTCGAAACTGCCGATCGGGCTTGAACCACTTAAATAGGCTCAAGTGGATGTTTGACTTTGTATTTTTCTTATTATTCTAATTCACAGAATCTTAGCATTTCTGGTCTTATAATGCGATCAAAACAATCGTCCTCTTTAAAAGAGAGGAACTACTACAATCGATAATCTTTAATTGCAAACAACTTTTTAACCAAAAGTGCTAGCAAAAAAGTTTTTACAACTTTTTTGCTTAGAATTTCGTAAACTACCCAATGGTATTGACATGGCCATCGTTCATGAAACACCCTACATATATATATTTATACGTACAAGTATTATAATAATTTATAAAAGCAATATCGCATTAGCCCTCGAAACGAGAAATCCTAAGATAAACAAGAGTATAGCAGCGAGTATATACCGCATCAGTGACGAGTACAACGAGTAACGAAGCATCAGCGAGATTAATTGGATCGAACGCGTTGGGTCGGCGAGTTTTTTATCGTGGATTTTTTCGGAGCGCGCGCGATTACAGTGGTTAATGGGAGGCACGGCAGTGGGAAGAGGCAGCTGGTTGTCGCGTTAGCTTAGAGCTGATACGCGCCACTCTTGTCAGCGTTACAATGGACCTTAACACCCATCAGTCAATTCGAATGCACTCGTTCGTCCTTGATAAACGGACGTGCACGCTTTATGGGCCACCTGTTGCATCCACGCGCGTCTCCTTGTCGAACTTTTAGACTTTCCGTCCTGGTGAAAGAAAGACTGCGATATCGCCATTTCTCTCATTTACTTATATATATATAAATCTCTTTGCGAAACTTTCTCCACTGACCGACGCCTTATTCGAACTCATCGGACATTTTAGGTGCAACCCTCTGCAGTCCCTCTACACCTATATATATATATATATATATATATGTATGTATATATATATTCTGATAACGGAACAAAGGGTTTAAAACGATCCCGCTTTACACGGATTTTCTAATTTCTCCCTTAACTCGTCCATGGACCAAGGGAAAATAATTGTTTCGTCGCGTCAGCGTCCTCCGCAGCGCGGACCATCTCGGGTAATTAAGCGAGCACCTGGGAACACCTCCAAGTGCACCGCGACGACACGGGGAACACCGGCAGCGGACACGAAGCAACTACTTTTATACCCAAGCCAGAGAGAACGTCCATTTCGCGCCTTACCGCACTGACGAAGGTCATCAACTCCGAATGAATGTAAATTAAGAATGCAAGCACATCCCTGTTAATTATTCCATTGCCCTGATTGCTACCGGGACGGCTGATGTTCCTCGAACGAGGAGCGTGTATAAGGAAAAAAAAGAAAATGGGAAATATCATTACTCGCCCTACATTTTCTCCAGCCAGCAACGCGCGACGCCGACGCGAGAAAGACGGAAATCAAGGAGGGACGAGCGAATTTAAAAATCTCGTTAAATCCAATCTTTTATTCATGCAACAATTTAATCGTGTCCTTCCTCGCCTCGAATGTATATTCCAAGCGGCTTTTATTATTGTTATATATGGAAAACTATATAATTTTTATTCTATATATATATATATAAAAGTTTTTCTATGTGTCCGAGGTACGAATGAAAAATGAAGAATCGATGAATGAATTTGGAACTTTGTTTGGAACCCGCCTGGATATTCGGGTTTGCAAAGGTGTAATGGTATAATTATATAGAGCCATGCACACACACATATACACACAGTTGCAGGGGGACATCTTGGAGGGGATGCGCTGCAAACAGCGCGGTTTCGTGACTCTCGGTGGGAACTCCGGTGAAAAGAGGTTTATCTGCGGCCCGAAGCGGCCGTTTCCGGTATCAGGTCGCCCGATGAAACTCTCTCACGAGCCGAACTCACAGGAGCACTCAGCCAGCCACAAATCACTGGCAATCTTGATTTACTTGTGTTTGCCCATTGGCTCGGTATCACTTGCGCAGTGGTAAGTGTAATATACTCGAGTCTGGCGCGCACACCGCGCCGGGCCCTGCAGCAGCCTAAGCAACCCCCGAAAAGCACACCCCCCCCCCCCCCCACCATTAGGAAGCGCGAGATTAGCTACTCTCTCTCCCATACGTATATATATATATATATAGCTCCTTCTCATCCTCCAAGTGGAATACCTAGCTCTTGGCCGATATCATCTACGCGCACACATACACACACTCTACACTCGTACACGTAACAGAGAACACACTCTCCAACCCCTCGCACCCCTCGCTTTCTCCGAGAAATCCGGAATAACTACCGTTACACCTTATCTCCCAGCAGCCGAAATCATTCAAGCCCCTTTTGTGTTATCCCACCTTTTATTCCTGCACCACCGAGAGAACTCATCCTTCGCTGTACTCTCGATCCACAACCGACTCTTCAATTTTCTTATATATATATATATATATATACCGTGCGCGAGCCAAAGCCATGCAGCAGAAATTACTGCCCCACTTTTCCCTTATTTTCCCCTTATTATTCCCTCGTAGCCACGCAACTGTACATTTTTCCTCAGCATCCGTATACCGATCGGAGCTCGAGCGTGGATGAGATACGCCACGGCAGAAATTATTATTGCAAAAGCGGAAGGCCGAAAATTGCGGATTGGAATAACGAAAGCGTCGCTTGTACAAATATGGAGTGACCGCAGGTTCAGCCGGACGGACGGACGGTTTTAACACGGCCCGTGCATTTCCCTAATGATTTACAAGCATTATTGGGTATTAATTTCAATCTACGTTGCCAAGGGATGGAATGGCGAGTGACGCGGTCGACACGGATAAAGAGAAAGAGTCTCCGTTTGGTGAGAGTGCGTGGGGTTGTGTGAGTGGATGTGTGAGGGAGGGGGGGAGGGGGGCGAGGGGTAAGGGGTAGGAGGGGGACAGGTCGACGCCGCACGTCGCGGGCTACAAATCAACCGTTCCGAACAAATTATGAATGATATATTCGTTGCACCATTTTGATATATGCACATCTCTCTCTCTCTCTCTCTCTCTCTCTCTCTCTCTCTCTCGTCCCTGCCACCCAGACTGCATTGAAAATTCCAACCGTAGCTACCACCGATTCAAACTTTTTAGCCCGAAATATATTACTCACTTGGCCAACAATAATCCTAAACTAATCTCCCATCGATAACATTAATTTTTACCATCGCTCGATCCTCCAAAATCGATTCGTGCTTGGTTAATTCGCCTCCTTTTCAATCTCCGCGTTCCACCATTCCCTTCGCTCCGATTGGATTTTTCTTTATTGCCACTTGAAAATAGTTTGCCCGTGTCCTCTCATGCAATATCCAGTATTTTCTATATATATATATATATATATATCGCGTTGCGTTTTAATTCGACGTCTGATCCGTCTGGACGTGTTCGCAGGTGATACACACACACACACACACACATAGACAGCACGGAGGGGTTGAAATCAGAGTTTAGCGGCGCGTGTTTTTCCTGTCGTGGAAACATTTTCGGAGGGACAAAGTGGAAATGGGTGCGCTATAGGCCGATAGCGCGGGGAATTTGTACATAACGTGCGCAATAACTTGCCACTATAAAAGCCATCGACAAATCAAATTCTGACGTGATTCACTGGCCGGCATAAATTCCGAGAGAGACACCGCTGACACGGACATGTGTTCGTCCTCTCCATTCCTCTTTTTCTCGCACCTATCAGCAGCGAGCTTAGTTGTCCTCTTCCTCTTCCCCCTCCCCCTCCCCTTCCTCCCCAGCCTCGCCAAATATTCCAACGAGACCATCCCCACCCCCACCCCCACTCCCGCAACGCGCCCTCTCGACACTACACTATATTTATCGCTATATACGTGTGTATATATATGTATACACTCGATCAGCAACTTTTCCTGCCCCATGCCCCCCCCCCCCCCCTCCCCATTATTACTCTCGCCCTTTTTCAAACCTTAATTAACTCGAGTCTCCTCCCCGCTCCCCTAACCAACCCTTAATTAAGAAGAGACGTCGCCGACACCACCACCGAGAGAACTCCACCCCCGTGCATCGTCGCGATACACTCGAAAATCATTTGGACACCCGAAGGCGAAATTTCCAATTGTAGATATGGGAGGAAGCAGTCTTTACAGGCTTCTTAGACGCCGAGCACAAAAGGATCTTACGTTTTTGGATGTTGCTTTCGAGACTAATGAAAAGTCCTGATACGCTGCTGAAACTCTCGCGAGGGGCAAATTTCGGCAAGACGTTACGCGTTCCAACTTCCTCCACGACTATATATACATATATATAGTATACTACTTTCGGAGCCTCTACATATATACCCTCCTTCTTTCGATCCTCACCGCCCTCTCCACTGTACAGGTATATATGACGATAAGCCGAAGAACTCGAACGATATCCGAGAAGAAAGAGTCTTTAATTCCGCAAAGAAACAACTAATGGTGAAAAAGGGAAGAAATCGTATTAACGTGGAACAAAGTGTATGTATGTGTGTGGAGCATCATCGTATAGTAGCAGTAACGATCGGTGGATTTTTCAGGTGGGTAAAATTGAATAAAAGGGATAATTTAGTGATGCTTGAAGTTGGAGCTGCAAGCTTTGCATATAATTAGCCTGTACAGTTGGCGTCAGCTACAATTAGAGCATGTATATGTGTGTTAGGGGGGCGGGGGAGGTGCATAGGGGTGAATAGCGAAGGAGAAGCAGTAAGCAGAAAACGTTTAGTTGCTCGGTTGTTTCCTGCAACGGCAACTACCATCGGTAAGTCCTGCGAGGAGAAGGACCAAAGTTGCTTCTCTCCATGCAATTGCCATTAACGGTGTCTATTGTTACTCGCGGCTGGCGTCTTTAACGACAACGACTTGCGCGCCATTCGATTTCAACGTTTCCCCAACGCTCGCTCTCTCTCTCTCTCTCTCTCATAGTAGATTCCTGTAATAATTCGGTAGCGAGAGACACACATCGAAGTATATATATATATATATATATAGAGTGCATGGTTTTTTCTTCGGGGTAACGCTGCGCGAGCATAAAAATGCAAGTGGGACCAGGAGGAGGAGGATCGAGGTTGATCTCGATGGAGACAAAGCGGATGGAGTATATATATATATATATATATATACCTATAGTAGCTGGGGAGAGTGGTGCGCTATAAAGGAGGGTGGATAGCGGTGCATGTATCCGAGAGAGGACTAAGTCGATTTTACCAGGAAAGGAGCTTCGAGATGCGGTATCGTTGGGGGTTGGAGGGGATGTGGGGGTTGGGATATAGGATAGGTTAGGGTGGTGTGGAGAAAGAGAAGAGGGGGGGGGGGGTTTGATTCGAAGCTGCCGAGTTTACGAGGCGGCCGTGAGGAAGTCGCAAAGTGCGGTGGTGGCTGTGAGAGGCGGTGGTGGGGGCGGTGGGGGTGGGCGAGCAACAGCAGTGCAGCTTGAAGGCAGCACACGGCACCGATTATAACGTCACATACCGGTTATAAGGTATACAAGCCGACGCTTTGCCCGCTTAGGAGAGCGGGGAGAGACTCTCCCCCCTCTCTGGCAAGGGGGAGAGCCGCAAACGTGGTGGGAGGACGGAATGTTCGGATTATCGCGAGGTGCCTGTGGATTTCAGGAGGAGGTTGGAGGAGAGTCGGCAGATAAGAACCGTAGCCACTGTGTCACGTACCGGTTTCAGTGTGATGCTCGACACCCCTGCACCGAAGCGCCCCGACGGTTCTCCACTCCCACCCCTCGCGCTCCTCCTCGCACGAGCTATAGCACAGTACGTATATATATATATATACATATATAGGAACCCTATTGCCAAAGAGCCGATCTCTCGCGAGAGCACCTAACCGACGCCGAGACGCGCGCCGCCCTCTTAACTATCCACCCCCTACAGACATCCCGCAGCCACACCTCCCGTTCTCGCAGAATCATCCCCGAGGACCGCTTCCCGGATCCACCCGAATTTCGTACTTACCGATTTCACCGGCCGCACACCTTTTATTCCCGCCTTATCGCGACTCTGCTTGTATATTCGCTCGGCTCGAGGGTCGCAGCAAATTTCGCAGTCGCGATCGAGAGGGTTCGGGGGTGGGGGAGGGTATCGAGGGAATTGGGTTAAAAAGGCGAGGGCAGGGGGGCGGGGGTTCGGTGCGCTCGCGCGTTCTTCGAGAACGTCGCCGTAACTCAGTTTCGTTAACTCGGGACAGCATGGAAGGAGAGCGTGGAAGCGCACAAGGGTTATGACAGCGGAGATAGCGAGGCACGCAGAGGGTAGAACGGGGAAAGCAATCAGAACTTGGGCCATTGCTGGATATTACGGAGACGTGAGAGATGTCTCCTCAATCATATTAATTGCCGAGATAACCGCTGCTTCGACGGAACCTCTTCCAACGACGACGCTAACCTCCGTGACCTCTACTCTTCTCCACCCCCCTGCAACTCCTTCGCTGTATATATATATATATATATATGTACCGATGCAATATTCATTTTTATCACATTTTCGTTATTTCATTACTGCACGACGATCTGTATAATAAAATTTTCTGCTCTTTCTTCTGGAGTTTATATACACGCTTATATTTATATGTATCTAGTCTTTGATATTTTCTACTCATCCATACACACATGTAGAGTAAGGAATAACGAAGGGACGGAGCGTGCAACGACATTCGTTTGTTTCTCGCGAATATATGTTTCATCTGGCAGAAAGTTAAAGACTCGGAGTGAAGCTGCCGACATCGCGAAACCTGTCTCGATGATGGCACTCAGACACGCTGCGAAGAGTCAGCACTCGTTACTCGATAACAAAAGGGCTCGACTGTACCTGTTGCATACGTCGGTGATCCTTCCAGGATACTCCGTCACGTCTCATATTATCGTATCGTTTATTCTTCAAATTTTTCGAACAAGTTTACCGATTCCAACGTTCTGATCGTGATGAAAATAACGTGGATAATGAAAGTAACTGCTGTGCGCCATATTTAAGATATTACGTATAGGTGCTTTTATACTATATGTGTGTGTGTGTGTGTGTGTATGTGTAAGAGGGACTGAGAAATTCTGTTTAAAGATAAAGGTTGTTTGTGGAATAAATAGTATTTGAAGGAATATGAATTGGTCGGTTGAAAAGTTGGTACACCTGTTTGCTCACTAGACACCTAAATTACGTCCTTTCAGCGGCAATGATCGTAAATTGCACCGATTAGCATACACGTACTGGAGGTGTACGCTCTTTCAGCGTACTTACGAGCGTTTATGCCGTGTAAATGTCGCTACGTGCCTGGCAGGAAGCGACTCAGCGTATATAAAACAAACCGAGCGACTCCATCTCTCTCTCTCTCTCTCTCTCTCCCAACCCCCCCCCCCCCTCTCCTACTCACTCTTCTCAGAACAGACGAGTTTGCTCCGAACAGTCCTGATTCAGCTCAAACTGGCGTAATCTTACGCCAACAGCTACTCCACTTGCTAATCATTCACGGAAATATTACGCTTGCCAAAATGCTGAAACTCGCTCGCGAAAAACAAGCAACCGTGTATTTTGCGCAACGTAGAAAAATATCAAGATCGCTTTAAGAAGCTGGCCTCGTACGCGAGAGACCATAACAACACACCTTCGACAACATTGCAACGAGTCTAGAAAATACTGCATCGCGCGACATACGCAAGAGGATGGATTACGCTGACGAGAATAAATATTAGTCGAAGAGAAAAAAGAAATATCCATTTGTGTGCCCGAGAGTCGAACAAGCTTTGGATTTTTATCGGATAATTCGTCGCTGGCGTTGAAAAATAGGAAAAGCTTTGGCAGGGGGTGGCTCTGTCATAAAGTGGAAGATCGAAATCTGGGCTTTAGGGCAGTAATTTTGGAAAATACTGTCGTTTTATTAGGTCGATCTGCCGGGGATAATCGGCGACAATCAAGTTTCACGGCGGTGATTGGCTGTGCATAGTCCGATGCCAAATGCAGCTGCATATGCATGACGCAATCTCATATCCTGCACATACGCATCCCTGGCTCTAGCTGTGGATGGAGGGGGGGGGGGGGGGGGGGGTTGAATGGAAGCTTCGATTCCCACCGCGGTCGGTCATTACTCGTCATTATCCAGCTATCAAATCGCTCGGTAATAACTATCCGACGTTGCCATTGTTACTGCTACGGTTCTTGTTATTATTGTCACTGTTGTTCTTGTTGTTGTTGCTGTTGTAGCTTGCTGTGCGCGCGGTACGGGCCCCGTGCCACGAGCCAGGCTTACAGGCGATCAAAGCCTCTCCATTCCTGAGCCACTGCTGTCCGCCGGATGCGATGTGTGCAACTCTGCTCTGGTCCGATCGGACAATTCTGCGACCCTCCTGCAAAACGGTTGGAATAATCCTTCTTTAATAACGTTGGCGAACCAACTACTATATATACGCGTTAATGATTCGACGTTACACTCCACTTTAGAGCGTTGGAATATTCGCATCAGGGATAATGGAACCTTGAGTTTTTGTTTGACCTTTCTCGCTACCGAGCGACTCGTCACGTTCGCGGATTGGTGTATATATATATATATATATATATATATATATAGACGCGTTGAGTATGCGCAAAGTATTTAACGGTATTTCGAAGGAGAGAGTTAGGGGGAAAACAGTTGTAAGTTACTGCAAGAGAATAAATACTCTTTGTTAAATGGCGAAACGGGTTAAAGTGGAATTTGCTCCAATGGTTTTTCGTATTTTTCTGGAGGGTGTGGTGGTGGGGTATTCGTGAATGAGGAGGCGGTGTGTTTCGGTGTGAGGTCGACGGAGAATCAAGATGGACAGAAGGGGGTGGGGGAGTGGTCGCAGGGGTTGGGACAGTTTTCGGGGAGAGAGCGTGGAGGGGGTGGTTTTATATTTGGCGAGTATATAAATTAACGGTGGGGGTGCGCAGTTATAGGAAGAGGACACAGTGCGGAAGGCGCGGAGTGCCATAGGAGGGCCAGGAGGTTAGCGGTGGAAACACGGGAAATTAATACCGGCCGCGTGGTAGCCGTGTGGTCGCACTTGAAAACGAACTGTAACAGCCGTAAAAACGTCTCGATGAACGTTACCAGCCCCTCCGGTAAAAGCGGTTTACGACGCTGCGCCAGGTTGTTATTTTTTTGTCCAGCCCCATAGTCCAAATTCGAGGAAGTCCAGGCATACTTCCGCCCGGAATTTACACTGCTAACGAGATATCAGTCGTGCAGGTTTTCTGCCGCGGATAATAACGAAGAGAGAGAGAGAGAGAGAGAAAGAAATTAACACTTTGTCTGCAAACCCCTTGAATTACACCGGATATAAAACGCTTGATAACGTCCCGAATTATACTTGGGCGAATGATCGTAACGAAAATGAGCAAAGTTATTTTTGTCCACTCCGCAGCGTTCGGGGTTCGCTCGGAAGATCGAGAGGACGAAAATATGGTTGCGAACCAACACACGCGTATGCTGTAAGTATACAGGTTGGGTGAGTGGAAGAAGAATGGGTAGAATGCATTGGTTGCATCGGGCGAAAAGTCGTAAGTAAGGTTGTGCGAAAGTATGTAACGGAGTAACGAGGAGGGGTGAGAGGGGAGGGGGGGGGGTGAGCCCGGCCGGATGTTATTGGCAGGAGAGTGGAGCCATTAGTCGCTATGATGGATGCCTGACAGGAACGGCAGCGTCCTAGCCTGCCGGCAGTTATAGTAAGTAATGGCTTCACTCTGTGTCCTGAGAAAGCCTCACCACCCCCTCCCCTCTCAGTTTCCCCAACCCCCTCCTCCTCCTCCTCCTCCTCTTTCTCTCTCTCGCACTCCGTCGCCGCCGTCGCCGCCACCCAGTAGTAATAACAACAAATCTTGCCTATATTAATTCCCTGACGGACATAACTCTCGGTATATGGACGGTAACTCGGGAAAAATTGCGCGATGAAAACGTCGTCCCGGCGAAATACGGCGGCTCGTATTACGCACGCACTTAGAACAAGCCAGCGTCAAGCTTTTGCTCCCCCCCCCCCCCCTCTCCCTACCTCCCAACC
This sequence comes from Prorops nasuta, assembly GCF_024137725.1. Taxonomy (NCBI): domain Eukaryota; kingdom Metazoa; phylum Arthropoda; class Insecta; order Hymenoptera; family Bethylidae; genus Prorops; species Prorops nasuta. Next base: position 3,752,373 of record NW_027116821.1, on the reverse strand, counting down.
CTCCTCGGCCTGCCGCCTCTCCTAACCCATCGACCCTATATACCTACACCACCACTCGCGAGAGACCGTCGGAGATGTCGGAAAGACGTTAAGCAGCGTCAGCTACTTCCCTATTCCCGTGGGAGAAACTTGCTCTCCTTCTTCCTTCTCCTCCTTACGTGTGTGTGTGTGTGTGTGTGTGTGTAGGTAGATTATAACTCCTTTTCCATTCGATGTCTCTCTCTCTCTCTCCTTCTTCTTCTTCTTTTTCCTTCTCTCCCCTACATCAATGCAACATTCGTCAGATCCTCATCTAAAAACACGTATAATTACCCGAAGCAAATTATTTACAAGTTATCGAGTTTCTTTATCTGATCACGCACGAAGCTCATTCGCCCTAATTAACTGCTTACGCGATTATAAATAAGGCGCACTTCACCCGTTACCGGCACGACATGCATTTTTATCGCTTGATTAAGTCGACCAAAACGGTTACGAGATTCATTCGTCCGGGAAAGCAGAGAATTTTTAGCACCTTACAGCTATGCAGTAGGATTCCCTGCAGCAGACTCTGTGTTTCTCTTGATCCATCCTTTCTTCAAGAATCCCCGTTCGAACGACCCTTCTTCCAGCCACCCCCGGAACTTACACCTGTGTATGTGTGTGTGTGTGTGGGTGTGTGGGTGTGTCGAAGAAGAGGACCTTTGCAAACATTTTTCTTTACGAATCACTGAAAATTGTGTCCTATCCACTATACGCACACACACAAACACATGTTTATAAGCTTTATTAATTGGACACTCTGCCACAAGATTCTTCTTCTCGTTTTCTCGCGAAGGACGTGGGGAGGGGGAAGAGAAGGGTTTACGAAACACGACCAATTATTGTTAGGATAATCTGCCGCGAGCCTGTTGGGACTGTTTAAATTAGAGGGCGGATGCTGCAAACATCATTGGATTCGGAGCGTAACCGTCCTGCCCCGGTAACCCTCCCCCCCCCCCCCCCCCCACGGCATCAGAGCGGCCTAAATCATTGATTGTTGCATTATCTGTTATTGGCAATGCAATTAACCCCTTACGGTAAAACAACGCCGGCTCGTCGTTCAGGTTTGCAACTGTGCAATGGTATACACATATATATACACGCGCTATGGAGCATGCCATACTATCATACTCACCTATACATATACATATACATATATATAGATCGAGCTACAGCCATTATACGCTTCCTATAACGACGCGTGACTCTATCTCGGCGTGTGCGCGCGCGAGAGAGACAAAATTGATTTGTTATACGGGGTCCCGCGTGCCTCGGTCCCTCCCCCCCCCCCCCCCCCTCCTCGTCCATCCCCGTTAAATCCCGAGAGCGGGATACGCGACAGGATTAAACGCTAGCCAAATGCACTTTCCAACACACGCAACCTCCCCCTCCAAGCTCCGAACACAAACCGGATTTCACGTTTCTCCCAGACGCTCCCCCGTTCGCGCCGTACGATTATGTACCGATCGAGCTGGTAACTGTCACAACGCTCCCTCGCCTCTCTCGCGGGCCTGCTCAAGGACGACCCGAGCCCCACCGTACCTCGTCCTTGATGATCCACCTGACGCGAGAGCAGTCCAAAACTCTCGATCACCATCAATTTTGTATATATATAGTTATTCGGTGAGGAATTAGATTCGACACTCGCACGTTTCGAATTGTTCCAACGATTCCTCTTCTTTGAGTTTCGGAGTATTGGTCCTCGAAGGAGCTGGCTGTAAAAAATTTCAAGGCCATTGACAGTTTTTTGATTGCATCGCATACAGGATATTGTTATCGTTATTGATAATATTTGCCGGAACAGAGCCTGGCGAATGGCTTTGATGGAAAGGTTCTCCAAGGGTCGACGTGGTGCACAGCCTCCGCAAAGTAGGAAGATCCAGGTGGGGGCGTGGCGCGCGGAAGGTAACTCGGTGATCCAGGGGTGGCAGGAATTAAGGTTCGATGCTCCTGGTATACGGACAATGCCACTGTGGTATATATAGGGCGCTTGGTAATATCGCCTGACGCGGTGCTTTGGAAATAGACGCGCGAGGGAGAACGCGGAAGTTGTGGGGGGGAATTAGTGGTAGCAGAGCGTGGCCTTGCGAAGATACCGGGGGTGGAGGGAGAAGCAAGGGGTGGCATGCTCGTGGGAAGAGAAGAGAGAGAGAGAGAGAGAGAGAGGAAGATCGCAACCGTGAAGACCGGGCTTAAGGCGTGTTGAATCATAACGAGGACTTATGCCGAAAGCCTCCGACAAGAAGCCACCCCTCCCCGCCCCCAGCTGTTGTACCCCTTTTCGCCCATTTAGCTGCACGGTTGCCGGCCGTTTTCGCCGCATTGGCTGCCAGTGCTGCGAAACAACACAACGGGGGTGGTATTACCCCGGTCCCGCTCTACTCCATATTCATAGCGTCGTTGTCGCTCGCAGAGGCTAGGACCTGGCGAACAAAAAAAAAATGGCGAAATGCGCTGGGAAGAGAAAAATATAGGGAGCTTGGGGGGTGGAAATAAGCAGGAGGATCGCGAACGCCACCGTGACCCTTCGTGCGAGTTAATGGAATCGCCGGGCATGTAGGTGGTCCCGCTCTTCCCCGGGGATTAGGCAGATGGAGATATCCGAAAGGATCCACCCCTATACCTTCACCGGTCGTAATCGAGGAATCCTGCAGCGATCGGTAAACGATGCTGCGACGTTAAGGCGACCGTATCATCCCCCATTCTCCCCCTCGATTTTATTTTAATTCTCATCGACTTCCTTTTTTTTGCCAGCATTTTAATGCGTCGCCTGGATAATTGGTCGAACGTTGCGTTAGCCGTTCCCATTAGAAAACATCTTATTGGCCCTAAGGCGCTTATTACCGTTCCTAATTGCGCAAACGCGCGCTCTTACCCTTATTAACTGGCTGCTGGCTAGGAGTACCCTTAATGGCGCGCCATTATACGCGGATAATGCGTTTTTCCGCGTATGTCCACGCGCGCCTCCCCCCCCCCCCTCCCCTCCTTTTCTACATCCTTACGAGGCGCGGATTGCAAAAACCGATTAACTCCCGATGCGTGTGTCTCGCTGCCTCTTCCGCATGTACGATTATTGCGTCGCTGAGGAAAGTAGCGCTCTGCCCCTGCACTCTATTGGCTCCCCCCCCCCTCCCAATTGTGAATCAAATCTCATCGTGACGCGCTCTTGCAAAAACCGTGTATATATATATATACAGTAGGGAACAGAGACGATTTGAAAAACCACGGGAACGATGTAAAGGGGAAAATGAGGGAGGGTAGAGCAAAAAAATCCAAACAATAGATAAAGTCTTAATCCTGCAGGACGAGCACAGTGGGGGAGAGAGATGGAGGTCGAAGGATGCTTGATTTAGGTGTAGCGTGTAGTATATATAGGGAATGGGGGGGGGGGGGAAGAACGGAGCGGAAAAGAAAGATGGTTAAGAGTCAGTGGTCCATCCGTCGATGGTTGAAGGGCGCCGGTCGGGCTCGAATGGCGGATATACGACAAAGATCCGGACTGGTTTCGGGCCAAGCACGAACGTTGTACGTAGCAAGGGGGTATCCATTAGGGACAGAAGTATTCGCGCGCGAGATATATCGACGTCGCCCCGTAGGATTTATCGTGACAGCGGCGCTTGAAGGGATTGTAAATCCCCGTTTGAGGATCGCTGATACCAAGTTTTATGTGGGACATTAGTTAGGTGGGGCGTGGTTGAATGGTGCGGAGTCGAGAATAGCGCTGGAGCGACAAGGAGGTAAAGAAGAGAGCGCTGGTGAGGATGGGGGGGATAGCAGATATAGGGGGTTAGATATAGAGAGAGAGAGAGAGAGAGAGGGATGAAGGGGTGGGGGTGCATGGAGAGAAAGAGAGTTGGCCGGGCGCAATAAATTAGCCCGAAATGAAAGACAAATCGCCTCGGAGCTGTCCGCCCGTTCGCCCGACGTGATAGAAGCGCGCGGACCGAACTGATGCCCGGCTGTTCCTCTACCTCCCCCCCCCCCCCCCCCCTCCCCATACCATCCCCCTTAACTGTCTCTCTTTCTCCTCCCCAAGCTTCCAGCGAGCCTCTCTCCCCCTCTCCCTCTTTACTGCATCTCGCTTTATTTCAGTCCCTCTGGACCAGTCTTCCAGGGTGAAAACCCACTCCACCCCCTCCCTTCGATTCAAGGCGCTTCCTCTTTCAATCCCCTCCCCTCCTCCAGCCCGTTCATCAACCACCTCTGACGGACGCCTGTCGAACCACCAGGGAACTCGTCGGTTCCATCGCCCTTTCTCAGCCATCTTCCAATAGCAGAATCCAACCGTCCCATTTTATATCCCCCCTTTTCCCTCTACAATTCGTTTATCCGTTAAATAGCTGGTGTAATTAGTTGGGAAAAAGCAGCGCGCTGGCAATGTTTACATGTTTTTTAGTTTTTTAGACGAATTCTTATGTATAAACGTAGATACATAAATACTTTTATCTTGATCGCACTATATGCATCTCATTATTATTTTGTAGTTTAAAAATTGAGCGATTCTTATTTGAGAAAAGTTTGAATTTTAGTAAAATTATTTTAATATGATAATGAAATTGCACGTGTGTGATGAAAATAAAGTATTACATCATTTTTAATCGTGGATAAATATAGATAATTATCAGTGAATACGACGAAAAATACAACTCGTGGTTCACTGAGAGCACGCAATTTTGAAAATTGAACTGTCATAGGCTGTAGAAAATGGAACCATACGAAACGAGAGACCGCTCATTGGTCAGCGTACTGAATAATCGTATCCGATTGGTCGTATTCTAAAAACGCGCCAGAAAAGAAGGATTGCGCACAAACTGACCAATCAGCGGCCTCCGTTTCCCATAGTCCCATTGTCCACCGCCAGTGACAGTTCAGTGTCCGAAAAATACCACGTGTGTGACTGTCAGTGAATCGCTCGTCGCATTTTTTTTTCGCAAATCACTGACATTCATTCATTTATCCGCGATTAAAAATAAGTTCATACTCTATTTTTATCACACACGTGCAAATTCAATATTATATTAAAATATTTTTATAAAAATTTGCACTCTTCTCAATTAATAATTTCTCAATTTTTTTTAAATACAATATCACATTGGCATGCATTGTGTGAGATAAAACTAAAAGAGTATTCGCCTACACGAACAAATTCCTCAAATTACCGATAAAATTTGAAAACATTCTAAGTGCGCGGCTATGTCGATGCAGTGTTTTGATGCAACGGTCAACGATGTCAAGGACAACCACCACAAGGACTAACACAGCCTGTGTGTGTAAGTTTAATGTTTTGATTTTAAAGTTGATTGAACTCTACAATTAAATCGATAGAATTTAAATAGCTAATATTTTGTTTTGTTTTGTTTTTTTTTTGTTTAGAGTGGTTGACCTCACTCTCGGGCGATAGTACGCGTGTACCGAGTATCCGCGTCGTAGTTAACACTTTAAAAACTGTCGCGAAGTAAAGTTTAAAAAATCCGCTTCGCACACAGTGCGCGTAGTGCAGTTTCAAAATTTCGCGTCGTTTAGTGCGCGATATTTAAAACTTCGTATCGCGTGGTGCTGGTTCGAAGTAATTTTTTGCCAGTGTGTTTCATCCAACATCATCATGGTCATCCTCATCGTCGCCTGCAGAAAGATCATCGATGGAATTTCGCCGAACGAGTGAGTCCCACGGGTAAAGCCGTGGACATTTTTTTACCAACCAAAGGATGACCGAAAACCTATCGGTAGGTTTCAGTCTGTCCTCCTTCGATTCAAATCATTTCTTCTTTTGTATTCTTGCATGTTTTTTCAGCTTCTTCGACGCGAATATATTTGTTTTGCGTGTGTTTTTCTTTCAGTTTTAGCTTTCCGCAATAGATAGGCCCTTTAGCTTTGCGTATATCGGTTAGGCATTATAACTTCCGGTGTTACAGTAGGCTTTTTTCTCAGCTTCTTCATTATCGATCACCGAATAAAGTGGATTATGACAAAGACCTTTTAAAAATGCGATATTCGACAATCGGCAAATTGATCGTTGATAGACAGAGACAGCTGTTCACTCATTCTTCTATCTCTGTCCATTAACCACCAATCACATGCCGATTGTCCTCCATCGCATTTTTAGAAGCTTACTCGTCCCAATCCACTCTATCCGACAATCCCTGTATACTTGTGTACGAGTTTTGACGAAAGAGAGGAGAAGAAGAGATTTTGAATGGAATACGGATTGAGTACGCTCCGGGAAGAAGAAGAATAAGAGGGCGGGGGGGGGAGGGGGGATGAGTAAAAGGAGCGAAACTCGGTCAGGCAGCGCGAAGAGAAGGCGAAGGTCGGCATTATCCGGGGGGTTCGGTAGTTGGCAAATTGAAAGCGAGCTTCAAACGAGGCGGGAGAGGCAAATTTTCTGCGACAAAGGCTCACGAAGCAGCTGCAAACACGAGCCCTACGGCTCTGCCGCGTTAGAATTCTGACGTTTCGTCTACAAAGGCCAGAGACGTCAATTAATTAGTCGACTACCTTTGGATCTCGAAATACGCTCGGAGGATAAGCAAGAAGAGTCAAGGACTAGAACTTGCTTGGTGCTATAATTAGATCATCCGAGCGTATACCTAAGACAGCTCTCCGATATAATCGGAAGCCTCGTTATGGGAAAGAAGATTTTTCTCCTGGCTGCCATGGAGAACCGGGGGGGGGGGGGGGGGGGGGGGGGGGAACGATCGCAGAGTCGAAGGAATCTCTCTGGGAATATTTAAATAATTTGCTTTGCATTTTGGGCTTTTATCGAAATGAGGGAAAGCGATATACTCTCTCCTTTGGATTTTCTTCCACTCGGGCGAGACGGCGGTGTGACGCGTAGAGGGTTCCTCAGTGCTCGAAAGAGTAAGGTGAGGATGGATCAAGTACACTTGAAGAAATTGCAGGAACGACAGTTACGGTTATCGCCCTGCAATACAATCAGCAAAGTTTCCATCGATGGCAGCTAATAAAGCTTTATGTATATTACAGGGTCATGCGCCGATACTAACCGTACGTGAGCCTTTCATCAAACCGTGTTTCTCTCGCAGAATCTATTCGGGATGGGAAAGAGGTCAGCCGAGAGAGAGAGAGAGAGAGAGAGAGAGAGAGAGAAGACCTAATGGTGTACCGGGAGCTGCCAATAAAAATTGCCACTTTGAGAGCGAGCTACGAAAACCTCGCGCGAACCCAATAGGGTGATTGGGGAGGGGGGAGGAGGGGTGACGATGGCAAAGGCCCTCCGTCGTAAAAACTAACAACGCGTATCCACCGGAGAACGACCGAATTATGAGCTCTGGCTGAAAAAATGAGATAAAAGGGAGAAGGAACGCACAGTGGCGTATTGTCGAATTTGCTAATATCGCAAAAAGCGGGCCGCGCGGAGGCTGCGCCGGGAGAATAACTCATAGAGTCGAGCTTTAAGGGGGGGGGGGGGGGAGTGCGGATCGCGCGTCCGGTGGAGAGCAGAGACGGAACACAGTCACCGTTGGCGAGTGTCTGCGGCGAAATGAACGTTTTAATTCCCCTCCATAAAAGCCAACGACAAATCAAAGGACTTTGACATGATTAACTGGCGGGCATAAATATCGCTATCAATGCACGTGCACGTGCAATGACGTGTCGCGTTGTCCGTCTCTTGGCCTCATCCCCCCCCCCCCCTCCCAACCACTTCCAGCGTCCCTCTCGAACTCCGGCGCTCTGCCCGCACGAGCAAAAAGGAAGCCGAGCGACGACGAGAGAGCATGGCACCACGCGCTCGGTACCACGGAGTATGGTAGATGCGGCTCGATATTAAATATACAATGAATTAGCCTGCGTGGCCTGCCATTAAGAGTGAAAGAGGATATGCGCCGGGCAGAAACGCACGAGATCGAATGCAACGACGATTGTATGCTAATGCGACTACGCGAGTTCGATCGGGCCCTTCTCTGCCACCACCCCCCCCCCCCCCTCCCCCTCCGCTCTGTGCCAACCATACCACACTACTCCACTCTTCTTCTCTCCTCTTGTTTATGTGCGCGATTTCCCCGGATTATTTCAGCCATGCGGTGCGAACCAGTATCAATGCGCAAACTGAGAGACGACTTTACACTTTACAAGACGCGCTCCTTTCCACTCTCTCTCTCTCTCTCTCTCTCTCTCTCTCTCTCTCTCTATTTATTCCTCGCCCCCTGCGCAACCGGATGTGCAACTCCATGACTCCCTCTCCCCCCCTGCTACCTCCACTTTACCTCACCGTCTCTCCCTATCCTTGCTCCCATTTTTTAACCTCCATCCACGCTCTTCAATTTTTCATCTCTTCGCCACTACCGAGAAATTTTCCGTATTCTTTTTCTTCTTTACAATTTCCAATTTCGTAGCTTTGTTTACAGAATTAATCTTTTTTCGTGTAATTCTAATCTTACTCCTCGGTAACAATGTTTTTTTTTTACCAAGAAATATTCCTAACGTCGTTTGTACTCTTCTCATATATACTCCGTCAGACAAGTCGTTCCTCCAGGTTGTTGAGATTTTAGCAGCATCGATGCGCCATCTATCAGTCGCGCGCAGAAGCTCGACGTTCCGCGCGATTGATAAACTCGCCAGTCTCTCTGTAATACCGTTTTAGTTGATAAAGTTTTTAATTTTCAGTGTTGATGTTTCGACAGTTTTAGTTTTAGTTTTGCAAGATTATTCGCGAGGCTTCGTTGCAAATGCTTTTTATCTTCGTAGACAACCATCAAAGCGTTGGACAGAGTATATACGCAGAGAGAAGTTAGAAAACGAGAGAGAGAGAGAGAGAGAGAGAGACGAAGGATCTCTATTGTTAGAATTTCGCGAGCGTCACTTAAACTTAATTGTACATTCCTGAACGTCATGTAAGGGCGGAGAATTTAAAGGGATTTCCCGGAAAGTTTTTCAACTTTCCGGTGGGTGTACATAAGAAACTGGGTTACCGCAACAGGTGGGTACTAAAGTAAATATACGCACATTACGACCTCTCCTAAGGAATGCACGGGCATCTCCACGCACTTTAATTCTCCCTTGACTAATGCTCCCTCATAATTCGTTATTATTCCCTACGCAATAGTCGGCCGCTCGCGAAGGATTTTCTTATCCGTCGAGACATTCGGTGGACCGCCGGACGTTGCTGAAGAAGGAACGCGGGAGAGGAGCGAGCGACGCGAACCAATATTTCACGAGATTAAATCAAAGAGTCCTCGTTAAACCGAAACTTTGGCGAAGAGGGAGGGGGAAGCACGTTGTGCGCTAAAAAAAGTGTGACGCTCGGTCCTATACAGCCGCACCGGAGCGAACAACGTCGATTTCCCAATAAACATATGTATATATATATATGTATACACACGTGTATATACACATAGACATACAATATAATCCCGCGCAGAAAGCACAGTTCCTACACATAAATTAACCCGAGAAGGCATTATCAACCTATATTTTCACAATTTATGGCTACTAATTAAAGGGTTTAGGGAGAATCTCTGATTTGCGCGCTCCCTTCGGGCCCGGGCGAACTTTAAACGACAAGCACGGTCTCATTAAGATACGAGGCGAGCTAACAGCTTCCACGAACCAACGTGGTCGTCCTCGCGATATAAGATAACGCGCGTCAAACTCCATTGGTCGTTCTAATTAAAAATACTGCCTTGATCGCCAAGTTTCATTTGCCCGTGGAAAAATTCGAAGGACTTCCGATGCGAGTGTATATAGAAACGTTTGATGCTTCGTCTTTAACGGACACATATATATGTATATATATATATATAAAGATGACCAATAATTCACGGAGCTCCGCGTCAAGAATTATATGCACTGTCTCGGCGATAACCGTCGTCCCCGAGTCTCGTGCTCGCTCGTTCCTACCCAACGATACAACTTATCGCCAAGAGGTAGTTCTCCAACTAGCGAACGTGTCCTGGGTTTGGCTTCTCTCTCTCTCTCCCTCTCTTTTCTACAGCATGCAGACATTCCGGTACAACACCTGCGTGCAGATGTACATATATATTGGCAGGTCGTTGCACTTGTGTTCGCCATCAAATCTTTCATTTCCAACTTCAAAATTTTGTATACTGTTCCACGATTCGGTATTGTTCGTTACACAAGCCATTTAGGACAGGACATCCCCCCCCCCCTCCACCCCCCTCTCTGGTTCTATATTATATCCACGAGGAATGTGTATATATATATATATATGTATATATATAAGTTTCTCGTTTCGATGTAAACTGTCATTAACAGATACTTGGAGAACGGAGAGTATACGCGTTGAAAGTAGAGAGATGCGCCCGCACCTGCGTGCACCATTAAAACGTATTATTAAATATTAATGGAGATGTTTATGAGGACTATGTAGTATAGAATAGTCGACAGAGCTATAGTGTACAGTAACTCGACGGTGCGAAATCTTTTGGGATACTATTGGGATCCGACGTGGGAGAACAGTGAGGGACCAATATGGCGGCGTGCGCAATTCGCGTATTATAAATTGCATGGATAAAAAGCAAAATGTGACACTTCAAAGCTCTCGAAGCCTGACAAAAGAATAATGAAAGAATCCCCTATCGATTTAACTGCTCGTTTTCCTGATTTTCTAGAGTTAAATACTCATTTATTTTTTATTTTTTTTTTTTTGTTTTTCGATATATTTTCCTCAGTTAAGTCCTCGTTAAAATTTCTCGTTATAAATTAAACGTTCGTGTGTATTACTGTCATTATTCACGAAAAATAGATAGACCAGCTTTATACTTCTTTTAAGAAATTTTGCGAATTGTATACCAACCGTATTGTCCCTCCCCCCCCCCCCCCTGTACACCATGTCAGATCCCATTCTTGGCTCGTTTATTTACGCGTCCATATACGAACTTTGCTTTTTCTTCCTGTCACGTATTTCCGGTATCTTGAAAACTGATTGAAAATTTTCGTCGATTGAATTTTCTGCGGGTTTTTCAACGACGATAGAAAACGCGTGGTTCGAAAGGCGTAAAGGGACGTCGCGACGGGTGGAAAAAGGGAGAATCCGTTGTCCTCTCTTGATGTTGTGTTATTAAAGCCATCTTCGTGTCGTTCGATAAGCCTCGACCTCGAGCTACGGCGCACTCCGTTGGGTACACACGACACAAAGGCCTAATTACCCATAAATTCGCTGATTTACGGCGGTCTAGAAATGTAAATATGAAATATGAAAATGAGGACGGTGGTAATAAAAGTGATGTACGGGGCTCCGTAGGGTCGTTCATGAAGGCGTCCATCATCAGCCCTGACAGGCTTCTTTGTCTGGTTACAGCACTGAGAGCCATATCATCACTACTCCCCTCTCCCCCCCCCCCCCCCGCTCCCTCACGTTTACCTCCCCCATCTTCTCTCTCCCTCGTTCCCTTACTCGTCACTATCACCACCTTTATTTCCCTTTATTCGTCAACTCTTGCATGAACATTATAGCAAATAAATATTTTTTTCCAAAATATTCCTAAATAATACCAAAGACGCTTGTACGAAAAATTTGGTTTTACGTCATCGACTTGGTAGCGATGATCAGAGAATCGAGTGAAGCTAAAATACTCGGGCTCTTTTCAAACGATAAATGCATTATCTTCTTTGTTTTGTATGCCATGAATCTATATTAAACCCCAATTGTGCTTTTTTTTTCATTTCTGGTGGTACGATTTACGAGACAAAAAAGATTTGAAGGGTGCATGACCCACGTCTGTTCCCTAGGATACCCTAGATGAGACGGAAATTTCAATCTGAAGAAACTATGTATATGAAATGATAAAAATAACGCAGTAAGGACAAATATACTATTTACACACACACAATGTACATTCGATAAATATATTCTCTATGAATATTCGCGTATAAGATTCTTAATTCCTATTAAGAGTATATAAGGTGGACACCAACATGACAGAGTAGCCCCGCTTAAACTCTTAAATATCAGAAGATAATGTGATTTAAAGACCGATTTCACCTTAGGCGACGGCTTTCGAATCCTCGGAGAAGCATCTTTCGAATAAAAGAACAAAATTTTCAAATAACATTGTTTTTAAAAATGAAAGATGTTTCAGGATAAAAACGCTCTCTATAATATCGCTTAATCCCTCTTCTTTCTCTCTCTCTCTCTCCTTTTTTAACATCTGTCGGTAAAAACGAACTTTAAACTAGTTGATCCTAAAACCGCTTTTCTATATTGTGGCAGCACTATTTCCTTAGAATATTGAATTATTTGGATCGAAACCAAATTCCAATTGAATCCAGCAATCAACCGATTCATTGCAAGTTCTGTAAATGAAAAGATGATTTCTGATCGACATAAAGATTTGGATGAACTAGAAGCTTTTTCCAATATAATTGATGGTGAAATTAAAGAAATTACAGCCAAGCTTAACTGGACAGTTGAAAGCTTAACCAAAAATGTAGGTTACATTTGACAGAACATTCATTTCCCTTGATTTTTCATTCATCTACTGTGCTTATTTTTAATAGAGTGAAAGCGTAATAATATGCCCTTACAATCCTGCGCATAAAATTAATGAAAAATGTCTTGATAAACATTTGGCAACTTGTCAGTGGAAAGCGGAAGGATATGGACCAAATGATTTACCACTACCTGAATCTTCTTTACCACCAAACTCAACTTCTAATATTATATTTGGTAATTGTCTTATACATATGGCTATTTATAATTTCTGTGTTATACTTTTACTGCATACTTTTTATCACAGATGAGCAACTGCAGGACTGCGTCATTAAAGCAGCTAAGGAAAAGGACAGTAACATGAAATTAGGTTAGTATCTCAATATGGGAAGATCTGAAGCAGCTCAGAAGTCTTAAATGATACAATTTTTTCCAACAGATAATGAGTCTTATACTTCGCACGAGCTCTACATATCCTTTTTTATATCCTTTTTATTATATAATACAATAAATACCAATCTCTCCCTAATATCCTTTAAGTCGATTGTTAATTAGATTGTGCTACATGAGAGAAATGAGATTATTCAATTTAACATTTCATTTACTTTGTTCAATATTTTCATAAAATTCTTAACATGTAAATAGGTATGGGCCAGAGGTTAATTCCACGTACATCAAATAGACTACTCACAGATTTTACCAGTGATGAAAGGAAGGCTCTATATGAATATGTTATTGCCAACACTGTAGCCCCAGACATTGGCAGTGATATTACAGATTTAAATAAACCGTATGTTATTTTGCTAAAAGCAATATTTTTCATCACACGCATAATTTGTAATTAATTATTTGTATTTCAGAAAATCTGAGACCAAGGCTGATAAAGAGACTGCCTATTTAGAACTACTTGCACAAGAACGCAATTTGAAAAGAAGAAGAGCCAAGCACAAGGGGGTTCACACAAACAAGAAATCTCAAACAGAGATACTCAGAGAAATTATTCATCAGCAAATGGAAATGTATGCTGAATATTTAGAGGAGCAGGGTGGACTTCAACTATCCGGTGTACCAAAAAACACTCCTTATCTTGATAAGCGTGACAAAACAGGCAATTTGCCAGATTTATATCAGAGATCTGATAATGATAACTCAATGTTGATGGAGCATAATGGTCAAAACAGCTATACTGACGAGTATTATCCAGATAGATATAAACCTTATGAAGAGAAGCATGAAAGAAGGAAAAGGTCTTATGAAGAAGATTATTGCGAATCACAGCGACATAATAAGAGACACAAATCAGACTTAAGAGAAGATTCAAAATATCATAAACGTAAATCGTCTGATAAGTATCGAGAACACCATTCGTCAGAGAAATATCGACATAAAGAGGATCGGCATAAAAGTAAAAAACATAAATCAAAAGATCGACATAGATCACTGTCAACAAGCGGTAGTTCTAGACATAAGAAAAAAGATCGGAAAAGTGATAAAGAACGATGAATATTATTAGAACAATAGCAATTAAATTTGTAGTATAAGTAAAAAAAAAAATCAACATATATATGTATATATATGTAAAACTTATTTTTATAAAGTATTGTAAGATATTTCTTTTAAATGTTCACCATAAAAAGTTTTTCTCCAGTGTCGGCATAGAGCGGTATACACTATAAGATTTCGTGTTATTATTTGACTACAGGAAGCGTGCAGCAAATACAATGATAGCGAAGTGTCAATGTGTGCAATTGTATGCATATAAACAAATTGATACCTCAAAACTGCGAAAATTGACTGACAGTTTGTGCTGATATTATGCATTTACACCAATGCACATTCTTGTCTCACTGTCATTGTGTTGGTATGCACGGTCTCTATAGCACTCGTCTCATTACCATATCTCGTTTAAATTAATATGAAACATGGTGAGCGAGGTCACACGCATACAATTGAGAAAAAATTATGTTTAAATTATGACGAAAGTTATTAAACTAAAATAAGCAATTGAAAATTAACACTTTAAGATTTTATTAAATATGATAACACGTAGATTATAATTGTATAATTGCTGTAGCGAAATGGAGCAATTCTTTAGGCCGCCTTTAGAAAAAAATCCTGTACATACGTAGATATAAATTGAAAAACATAATTGGCGATATTAATCATCTTCTGGATTGTTATATGCAGATAAATACAACATGGCTTAAAGACGAGCTAAATTGATAAATGAAATTAACTGAAAATTAAAATTTAGCTGGGCTTTAAATTTTATCGATTGAGGACTGAAATTCGGTTGTTATTTGCCAAATCATAGTAAATATTTTGACCGTTATTGTGTTATAAGCAGGAGGTATGGTAGTTTCTACAAGTAAGCGGTCGACGTAAGTCACGCACCTTATTATTAACGACTAAAAAGGAAAATTACTTATTATGAAATATTAGTTTATTAATTTGAAATTTTATGTATCCTGACTTATGTAGTTGAACAAATTTTAATCGGCTTAATCTATACAACTGTGCGCCACGCTCCGAGGAGAAATTTACTTGATATTATCTAATTACCGTTCAATGACATTTGAGGTAGGTTGAAACTTAAATAACACATTGCATATTTAAATGTGCTGAAAGTCTCAAAATAGTCATGACAGTATACTTTTTACCACATTAAATTCTACTGTATATTCAACTCTTAACTAATTTAACAATCAGCAGTTTATTAGTTACAAAAATCTAATGTTTAATTGTAGCTTATATACAGATTTAAACTAGGAGAATAAAACGAGAGAATTATGTACTAGATTGTGATAGCCACTTCTTTACTCAGAAGAAATGCGTGATGAAAGGTCAGGAGATGAGAAAAAAAAACAGTAATAGGTACGAGAGACCGGAGTCGTGTATTTTCAAGGTTATCGCTGAGTGCACGTGTACTTACCATGGGTGCAAATGTAAGATGACCTGTGGTATACACATATAATTCAATACATGTATTGACGAAAGCAGCTGTATCATGATGGAGAGAATGAGAGAAAAAATAGTGGAGAGGGGGAAAGGCAGACAGAGATAGAATAAATGGATATGGATAGTTTATCATAGAGAGAGAGAGAGAGAGAGAGCAATATAATTTTAAATTTAATGATGGGATATTTCAGTGGAGAAAGACAGCAGTAGATTGAACATTTACTGGCCCCTTCTCTACTTGAAGCTGATTCTTTTCGTATGGGATAGAGGATCAACTGCGAGCTCAGTTCTACAATTTGCTTTGCACTTTACTACTTTTGCTTTGCTTGACTCCGGGAGGGAAACGTGTAACTCCTCTGATTGAGACCAGGCTTAGTTAGGGCGGTCAGGACTTAGTTCAGTCCAGTAACGGCAGTAACCAATTCAGTTCAGTCACTTCAGTCGGCTGTCGGTTCAGTCCGACCGCAGCAGCCGTGGCGTAATCGTGTATTTCATAATACGGTTTGAAAGATATTCTCAAAGCCTCGGAAAAAGTCGCAATTACTGCAGCTTTTAATCTTATAAAATTCTCCGTACATTCTTGTAATTCGCGATTACAATCTTGATCGACGAATGAATTTTAACAGTTTCATCTTCTTTCTCTTTTCCTTTATTTCGCTAGGCATCGCTCATTCTGATTTTAATTATTAAAATCCTGAAAACCTAGTGACATCTGTAATAATAATGCAAATTTATGTCAGATGATCATTTGTGAACGTGGTGCTAGATTTGTCTAAATTTGGAAGCAGTAAGCCTCTCTACATGCGACAGCTGTCAAATATTGGATCTTTCGCTCTGGATTAGAGTCAGGTCAGGGATTCCGCGAAGGTTCGCTGAAAGGGAAGAAATGCCCGCCAAACTCAGCAAATTTACTATTGATGCTACGTGCCGTGAATATGTGCATCCTTGGACGTCCAGTTGCATTAGCTCCACGGCTGGTCTGGGATTGCATGCCCTTCAGGATTGCATAAGGATCTACACAACCGTCTATGTTGTAAGTTCGTACTTTTATTCTTATTTTTATCACTTGTGTTTTAATCTACAAAAATAATTCCTGTCTTTACATATTCTTAATCCCTGTGGTGCTTAAATCATGTATTATATGCGTACAGTGAATCGATAGTACACAGCTCCAAGTCGCCAAGTATGTACCATCGAAGATGTGCTAAAACTCCAACTGATACTGTACTGATAAGTGATAGCACACGTAAAGGCATCAATCACATTTACTGACGTTACACACTGCTCTGCAGTCAGATCTGCACACTACTACGTGTACAACATATATTTATATCACACGTGTTTAATCTCATTGTTATAAAAACTTGTTTACATTCATAGTGCTTTACGCCACTATAAAATAAAAAGCAATTAAAATTAGAAACAATTTATTCGCATCGCGTACAACATTTCTTTTATATTAATTTGTGATTGTTCGATTATTATTATTCAAATAATAAGTCATTGAAACATATTCAGTTGAACGGGTCAATCCTTCTATGTTGAAAAAACTGAAGTATACGAAATGACCGAAATTGACTAGGAAATAATTATGTCGTGTATGAAATTGAGTAACTTATTGAACAATGACTAAGACTTAAAATATTGACTATGTTTCTTAGCACGTCGACCGACTGAAAGCGTTCTCTTCTTAAAAGCATGAAAAACAGAAAAAATACATGTATACACATACCATATTGGTATATTGTATATATGAATAACAATTTTGTTTGAACTTTTTGCAGATTACTCTTCTGATGAAAGGAAAAGTACCATCCAAAGATGACATAATACGAACAATTTTAGGTATTATACAGTCAACATCATTTTTATCATGGAGTGCCTTTTCCTATGCTATGTTCATTTGTGGTTTAAGGTATTGTATTTTTATCAATCTAATTATACATTGTAGTAATATATGCTTAAAACGCTAATGATTTTTTTTAACTTTCAGGAGAATTCTAGGCAATTTCAATGTTTTAACCGTCTCTTTTATTCCATCACTTTTATCTAGTTTTTCTGCAATTCTAATTGAGAGGCCTTCCCGTCGTACTTTGCTCTCCCTCTATGTATCAAATATTGTAAGTAAAATAATACCGTAGTAATATCTCTTTGCTCTTTTCCAATTATAGCTTATGTTTTTCAGGCAACGGAAACCCTATTCAGAATGGGAGTATGGCGAGGATATTTTTCTGTTATTCCAAAGGGGGAAATTTATATTTTTGCTGTTAGTACAGCTGTACTGATGTATTTTTTTCGCAGTAAAAGTGATAAAAAAGATTCAATATATAAGATAATCAGGTGCATGGACAATAATTATTTTGTTAAAAATTAAGGTTGAATAAAATAATTTATTTAGTCCTTTTAATTTAGGTTAATTATTGGGCAATATGAAGAACAAGAGTATAAAAAAATGAGATCACTTCAAGAAACATGTGATAAAAATGCTAGTGATAAAACTAATGTAAATAAGAAAAGAAATTCCACTAAAGCTAGGTCACAACGAATTAATTTTGAAATTCTATCAAAAGCATTGAATGTTTACAATGATATTATAACACGCTTAAAATCATTGAAGAAACATATAACATGTCCCCATCCACACAGTTGTGCACATTACATCTTGATGGTATGTATAATTGTGAAATAGAGCTGGGGTTTCCTTTGAATTAGCTTGTTGTTTTTGATAACAGGGAAGTGCTAGAACATTTAGCTACGGAATATGTGGTCAACTGATATTAAAACTTGCATTGAATATGAGAAGAATAATTAAACAGCCTAATTTAATTAAGTCTACAATTTTTAAAAAAAATAACCTAAATCTAGCAGTTTTTCTTAGTGGATTTGTTGGACTTTACAGGGTAAGCTTTTAATAGAAATATAAAAGATATTTGTGATAAGTGATATAAATAAATACTTTAAAATATTCTAGTTGGTATCGTGCTCACTAAGAAGAGCTTATAACAAAGATTCAAGTCTGTTTGCTATACCAGCTAGTCTTGTAGCCAGTGTAGCATTTATGGTATATCCTGACAATAGTGTTGCATTATACTCTATGTGGAAAGCTTTACAGGTATGAGACTATAAATCTTTAACCGATTAAAATGTGAACAAGATCTTAATATTTGTTAGTAATACATATATTTACATTTTCACAGTTAATATGGAATGAAGGTGTAGAACAAAAAAAAGTACCTGAAGTAAAGTGGTTTGTAATATTCTTATATTGCTTTAGTACTGCAGTTCTTTTCCATGCTGCTATAATTGAGCCACAAAACTTGAGGCCATCCTATTGGAAGTTTTTGTATAATCTGTCAGGTGGAAGGTAATAGTTATTACAGTTATTATAATTGCTGATTTGTTTTAATTTATGACATACAATTCTAGGATAGCAACAATGTGTCGTATACCTTTGGATGGCTTTGGCTTAGGATCTGCCGAATCGTTACAGCAAGTGCTGAAAGAAACTCGAACCACTGATCAACTTACTTATTCCTTCTAGACAATCTTACAGTTAAACATGTTCCTTTTCAAAATAAGTATTCCCATATATTGCAGATAAATATTAAGCCGATTAGAACCAAAGAAACTTTGAACAAAATGCACCACTGCATTTATACGAATGAAAGTATAATTTTAAACTTTAAGTTGGACATATTTTGTTTCTTTATATTTCTGAAGCTTTTAACATACTTCTTTGATAAAGGTACTCTGTTGCTGTTAACTTGACTTAAATAATAGCAATTAATGTTTATTGTTTATATTTATATAAATTGAAACCATGGTTTTATTTCTAATATTCGTCTATAAAATTCTAAAGCATACGCTTAGAATTGCATTGAGATATACAAAATACTTAATTTGTTTTCAATAATTTAATATACCAATTATATGTGCTTCGTAATAATTTGTAGTCTGACAAATGGTGCCTGGTTTATGTGAATTGTGATAAGAATGGACACAAAGTTTTACTTAGAGAAATGTTAATGATTGTATGACTTAATATTTTGATAAGCTTCTGGATGTATATTTACACACATGTAACATATGTATATAGAAACATCTATTAATTTGGGTGACTATTATTTATAAAAAAAAAAGATGTGATAAATAATTTTTAACGAATTAGTTCTTGTACACTGATAAAATGTTTTTTATACAAAGCAAGAATTTGGATATATAGTCAAATTTATCAAACGGAAAAAAGGTTTATACAATAAATTTTGTTATATTATACAGTAATTTTTTTTGCTTTACACCTTTTTATAACCTTTTGAAACTCATAAAAGCCCGATTTATTCCTATTTGAATCCAACTTACTAACATTCTTGTTGGAGATCTGTTAATTTGTTTTTTTTAATTATTTTCATTGCTGTATCTATAATATTGTCAGCGTCTCTTCTTTCTCTTTTTTTGGCTCTCTTTTTCTTTTTTAGAACACGATTCCAATTAACTCTGCTTTGCATCGTCAAATTAGCACTGTCAATTAAACCTGGAATAACTTCTGAGTCTGAGGTGAAAACGTTATAATGCTCTGGTGGAATTTGGAATGGTTCCAGCGTTTCTATTAAACCAATTTGCCATGGTAAGATTCCAATGGGACACTCTGACCATTTATGATCGGCTAAAATGTATAAATTATATCAAGAATGCGAAAAAGACAATTCTACATTGCATTATCAAGTACATACCGTGTGCTAGCATCAAATTCCGATTTCGAATTGTTTGGTCTGCCAAATATACCAAATCTTCTGCTTTATCAAAATTATCTTGCATATTTTGTAAACATATATTTACATTCGGATTTTCTTTTAAAATTTCATTTATTGTAAATATTTTTTCAGTGATGTCATGATTTGCACAATGTTTATTTGTATAGATTTTAATTAATTCTAATAAAGAGGCTTTGGTCTCTTTTTTTATAGTTGGTAATAATTCTAAAAGTGACTCTGTAAATCTTGCAGAATATTCATTTACTTCGAGCATACACTTATTTATAAAATTCTCATTTTTTATACTGTCAGGTACATTACTCGACAAATTCAGCCACAAAATTTGTTTAAGTTTTGGATAGTTTTTATTCACCTTCTCCTTCACTTTTGAAATCAACGATTTTGACTGATTCTTTCCTACTTTATTGCCTACTTGGCATTGCAAAGAACATAATACTTGTTGACTAGTAGTCAATTTAATAAAAGCTTGAATAACATATTTTAACCATAACGACGCCAAAAGTCGTTTGTTACTTTCTTCAAGCTCATTATTTAACAGATCGTACAATTTGAAAAATAAATGGTCCAATATTTTGTTCTCGTGCAAAAGAACTATAATATCTTGCCAAAATTGAAGTATACTTAATGGTAATTCATTAAGTTCTGAAGTCTCCTCATTTTTCATAAAGAGATTTAAAAACTCTTTACTAGGGAGGAAAGCTTCACAATTCACTAAAACGCGAACAATAACATCTTTTTTAAGCGAAGTTAAGTTGCTTTTGGTAATGTACAGCGATAACTCTTTTAGCAAAATAGCTTTTGCCGTAAATAATTTATATTGACCATCAATTTGAAGAGGCACCTGAGTATCAACATTATCACATTCTTTATTACTACTACTACGTCCAAATGAATAATTTCTCAAATCTTCCAACGTTTCTCTGGAAATATATATAATATTTTATTATTCCCTTCGCAAACATCACATTGCATCTAATATTTTGCCTTACCTAAGTCTTGCATCAGGGATCTTCTTTACCAAGGAATAATTTGCTAAGGCATATAAAGAAACTGAAGTCCATATTTCTATTAAATCAGAAAATCCTTGAGTTTCTTCATACTCCTCAGCTTCCAATGCCTCTAGGCGATTCAAATAGCATTCTTCCATAGTTTTTGCTTCGACGCACCAATACTCTTCCTACAAATACTTTAATTAAAGCCTCAACTTTTTCATTCAATATGCATAAAATAAAAATGCATACATGTAACCATGTTAATAATATATTAACAGCTGTCCTCATAATACCAATAGATGGTAGTTCATGTCCATGAGCAGCATCATGCCTTAAATTTACAATCCATTCAGGAATTCTAAGTTGCCTAGCTATTTGAAACAAAGATGTTTGTTTTGTAAGACCTACATGAGATATACTATTCAAAGTTCTCATTATGGTTGTTGAATACATAAGACGTAAGTCATCCTCATAGTGGATCGGTAATTCTCCTTTATTTATTTTTGGAGTCCATTCACGATCTCTCAAACAAATTTGCATAAGAGCTAGTGAACAATCAATTCCAACTGGTAATTTTGGAACCCTGTGTGAAATGTATAGTAATAAAATTTTTACCTCCATAAGTTATATGAGCAAATATTACCTTGCTTTCCACACAAGAAGCATC
The DNA here is from genome assembly GCF_024137725.1 of Prorops nasuta. Classification (NCBI taxonomy): domain Eukaryota; kingdom Metazoa; phylum Arthropoda; class Insecta; order Hymenoptera; family Bethylidae; genus Prorops; species Prorops nasuta. The sequence goes on along the minus strand of NW_027116821.1, from coordinate 3,730,554 downwards.
TTATATGCTTCTGCCTGATCGCTTACATTATTGGAATAAACTAACTTATACACGTTGTACCATTCGGACCTTGATAGAAAAAACATCTTTTTGTTACAAAAAAGAATCAATATTTTAAAAAAGTAGTAAATTTTTTTGCGCTTACGTAGAAAACCATGGTACAACTTTAAATCCCTTAGACTTAACATAAAGGGCCATTATACAATACGTGTATCCGATTTTTATTAGCGGTTATTGCCGCTATTAGGCACGCTTATCGTTGTGAGAGGTATATGGATAGTGAACTGCACTGATTACAAGTCTCTGTAGGATAGGATTTGTAAGTAAAGAAGTAAAAGAAGTGGATACTGTGGACAGTAAAAACAGCAGCATCGATGAAACAACGCAGCGCAATATTGATAGAGTTATTCATTCAAACTATACTAGTAAGGAAATTATTACAAAAAGACCTTTTGCTTTCAAATAATACTTTCAATTCCAACAAAAGAGTTCAAATATGGCAAAGCTCAAAATGGTACTGATTGACCTCAGCGGTACCTTGCATATTGATAATTCAGTGATAACTGGAGCTGTTGAAGCTTTAAATAGGTAACTTCGTCATATATTATAATACATTTTATAATGCCTCAAATCATAATTGATAAAAGTCAAATAAACTTATCAAGTGTTTACGTTCGCAGAATAGGAATATTGTATAAAAAAGAGATAAATTTTTATTTACCTCAAGTTGGCAAAATGTAAAAGGCGGGAAACTTTAATTTCAAACTAATTCTTGTTATAGACTCCGGAGCACCAATATAAATATTAAATTTGTCACGAATACAACCAAAGAATCAAAGAATTTGTTGTATAATCGACTAATAAATCTAGGATTTAAAATTGATAAAGAAGAAATATTCAGTTCATTGGAAGCAGCAAGAAGAGTGATAATATCTAAGCAATTAAAACCACTGTTGTTTCTTGATGAGCAGGCAGTGGAAGATTTTGAGGATTTGATTACTGACGAAAAACCAAATGCGATATTAGTAGGTCTTGCACCAGATAAATTTAAATATGAAATTTTAAATGAAGCGTTTCGGTTAGTGGATTAAAACGCGGGAGTATATAAACTACTATGTACTGCACATGGGACAATCCATGCTAAATATATACATAAACGCCTTTCGGTAAATCTTGAATAGCAACAAATTTTAAGAAATTAATTCAATTTGTCGAGTCTGCGGTCTTTGATGATTTAGTGTGGAATGTCCTACATAATATCACATTTTAGTTTAAATATTAAAATTTTAGATTATTGCTGGATGGCGCAACTCTTATAGCAATTCATGAAGGGAAATATTACAAGCGACCTGACGGACTAGCATTAGGGCCAGGAGCCTTTATTAAAGCATTAGAATATTCGGCAAAAGTTAGAGCGGAAGTTGTTGGCAAACCTACAGCTAATTTTTTTAAAGCAGCTTTGGGGGATATCAAACCCGAAGAGGCTATTATGATCGGTGATGTAAGAAACAGTGAGGACTTTTTCCATATTCTCATATTTTAATCGATTAAATTTATTTGTTTAGGATGTAAATGATGATGTAGCTGGTGCACAAGCAATCGGTATAAAAGGTATTTTAGTACAAACAGGAAAATATAGAGAGAATGACGAAAATACCATTGATCCACCACCAACCAAAGTTTGCCCTTCTATAGTTGAAGCTATTGATGCTATTATAAATAGCGCAATATAAAAGCTTTACATGTACACTAAATATTGTTGGGTATAGAGGCGCAATTCTATATTAAATTATATATTTATTTAAATATTAGTGTGAAATATTCGATATAATGGCATACATTTCATGGTGTCATTAGCATAATATAAACTAGATAGCAATTGCAAGGAAACTGATTTCCCTTTTGATATGAGGCTTATTGTGTCAGTTAAAAAACAATTATTGTATAATGTATGCGCGAAAATTTAATGACTTTTACAATTTTCAGTCTCGACCGTGTTCCAATATGCGAATAGAATTTAATATTCGAAAACTAAATGGTAATTTTACATCTTTCGATAATATAATTTACATTTTAACAAACAAAACATGATTTTTTTCTAACATATAAATCCTTCATTTATTACTTGTAATGATAATAACAAAAAAGATCAACTTAACTTTAAGTGTATTTGTACAATAATTTCTTAACTTAATTTCAGATGCACATGTTTACATTTTAATGATAGAGGTATCAAAATTATGTATTACTAATCATCAATGTACTTTTAAAGATTCACACATGTATTTTGAAAAATTTTATAACTCATCAGACAATATTTCTTGAATATATAAGTAATCCTAAAACAGATTCATTGAAGTTTTATTCATAAATACATTATATTATAAAAATCATGCAGTTCGTGCGTAATCATGACATAAAAATTACACGTTCAAACCAAACTTTCATTCCTTTCGTCCTATTTTATTAGATAAATGGTGCATTCGCTCCGATTATGGTCAGTATAAAATTTGGCACCATGCATTATATTTAGCTTTGAAATGAAAGAAACTCTTAACGACCGCTTCAGCATGTATTCAAACGAGTATAGATTTCTGTTTCCACTAATTAGCTTTTGATTTCTCAAGACATGCGCATCTATTTGCCAAATGTAGATGGAATAATTTTAACACCCTTACATACTACTCATTATATAATGAAAATGGCGTTTTACCTGAATTTTCGCTTATAAAATTGATAATTCAGTTGTTAAATAATACTGTATATTTAAATGAATAATCCAAAAATTATGCTGTTCCTTGTTTTAAAAAAAATCAAATGTATTATATATAATATATAAAATTTACAAAAAATATATTTGAATGTCTATTTTATAAAACAATAGTAGAGAATTTTCCTTTAGTCTTGAAATATAAAATTTAAAATAAAATACTCGTATAATAGCAAAATAGTAATATCATTAAGCATTAACAAACATTTAAATTTAATATAAGCTAATATTTATAGCCTTTTGTTGATAAATGGTTAATAATTATGCCAAGCACTATAAGATTATATTCTTACAATGATTTTCTTTTAAACCAAAATAGTCGCTTATGACTGGAATGCCCACTATAACTTATAATCTAACATCAGGCACATCATAATTTCATGTGCACTTTCAGAACAATTGATGCTTGGAATAAATAATTGATTGGAAGTGAGATGTTATTAATAGCTTAGACGAAATGCTTTGCCTTACTAAACCTTACGTTTATATGTAAATATGAGAATAGATAGAACATAAATAAAAGTGTTATATATTAAATTTGGTAGCACAATTCTAATAGTTATTAATCTTGTCAGGTCGAGATAGGCTTTACTACAATACAGTATCCTGGTAAATTACAGCCATTTCATTACGACAATACTGAATCAGTTTGTATTTTTCTAATATAAATGTAAAGAAACAAGCATGGCCGTCTATTTAATTGCTTTTTAAAAAGTTAAATTCTTAACCACAAAGTTGATTCATAAATGATAAAATTTATCATGGGTCCGATAAAATATCTTCCACATCAATTCGATCACACTTTGCAATAAAAGCATTCTACTCCATTTCAATTGTTGTAGAAACTTTTATAAATTATAAATTAAAATTTATGAAGAGTTTATCATAACAGAATGGATATTATCCACAATTATAGTACCTAAAACGTTTATATATGTACATTTTATATATCTTAATAGACTGTATAGAGATAAACATATAATTACCTAAAATATCTTCATATTTATTTGTATGCATTAAAATTGTCTCCTAAGATCAAATTCTGTCAAGATTCAATTATTTAAAGTTCTTGACTAATTTATATGTTCATACTTTTGAATTTCTATTTTAATTTTTATTATTATTAGCGTTTGTATTACTAGTAAACAGTCTTACTTAAAACAGAATTTGATCTTACCATGTCAAAGACAGAAAGGTTACATTCGTTTTTGTTTCTAATAGGACATATCAAATTATTAATTTGGCTTCTCAAATATAATTTGATTAATAATAAATTGACATATTCATCTCCCTTCCTTTTTTTCTTGATTCTTATCACCCTTCATTTCTGTTCTCTTTTGGTAGCTCACTTATTAGCGAGATAACAAGGCAAGTATCTGGAGTACAAGTTTTATGCATTTACACAAGGTATGTAGTCCAACGTGAAAATTATTCTCATATTAAAGTGATCGTTATAACATCTTAAACAAAATCTATTTTAATTTTCTCATGACAATGAATTTTATTATATTACAGATTAATAAATGTATTTCTTCCTGGGCCTATCATCACTAGTTTTGTGCTTAGCCTTTGTAGGTTCAAAATCGGAAGACGAAGTATGGCTGACGGTAGTAATTTATAAACTACTAACAACAGGTACAAATTATAATTATATACTACTTTTAAAATCAAATTTGCCTACGGTAACCGATGCTTTCTCTAACGTGATTTGGCCTCAGGAATTTAGTGTATAAAAAGCTCATAATTTATATAAACCCATACGGCACAAATGACTCAAAGTTAATTTAAAGTCATCTTTCATTCATCCAATTGACTAAAAGATAACTAAAATTCGTTTTTTTAAGACGATAAGTGCTGAATGGTAATTAATACTTCTATCAATTTTTAATCATTTGTCCAATAAACTACAAATACTTCGTATGTACCTTCGCATAAAATGTTGTTCTTACAATTTATGAAACATCTATTAAAAATTGACCAAATGTTTCATAAAAGGAGGTTGGAACAAGGCGCCATACACTATACGTTGCCCACATGCTTTTTGCTATTCTAGGAACAAATTTAAATTTTTATATAATAAGATCTAATATATAATATAGATTTCGTAATGGAAGCTTACCTTACCACGATGTAAAACCAGGCACACTCTAGAGATCCTCGTTTCATTAAATTCAATTCTAACTATTTAACAGGACGATAATGGAGTGTTAAGTCTGCTGAGCTTTTCCAGATGAAATGTCTGACCTGAGATTGAAAAAAAGCATGTTTAGAGTATTTGTGATTTTGGTACCATCGAAAGTCGTACCGTTCGTAAATCCATAGACGGATCCAAAACTTGATCGTTACACAACAATTCAACCTTTTCTTCGGCCAATGAAGAATTGTCAGCATTGGAATCTGTATTTGTACGATCTCCAGCTGGAGATCCGCCAGACACCGTATTACCTCCTCCAGCAACTGAACCAGAATCGCTACCAGCACCAAGTACTTTATCATAAACATGTTCTGCTACTTTACGAACTTGAATGAAATCATTAGCTATCAATCTGTCTCTTTAGAAAGAAAAATAAATAATAATGAATACACAAATAGAGCCATGTATAGTTGTATATAAGTTACACGGTAGTGCTCGGCGGTATAGACATGTCATTATCTACTTTTATATGTACTTGCCGTCGAGACACTACCGTGTCTCTTGATTATGTTGCTAATATTAAACATGGCATACTTCTTTAAACTTTTTACACCAGATGCGGCATGGGGAAGTAAGTAAAAAGGTATTTTAATAAATTGTGGTAAATTTTTCTCCACAACTATATTAACCACCCATGCTGGCACTGTTTCAGTCAGAGATAAGCCTTCGGTTTCTCCCGCAGCATCTCTAACTAGCAGCCTGTACAGGGTACGTCCTCCTACTTCGCTAAAATAGCAAAGATAATTATCAATAATTTAACAAAAAATTCGTTGAATTCATTTTATAAATGTTTACCTAAAAATAACCGGTGTGTGACCAGGTACAGAAAAATATGGATTACCCCCGCTTGTATGAGTCGGACGAATCCCATCATTTCCATTACCTTCATTTTCATCGTCCGCGTGCAGTGGTCTCCACCAATGCTCCAAAAGAGCTTGTAATAAAAGATTTCCATAATTTACTATAAAAAAACAAATGTATTAAAATCCTAGTACTCTACAATTGCTTCAAATATCTTTCATGCTTCTTTCTCAAGTACCTTTTGGATCTATGGCATCATTTTCAGCCAAGCCTGTTTCCTTTGTTGAAACCCAAGCTGAGAAACAATCGTTTTCATCTTGGCCTAAGTGTATAGTTAACATCTAAAAGGTACAGAATATATATTTAAAGTACTTATAAAAGATTAAAATTATTTGAATGTACTTACCCCAGTTTTTAGATCAACATTAAACCAATTGGGTACATATACCATCTTATTTCTCTTTTTAATTTCCTGGTCAAAATCTACTTTTCCCAAGTCTTCTACTTTACAAGCTTTTAATACGTCATACAAAGCTACGTTTTCTTCAGTGTCTTTGGTTAGAACATGCCTCCTGTCATTTAAGACATGACAATGTCTTATTGCTGGTCCACCTAATATTTTCTGAGTCGGCTCTGTATTCTTTACCAACTCTTGCACTCCGCTCCCAGCGGTATCACAATAATCACCTATTCCTATATCTTGCCAATCATGACTTATACTCTGAAAAAGTATAACAAATATATTTAAATGCTTGCTCAATAAATTAGAAAGAAATTTCTATGATTTAGTTACCCAATTGTTAATGGTTGAATCACTTGTTGCTACCCAAATACTGCTCTGATCAGGTGTCATGACCATTTTCAGAATAGGAGCTTTTTCCTTACATATCACTGTATACCTATCTGGTCGGCTTAATTCAGTCATTACTACTCTTTTATCCCTTCCACCAGATATCATATGACTAAAAGATTCTGTTGCCTATGAATAATTCGATTAATAGTATAAATATTTTCTATAACCTATTGAAATGACAAAAATATTTGGATTACTAACCAACAATGCCCACACACCCTCTTTATGCACTCTAAATGTCTGAATACACCTCTGCTGTCCAAGAGACCATAATTTAATTGTACCATCAGAACTAGCAGAGAGGCACTCAGTACCATCCCTATTCAAAACTAAAGCCTTAATATTGTCCATATGGCCTCTTAATTTCATAATTTTTGAGCACTTCCTAGGATCCCAAACTCTTAAAACTTTTTCTGTACTTCCGCTTACTATAATAGTTCCAGGGGGATTCATAGCTAAACTATATATGGAGTCTCTGTTACCTACTAGGGACGATGCTGAAATAATAAAAGAGAAAATTATAAATTAAGACACAATGTTGAATTAATATCCACTACAATTTGTACATAAAGAACTTTGCTTACTTGTTACTGTATTATTAATTGCTGTAAGGGCAGTAAGTGTATTAACATCCCACAAAAAAATTGCTTTATCCAAACCTGCACTAGCAACCTGTTCTCTATCCTTTGCATATGCCAGTGCTTTTACGTAATCTTTATGAGTTCTAAGAGTTGACATACAGAAACCTTTATGGGCATTCCATACTTTAACAGTTGTATCTGAGCTGGCAGATATTACTACAATTGAGTTAAAATATTAAATTAACAGAGGATATTATATTTTAATCCTTGTACTCGCTGTCCCTTCTGAAGGGACATAATACTCTCTGTACGATAACAGCAGAGTGCAAAGGGTTAATCATAGACTTGTAAATTTATACTTACAATTTTTACCACCACAACATAAAACAATATCATTAACCCAATCAGTATGATGTTCCATTGATTGAATATATGGCTCTTTCAAATTTTTACAATTCCATATTCTAATAATACTGTCTCGTCCTGCCGAGTACAATCGATGTAAAGCTGGGTCATATTGTAAAGAATTTACGCCTGCTCTATGTCTTCGTTCAACTTCATCCCTTATAACCATTGAAACCTTTGAAAAGATTTGAAAGATTCAAATATTTGTGTACTTTAAACTAACGTGAATTACTGTAATGTAGGTTGATAATTTCTTAAGTATTAATTAGTTATGCAAGATAACTTTATACCACTTAAAAATACAAAGGGGATATTGTAATAGGTTATAAGTGAAAACTGATATTCAGTGGTATTGGAAATTATACAAAAATGGATTGGGAATAAATTAATTCCAATTTATTAAGTGCACGTACTTGGACCTTTTTTCGAGCGCTTTGTGCGCCCGTTTTGTGAGCTGCCATTATATTGCAATGTGTTTGAATATTTGACACAACTTAACAATTGACGAGGACATTGATATTCAACAAATTAAACCATTACATGCACAAATGTGCCGAAACCTCGTAGAAGCTTCATTGTCGTTTAATCGCTACAAATCTCCACGTTGGTGAAGTTACCGTTTCTTGAATTTTTCACTTAATTAATTGTTGAAGCATCTCTGATAAATCACAGAAATTCGATAAATTTTTAGCGTTGAATAATTTCTCACTTTCATGACTATTGCGTATTCGTTACCCACGGAATTTTAATGCCGGTGTAAATGCACTACACACGTAACATTAGTATTATAATTATAAATCTAGGCCTATTTTTAAACTGTAGATAATTAAAAAGAATGCTAGGCTTCGCGAATAATCTTAATTTACACGGGAGAAACTCTGCTTCCACCGCTTGAAAATAATTTATTTCAATATTCTCTCTCATATAGTTCGGTATATTAATCAGAATTGTGATAGTCAGCGATAGCAGTGAACACTGTGAACAGTGAATAATACACAAGACACAGCAGAACCTTTGCAGGAGTACAACAACCTAACGACCTAACTGTTAAATGCAACGACAAATTCACTAGGTGAATCGGATTACCGCGCTTTCGCGCGGTGCTAATTTCATGGAACTGTTGGCAACGCTGGTCGCTGACTTGACTGACAGTTGACACATCGCAATATGGCTATCCTGCCCCAATACCTCCCTTTCATAACTCCAATGTTGAAACCAAACTAACCAAAAAAGAGAAAAAGTTAGATTTTGTATTATTAAATGATTAATGATGGATACCATATATTTACTATTACTAGCTGCATTTATAATAACTTTTATTATAATTCTTACATTGTATCTGCAACAACAAGCAAGTAGTTAGTAGATTTTATATTAAGTCTGTTATAACTTATTACTGTCAAAATTGTACAATTTTTATTTTTAAAAATATGAATTAAAAATTACGGTTATATCGTATTATACTTATATTAATTTTAATGTAGGGAATCAAAACGCAGCTGTTTTTGAAAATGCAACCCCACAAAGGGCCATAAGGCATACAACAGGTGTTAGAAACCGGCATCTGGCACAAATGAATTATGCTGCAAATAGAGAAGAAGTTGGTCCTCAAACAGTAACAGCTAATGATGGAATAAAGAAAAACATAGAATCTCCTTTTCATAAAATTGGTACTAAGAAAAAAGCAAAATTAGAAGCAAAAGCAGAAAAAAGGGCACAGCGTGATGCAATTGAGCAAGAAAATGAAAATCGGAAAAAGAGGGAAAAAGAGATTCAAGATGAAAGAGATAAGGAAAATGAAAATGAGCGTTTATTGGAATTAAAAAAAGAAGAAGCAAAAAGAAAAGCAAAAGAAATAAAAGAAAATGAAGAACATGCAGAATATTTAAAGATAAAAGCTGCTTTTACCATTGAGGAAGACGGATTTGAAGAATATACAAGTGAAAATGAAAATAATTTGCTACAAGAATTCATAAAATATATAAGATTGAAGAAAGTAGTTCTATTAGAAGATTTAGCTGTACATTTTACAATGAAAACATTAATAGTTTTAGACAGAATTCAAAAATTGCAATTAAGTGGCGATTTGACTGGTGTGATCGATGATCGTGGCAAGTTTGTGTATATCTCTGAAAATGAACTTAGAGATATTGGTAATTTTGTAAGAGGATGTGGTAGAATAAGTATAACAGAACTTGCTGAAAACTCCAATCAATTGATAAATATCAATTATGTATCTCATTAAGAACATGGAAACATTAACAATGGAGCAACGGGTGTATTATTTTGTACCGCACTGAAAAAAACTACAATAAAGTAGAGTGAGATCATGTATGATTTGTTTCAAAATTGTTTATTTTCTGTATAATTTTGAAATATTTTTCTTTATTTGTGTTCTTTCATGCTGTACACACCAGGAATGATGTAATGTGGAGGTAAGAATAAAGCCGAATAAAACAATCAATTTATGTTATTTAAACAAAACAATGAACATTAAACTTATTAATGTTAAGTATCAATGCAACTCATAGGTAAATGTTATTATGTGCTCTATCTAACTATAATCAAGATAGCGATCAGCCTCTTTCCTTTATGATTTTGAATTCACTCCCAAGAACTTATGCTACTAGCCTGCACACTACCGAAAAGATTGATGAAAAACCAGTTGTTTTTTTCCTACTTGACAAATTATGCAGATTTTAAATTTCTGTTTTTATAAAGATGTAAAAGAAAGTTAAATATTTAAAAAATTTTTATTACAAAATATATAATAATATAAAAAATCATACACATATTTTGAGTTCTGTATATATACATAATACATAAAGTCCGCCATTTAATATGCTCCATAGTTTATATGTAAGAAGACTTATTTTAGTTACTATAAAATATATTAAAATTTTCATATTTCCTTTTCGAAACATATTATTATTTTAAATCAGAGAGGTCCTATACAAAATATAACATTGATATGTTTAATCGAGTTGCAGAGAGAAACGTTGTCTTTCACGCATGCATCGGCCATTTTAAGTAAGCTATAACGAATTCTAATACATAAATTACAACTTTAAACTAACTAATACTATAAAACATGTTTTTATAATTGACTTTTAACATTTTTTTGTTTCATTTGTGTCTTGAAAATAATTTTTTGTCTCAATGAGAGTGCTAATTCTCTATGTACTTTTTCTGTGGATCTTTTGTGACTTCTAAAAACACCCAATTGTATATTTGAAAAATGCAAGTAATTCAAACATATATAATTCTTATTTCTATTATGTTAAATTTTCTAAAACAAATTACCTTATAATATTCATTCTAGAAAAGACTTTCTTGGAGTTATGAACTTAATGCTACTTTTTTTTTCATTTTACTTGATACTTTTCTTCTGATTGAAATATGTTTACAGCTCCACTTAATGATAAAAGAAACAATAATAAATTATCTAACATAAAGTAAAAATTGATTTTAACTAAAAAATTATATATATACTTTTAGAAATTGTTGCTGCTTAATCAGATCCCATTTATTCTTAGTCCATTTGATTAATTTACCTCTCTTCTTAGACTTAAATTTTGGCAAAGGAGTATTGTAAAAAGGTAAATTCCCTAATTTTTTAATACAGTCATTTTCTAGCAATTTGCATTCATTATTTTCCAATTCAATAGATTCTTTGACAAAATTGTCACAATCACTTTTTATATTATTAGGGATTATAGATAAGCTCTTACAGAGTCTTTTAATCTACATACGTATGTATGTACATACATAAGCCAAGCTTGGGGGTGTTGGGCCCATTGGGCCTAAGGGAAAGAGGGGAGGAGTGTAGCCATCAATAACACACCCCTTTGGCTTTTAATATCATTCTACTTTATCATCAGAGAAATTTAATATTTCATTCTAAAGACCACCAACAGTCGCCGAAAGGTGGTTCTAATAACGTTTCCGCTTAAGTCCCGCGCCGTCTCCATTGTCTCCAAAATACTCCAAATTGATTTGCTTTGACAATAATTGTCGTAATTGCCTTGACAGTATTAGTTGTTATAGTGTTGCGCTGTAGTTGACTGTACCGACCGTACCATAGTTGAAATTCTTTTCTGTAATCTATACATACCGTTAGCAGTTAGTACCATTATTTTCTTTTCAGTGTTTATTCGCGTTAGTGCTAAATGTAATATGCCAAAATATTACGGAATGGATTCGTGAATTCCCAATCCAGCAATACGTGTCCCATTGTTTACTTAGGTAATAATAGAATTTTTTTCCGTAACAAGTACTGTGCAAGTACCTAATTTAATCCATTCCTTCCATTAATTAACCTCTCCAATTTTCAACCTGATATCTCTCTTTAATTAACATCTTCCCAATTTAACCCTCTAAATTTTCAGTTTCCTTTTTGATCTACTAAAATTCTGTCAAAAATGCTTACAAACGTGTAATAAACTTATTTAATGATTTCCTAACCTCCCATAACAAGAACTGTCATTCATGATATATCATTGATATCATGATTTAGTTTTTGAAAAATTAATAAAAAATATTATTTTACTTGGGTCTACGTCCAATACCACATTTATAGAATTGTAATTTCTATTTTTAATATTACAGAGTTATATAAGGGTGTAAGAATACAAGATGACAGAGAGACCTTCAGGAATAAAGCCTCCTTCGAAGATAGGCACACTGCCACCTAGACCAACAGTTGTTCCAATTCCCTCCCCAAGAACATCATCAATGAGTAAGTTTGTATTTTTTTGTCATCTTGAAATCAGCCGCTTTGGTGTAGTTGTACAGAACTGCATGCTTTTCTGTATAAATGTGTATATAGAGAAGCAATATTTTTAAATTAATGAAAAGTTATTTACAACTTAATTTCTGTACAAATATGGCACAATAATAATTGCCATAGTTAAGAGGAAGGAAGTGTTTGTATTCCAAAAGAATTTAACTGTAACATAACATTATTGTGTAGAGGTAGGTTATGGAAGTTGGAAAAAAAATTTTGTTAGATTTTTCCAGCATGGAGCTTGGCGCCACCTTCGTTCACTCATTAATTTTACTACAAGATACGCCCACATAGTCCAGAGCAAACGTGCTCGGATATTCTCAGGAATCCCGCGAGTCGTATTTTCACCTTCCACGGCGCAACATCTCGATTATCTCTTAAGGCAAACACTGGTAATTCACCGATGCCATAAAAAAATCCAAAATCAGCGTTAAAAAATCCAGAAAACCAACTCACAGAATTCAAAATTGATTTAACAATCGTCCGATGCATCTCCATAATACGAAATTTGCCTAAAATTAATAAAAATCCTTTGATTAACAAAACTAAAATTTATCATTAGTTACCTTTCGTTGTAATCAATTCATTTATTTAAAAATTAAAAAACTTCATTTCAATATACTTTAAATGATTACTAACTTGAACATTTTGTTTCGGCGAGTTACGATTGATTATTTTGATTGTTTAAAAATTTTAGTTTAACTTCAGGCGTGCTTTAGGTTTTAATACACTGCATGATATAAGGGAAGAGAAAGATGGCTTTTATGTGGAACTTGTGTGAATGTTATAAAGCTCGCATAATCCGGTGTTTATGGGGGGCACGTATGTCGCCTTATTGGTGCATCTGAAGTGGCTTCACCGGTGACTGCAGCCGGTGTAGTCATCGGATGACGCATGCAATTATGCAATTACATGCTCGATTTCTTTTAGCCGTATCGATTATAACCGATCTTAACCGATATTGATTGATTTTCGTAGGGAAAAGTATAAAGATTCAGATTATGGAAATCTAATTAAAATCTTTTACTTTATCACACAATGATCCACGATCGGCAGTAGCATTTTATCGACCTTTTAATTCAAGAACATCTCCTTTGCCATTCAAAAACCGAGAATACTTGATCTTTGGGTGACGTATGCAATTGCACACTCGATTTATATAGCCATAACCTTTATAATCTGTCACCGATTGATTTTTATGGTGATGACAAAATTTAACTTTCAATGAAAATAAATCCTTAACTGTTATTACAGCCAGCAATAATCAGTATCATATTTCCAAGTTTTTTGTCCAAGAACGTCTCGTTTGCCATTCGCGTCCTGAGAACACTCGAGTTTCGAATGACGCAACTCTATAAGGCCCTCGAGGTTATTCAATCGGTTTCGGCCGCCTTCCATCTCAATATTTTGCAGCCTCAAAAAACCTGTTTGTTTACTTTTCCTATGTTATTTTTATCGGGGTCCTGCATCTCGATCTTGGCATCTAATTTGTTACAGGACTTGTTTCTCTTATCCGTACTACTGAAATAAGACAGGTGTATATTTAGTTACTGTAACTTGTGTGTTACAACAGTATATCAAAAAGGAACGGATCTGTGATTCTTTTCGTTTTTCTAATCGAAAAACTCGTAAGAATACACAGCGACTAATAATATTTAATAAAAAGTATGTTTGCTTGGTTTTTTTCAATACTCAATTGGCGCAACACGTTTAAGATGGCTTCAAAATATGGACCATGAAAGTCAAGTAGTTTTCGAGAAGTCCAGAACTCTTTTGAGCGTTCGGAAATTGCCTACTATAAACTATATAACTTGTTCCTCGAACACTATACACACAGTGCTTAACCTTGTTTACTCACACAGCCTTCTCGCTTGAGGAATTAAACATTGCAACATCTCCGCCATCTTAGAAACATTAACACATTCCTCTCACAATAAAATCTGAAACCACACAAAAGTAATTAATCCACTAGTAAAATATTAACTAATGTAATTTCAAAGATCTATCGACAATTAAGAATTAGATCTATATTTAATTAAGTTTCTTTATTTTGAAGGGAAAACGCGACGCGTGTTAACTTCTCAACAGTATTTATTTAGTATAGAGAACAGATACTGTAGCCATATAATATTCATTTCTAAACAATTTATTTAGTATCCTCTAGATAATTCATTTTCATCAAACCTAAAAGTTGTTATGGCTGATACCTGCTCGAATGAGCTTAATCAAATCTGTTGTTTACTTTGTTCATACAAATAAAAGTCGTAGCGCGGGAAAATAAGAAGGAAAGATGACAACTTGAAGAAACGTTTAACGATTAGTAATAAAACGTGTAAGAAAAAACGGGAAATGGCATGCATTGTTTTGATGTAGAATTTCGTGTTTGATAAATCGGGATTTGTGATCTGCCCACGTGATCAGCCTACTACTGAACCGCCCACGCTTCAGCATAAATAATTAATTATCCTGCTAATCGCGCGCGCGGTATATCCGGACATACCGGTCATTCCATTTGTGGATTTTGTTACTTTTCATACTATTACGCGAAAACACGCAAGCTTTGATTCACATTCGATGATCTTTCATTAATTCCGTACTAGTGATTAACAACCAATCTCATTAATTCGACGAGTATCAAAAGAAACGGATAATCAATCAAGAAAGTGTAGCAACTTAATAATAATGAGACGGGAATTAGTTGTATGAATGAGCAGCGATTATATATAGATTTATGGGATTATCGAACTGATTTGATTATTTAATGCAAGGCGAATAACAATAGAAGCAACAATAGTGATAAATAATTATAGTAACTATCGTACCGTTTATAATTTTATCAAGTAGCACGAAAAATTGATTTATGATTTCTTTGGATTTAGCTATAAGTTGCTGAAAAATCTGGAAAATAATGAATTTTTCATAAAAATCAGAATTTTATTTGTTACTTTTGAGTTTTTGGCAGCATGTTTTGTACGATTTGCATTGTTTTTTGCATTGTCTTGCATGGGCAGTCCAAATGGATCGGTGGGAAACCCATGGCCGTCGGCTATCCGAGGCTGGTGAGCGTAGAGGATCAGGTAGGTTGCTTGGTGTACAAAACTTGCTTCTTTCCTCTCTCTCTCTCTCTCTCTCTCTCTCTGTTGTTTCTCTTCTATCTCTGTATCTTTGTCTCTTCATTTATGCTTTTCTGACCACTTGTCACGTTTATGTATACGAACTGTAAATAATATTAGTAGCAGTAGTAAAAATAAAGAAGTTTTACGTGAAAGGTTAATATGACCAAGTTGATTTAACTCTAAATATACTTAAGCAGGATACCAACTCATGCAGAACATACGAACTATTTAAAATGACCACCCGGCAATCGCCAATTGTCAATTTGCCTATTAAACTTTAGAAAGCTCCACATCTGCATTGGTGCGGAAGTTGATAAAAAAGGCTGACAATTTGTAATTACCAAACTTTTTGCTTAAATTATTTCATTTGCTTTGCATATGTTCGCAATATTCAGAATTAAGTCTATTTGGTAGATTTGATCCAAAAGTAATAGCAAAAACTATGTTTAAAATCCTACAAATAAGCGACGCAGTATAAAATGACAAAGAGTAAAAAGAGGTACAGTTTATAGCACGACAAAATAATGAACTAAGAATATAGAGTAGATATATTAAAGGGATCTTAAATTGTGAAAGTAAAATTTTCGATTGAACCAGATACCAGCGTGATCCTGACACAGGACACCGACAGCTTTATAATAGGAGATCGGGTATGGGTCGGTGGAACAAAACCAGGTGCCATAGCTTACATCGGGGAAACACAGTTTGCCCCGGGTGATTGGGCAGGGGTTGTCCTGGACGAGCAAATCGGTAAATAAACCAACAAAATCTGCAAATTATAAGGAAAACATACAACTGGGGTATGGTGGATTTCG
Source organism: Prorops nasuta (assembly GCF_024137725.1). Classification (NCBI taxonomy): domain Eukaryota; kingdom Metazoa; phylum Arthropoda; class Insecta; order Hymenoptera; family Bethylidae; genus Prorops; species Prorops nasuta. The sequence goes on along the minus strand of NW_027116821.1, from coordinate 3,714,233 downwards.
TATTCCAGGAAAAAACGACGGGTCGGTCGCAGGTGTTCGCTATTTTCAATGCGAGCCGAAACGTGGAATTTTTTCGAGGTTAACCAGGCTGACAAGGGAGCCACTTGACGAATCTATATCGCCAACGGAAAGCATCAGGTGCACACTCAGCAAATCAGTGTCGCCGTCATTGAGTAAGGATCGCAGCAAGAATTCACCATAGAGTCTCCAAAACATCCCGTAAAAGCACACAAATAGGTCCTAAAAAGTCAAACAAACCACTAGAAAACTTTCGTAGAGCCTTCACAGCGTCACGCCACCATCTTGCTCCCCCCCCCTCACCTCCGCAAAGCTTCTGTACATCACCGCATCTTTACAAATCTCTTCGAGTACGTTACAATTAATATTTTTAGCAAGAAAAAATTTTACGGCTCGAAGGGTTCCATACAGCAATTTTATGTACCCATCTAAGTAGCGTATTTGTATGAATTTGTCGATGCTACGCAGTACTATTGGTCAATGTAATTTCGTCTTACGTCACTGATAAATTCCCTCAATGGCGGGAAACCAATGTTTCACCCATTGGAGGAATCTTCTTAAATTTCCCAATTTTTCGTTAAGCAATGCACGCTTCTATTAGCTACATTATACCTAGAAATAATATATATATACATATATATATACACTCATATTTATCGCTTAAACTGTAGTATTAGAAATGAGCACTGTATAAAAATTAGCATAAGAAATCCTTTTCTTTCCACTCTTATACTATACATATATATGTATATTCAACCGTTATTAATTTTATTAGTATTTTTTTACAGTACACATATACAATTTATATCGGCATATGTCATTAATTAAATATATTTGTTTCGATTCGTTTTGCATGTTTTTATCTATCGCATGACCTTGACCGTGACCATAACCTAAATTTCGTTCCAAAGTAGTCACGATTGGTCCAAGAACGATTCTATGGAAAATGGCTGAAGCAACGTCTAACATAACCTTACTAACACTACAGCTACGTCCACGACAAGTTTGGCATCCGCTACATCCAACCGGGAGCTAAGGGTTGGCGAGAGGGTCATCGTGTCATCCAGTCAGGGTAGCAAAACTGGCGTCCTCAGGTTTATTGGCCCCACTCACTTCCAGACCGGCGAATGGTGCGGCGTGGAGCTAGATGATCCTCTTGGCAAGAATGACGGCTCCGTTGATGGAAAATGGTTTGACCTTGAAATTACCTCTAAATAATAAAGAACAACTCGGTTTGACGATCGAACGAAGCTTGATTGACTTGCGAACCAATCGGAAGAACAGATTGACGTTCGATTATTAAATTGAGTTTGTAGAAACAGAAAATACACCGAACGGTTTAAGATAGATTTACATAATTTTTCAGCTATTTCGTGTGCAAGCCTAAGCACGGACTCTTCGTACCGGTGAGCAAGGTCAGCAGGTCACCAGCTAGCAAAAGATCAATCTGTGTAATCCATAAGCCTTCCGGGGCGGCGTTGAACGCTAGCCTAAGGAAGGCAAACAGTCGAGAGTCGTTGACAAGTCTCGCCAGCGCTACCACCAGCGTTAGGACCAGCTTGACTGCAGTTTCCGGTGCCAGGGTAAGGTTCGCCATGCCGGAAGTGAGCCAGGAGCGAACCTTCTCGTGATTGCGCGTCGCCATCCGCTTCGTTTTATTCTACACTTCGTCTTCCTCTTCTTTTCTAACTCCCTACACTTTATTCTATTACTGCTTTTTATTGTTATTATTCTTGTCGAAAAGGGAGATCATTGGTTAGTGATTTAATTGTTTTTAAAATCATAACAATTTTGTTGTAACAATATTACAATGATCATTACCAATCTTCTCCTTTCTCGCTTATCTTGTTGTTAATTCAATCCAGTTTTTTTTCTTGTTGTAACTTCTCCTAAGTTCTGGAGAAATGTGTTATTGGAATAGTTTGTAAGACATTGTTATTTTCATTAGGAAATTATTGAATCGCATGCGCGAATTAACTTGTGCAAGTTGCATGAATTTTTTATTTTGTTGCATCTGATATTGCAGAGGCCTGTTTTGCGCACGTCCTCCAACACACCTGTTCGAAAAAGCCTGCAGGTGAGACCAGTATTCGTAAACCTATCATAATGTATAGTAGTAAGCCAATTAACTAATTTTGAAAGAAATCAGTTTGCATATATATGTATTGAGTTTTGCCTTTGTTAATATTAATTTTGTAGCTTTTTTGAGTAGTGTTGTTAACGTTGTAGCAATATTTGGTGGTTTTTATCTTATTGTATAATTAATAAAAGATTCGTCCTCTTGGATCTCCTTATTACTCTATTAGGTGAGGTCAGTATAGATTAGAGAGCTTCAACGAATATTGTTCAATATTATTGATCATTGTATGATTTTTTTTAATTTTATTAAACCAACACACATAAAAGGTATTTTAAAAGTCTGGAAATAGCTGAATATTTCGAAAATAAGCGCTTTAGTGAAAAAGACTAGATAATGTACATTTTTAAAAGTTTAAAAAATCTAACATATCGCTATGTAAGTTTGACCTTGAAAGGCACTCTAAAGGACATGAAAATCACTGAATTTTTTAAAATAGAAATATACATGTTTTATTACATATTCTGATATCCTATTTCAAGAGCTTCTCAAAACACTAAATGAATGTTCCATTTAATCTAGGCGTTCATTAAATATTTTGACTAGAAATAGCAAATGGGTGTGATGAAATGACATGCGCGAATATTATACATGCAGACGTATATTCATTCATTTAGCTATTAATTTCAAGTCCAAATAACTTGTAAACATTTAAATTAAAGGATGCATTTATACAGTGTTTTGGAAAGCTCTTGAGATAAGTTACTACGGTATATTGAGAAAAATAAAGGTTTCTGCTTAAAAAAGTTAAGGTGACATGTCTTCCAAGGTCAACCAGACACAGCCATCTGTTGGATTTTTACAACTATTAAAAATACATACCAAATAGTTTTTCTCACTGAAACACTTTTAGTTTTTAAGGTATTTCTCTATTTTTCGACTTTTTGATAACTTTGTATATTACACCTAGTATAAATTTAGTGCGTATGTAGTAGTTGTTGGTACCGAAGCTTGGAGCACCTGGTAGTACAATAAAGACCAATTGCGTAATGGTTCAGTTATCGTAGATGTAATAATTGCCAAAAACATTGAGAGCCACATTTCGACATCTAAAAACTTATTATTAATTAAACATAGTTCGAGTGTAAATAAAAATAGGTAAAATTCCATATGTAGGATTCGACGCTGTTATGACAATTGTACAAGCTGCTTTTGGTAACATCATTGAACAGCCTACACGACAAAAGATCATTATCGAATATGGATTGTCTCAACTAAGATAGACAAGATTTATTTCTCGACCTCCATTCAGTTTTCATGTAAAACTCGATGTTGTACAGATAATTAAATTATTTTTTTTCTTGTTAGATCATTAGCATTCTTATGATGTAATCAGTTGTGACGATATCACGAGAGAATAAGTAATGAGCTAGGATGTAATTAATTATTCTTAAGCCAAGAATGCTTTGAAGGTATTCTACAGATATGTTTGTGATTCCGTAGGATCAATTGAAAGAGAAACAGCAAGAAATAGAAAATTTAAAGAAGGAAAGAGATTTGGACAGGGAACGAGCGACAAAAGCTTCGATCCAGGCTGATCAAGCAGAGCAATCGGCTGTCTCTTTAAAAAATCAATATGAAAAGGTAAGAAAAAATACATTTCATCAATGCACACCAACCAATGGTCATTAATAACTATTTTTCTTCCCTCTTTAGATTCGCGAGGAAATGGAGAGGACCACTCTCGACGCTGAGAACGCATTTGCAAAATTATTGCAAGAAAAGAATGATTTGATGGCACAACTGAAAGAGGAAAAAAGGAAATATGAGGATCTCCTGTTTCGTTTCGAAGAGGTGTCTGTTAATAAGGACGACATACAGGTATAATCAGCTAGCTTTGATTCTTTAAAGAAATAGAATTCTCAGGGATTGCTTGATGGTGGTGGTCAATCATAAAATTTCTTTTGGAGAGGGCCAATTAGACAAATTTATCGTTTATTTTCAGAAAGAGGAAAAACTGCAAAGTGTGAGTATCCGGAAACAACAGGATGGGTCCGTGGATACATTGATGCTATACTTCTGCACTGCTTGTTTTATAGTAGCTTGTCAGTTAACTTCTCGCCTTTAGATATTAGAGCTACTTAACGTTTTAATATTTTGCTACTCTCATCACGCAATTTCTTAAAAAGCTTCACTTGCAATAGCTACCTTTTATCCACACTATGTTTGGTAGAATTTGATTTTAAGCTTTCCAATGGTGCTGTGTTCCACAGACTTTAGGTTTATTTGTTATTTATTTAATTTTGACTGCATTTCATTAAGAATACATTTATTAGAACTGAATTCAAAGCTTCTAATTGGTGTTGTGTATGTAAGGAAATTTACAATTGTTAAATTATTATCAGCAGCCTTATTGCATGCATTTACTAGGTTGGCATATTTTTATGCTTCTAAATGCTGTTTCGTTAAAATCGTTCATTAATAGATTAGTTATTGATTATTATATTTTGTTGCTCAAGTTAAATTGTTTATTTTTTTAAGTGATGAAAATCGATTTCAAATTTGTTCCTAATTTATTTGAATATTATGATATGTCTGTGTATTTTCATTATTGCTTATTTATTTTCTATAGTCGAGAGATCAATAAACGGTCGTTAAGAATTTCATCTGTATTTCAATATGCTTTTTAAGACACTAATGTAAAAGTCGTAAAGTCGTATATTGTGGATAAAGAAATAATTTTTTAATAGGTGATTAATACTAAATATGAGAATAGGATAAAGGATCTCGAGAAACTGCTCTCGGATGAGAGAGAGCGCATTGTTCAGCTTGAGAAAGATAGTGTAAAATTATTCGAGACTGAAGAAGAACTTGCCTTACTTAAAAATGAAGTATCATCTATCAACCTTCAAGAAAATCCGGAGTTCAAAGGTATTTGCACCGATGTTGCCTGAACTTTCAGGAATTAATGGGAAATAGAGCAAATTGATACAAAAAAATTAAATCTGAATTTTATATATGTAGTAAAATTGAATAAACAATTAAATTTAATAATTTATGCGTGCTATAATAAATTCTGGCTCAACACTCTGAAAACGACACATGTATTATTGGCTAAATAGTTAGCATTAATAGCAACACTTGTGTAATCACGCATGTTTAATCATATTTAAGAGATATGGTAAACATATAAAATTTAACTTGATTAAAAATTCTAATGGTGCATCAATCTGCCTGCTTTCCTATTCAGGAATATCGTTAATTGTAATTTATATCTATATTTACTGAAATCTTTTAATAAAATTGCTGTTTTAGGTTTGGAAAACCGTTATAAGGGCCTGGAAGAATCCAAGATAAGTTTAACAAAACTGTTAGAAGAAAAGTCTGATTTATTAGTTAAGCATGAAAATCATATTAAGGAACTAGAACATAAATTGCTAGAAGAGGAAAGAAGCAAAACTGCACAAAATGCACATTTAGCAAAAATAGAAAAAGAAGCGAAGGACACTAAAATTATTTTGAAGGAGAAGTTGGAATTTATAGAGGGTATCAGGACAGAGTATAAGTTTAACATGGAAAATGCCTCTCAAAGATGCCAAGAGGCTGAGCAGAAAAATGAAGGTTTGTTTTGATAAATAAGAAACAGACACTAGAAGGCAATTAAATTGATTAATATATTTGTTGATCGACAGAGATTACTGCAAAATTAAAATTAATAGAAGAACAAAACTCGACGCTTATTAAGAAAATACAGGAATATCAGAACAAGAGCTTGGATGCCAGGAAACTTATAGAAGAGAAGCAGAAAATGGTACATTTTCAGTCAAATTATTGCTAAAAAAAATTTGTATTAATTATTTTTCTTATTGATAGGAGGACGAGATGACTGCTTTAAATTTATCATTTGTCAACGCTGTATCTGAAGCAGAGAGGCTTAGACGTGAATTGGACTTAAAAGATAGAGAAATGGAGGATTCTAAAGACTTAAATTCAAAGCAATTTCAAGATTTAACTCAGCAATTTCAAGCACAAATCCAAGAAAAAACTGTATATATTGATGAGATTCGCTCGGAAATTTCGCATAAATCTTTGATGCTTAATAATCTTGAAAAGGATTTAGCTGAATTGAAATCTATCATAGCCGGGAAAGACGAAGAAATTAAAAATCTTTTAGAGAAAGTATCAGGTAACAAAAATTAATAATAGATAATCAGAAAACCGATAATGAAACATAAAAATATTCTTTTACAGAGTTACAGTATGCGTTAACGTTATCAGAACAGACAAAGAATAATTTAGAAAGCGAGAAGAAAGGATTTGAAACAAATACTGAAAGTTTAAGTCAAAAAGTGGTAAGAGCAGACGAAAAGATCGCTCAACTAACCGCGCAAAAAGAAAAATTGGTATGTTTAATATGAATAATATGACAAAATAATTATGTTATTAAATATTTATATTTTTAAGGAATTGGATATTGCGAATCTCATTAGTACATCAACGAATTCGTCTGAGCAGCTTACTAAGTACAATGAAGACTTAAGGAATAAGGAGAAAGAATTGGATATATCACGAGAAAAAATCTTCCAGGCCCAAAGTGCTCTGGCATCTGCAGAAGCAAAGTTGTCAAGTACAGGGGATACTTTGAACAAAACCAATTTGTTGGTCGAGCAATTGAGGCAGGATGTGGAAAGTGTCAGATCTGAGTTAGCAATAGAGAGAAAGAATAATGTTGAAATATCTGAGAAGTTGAAGTACCAAGAAGAAAAGGAAAAAGAATTACAAAATGATTTGCAGAGAGGTAAAGAAACCGAGGAAAATTTGAGACAGAAATCTGATATTATTAATGAGTTGAATATTCAATTGAAGAAAAGTCAAGATGAGGCTAATACTAATCAAGAACAGTTGACCAATTTAAAAATTGCTTGGGAAGCAGATAAAGTGGCCTTCCAAAAAAAAGTGAATTACTTAGAAACTACTCTGAAAGAGTCTCAGGAGGAATTAAGTAGCTTGAAGAAGATTAATGTGAAATTAGAATCGGAGCAAAGTGCAAATCGATGGACCATCGAGGAATTTACTGAAAAATTACAATTAGAATGTGAAAATCGTTCTAGATTAGAGAAGCAGATTCAAGATAAAGTTTTGGAGTGTCATGTTATTGAAGAAAGACTATTCAATTTCGAAAAAGATACTGAGTCCGTGAATATTTGTAAAGAAAATGAAAACAAAGACTTAAAGGTTTCTTTAGAAAAAATGACTGCCAATCTTGAGGAGTTAAAAAATAAATTAAATAAAGCTGAGGAAAGTATTGCTATAAAAGAAGAAGAAACAACTTCATTAAAAGAAGCTCGGTTAAAATCTGATATCGAATTAAAGGACGCCTTAGAAAATTTGCAGAAAAAAGAAACTGAAATAAATGCTTTGACAGAAGGGAAATCCTTCTTAGACGAGAAAATTACTCTTCTAGAAACTAAATTAAAGGATACAGAGGATAAATTAAACACAAAAGATATGGCCATGGAAAAATTAAAAATGTCAATGAAAAATATCGATGAAGAAAAAGAGAAATACATTCAAAATTTGGTTGAAAAGTTAAATAATAAAGATGAGTCTCTTTTGACTAATCTGAAGAAACAATTAGATCTGGTTAATTTAGAAGTCGCAGAATTGAAAGAAGAAAATAATAGACTGTAAGCTCTTACAAAAAGCAATTTAAAGAATTTATTATTCTAATTAGTAATTTTACTTTTCAGGGAGAAACAAGAATTCAAATCAAGAATACCACAAAAATCAGATCAGCTTATAGTGACAAATGAAAACAACAAAAATATTTACGATGTAAGCTTTTAAATTTATGATTTTAAAAGAAATATAATTTAAGCACTAAAGCTCCCTTTGATCACTAGGCTGCAGGCGGGGACATAAAGCAGCGCGACGAGAACATCACTACACTAAAATTAGAGGAGGAATACGAAACTGCGAAAAGCCAAATAGATTTTCTCAATTCTGTGATAGTAGATATGCAAAAGAAAAATGAACAATTGTTATGTAAAATTGAAGTACTAGAAATAGGCATTCCAGCTAATGAAGCTGATGATTATAGCAGGTATCAACATTATTTATGACTGTAGAATATAGTTATTGCAATCGGTAAATTTTATAAATGGCTTTTTTGTAGAAGTACAATTGACAAACGTGTAGCAGCACCACGTATGTTCTGTGATATTTGTGATCAATTTGATCTACATGAAACTGAAGATTGTCCACGTCAAAGCCAAGACTTTGAAGAAGTCGCAAGATCAAAATCTAAAAAGCCGTCAGTTGAAAGACCTTATTGCGAAAATTGTGAAAGTGAGGAATTAGTCAGTTTAACGGGATCCCCAATATTGACATTATAGGGCGATAATGTGACATCTTGTAACAGTGATATTCAAAGATTGATTTCAGTCTTGTTGGACTTATTAAAAACATTAGTAATTCTTTTTTGTATTAAAAATTATCTTTTTTCAATTTATTAGTCGATTTCTAAGTACAAAAGCAATTGTTTAAGCAATGCTTTTTGTTATTTAAAAAATTTGACTGTTGTACTAAAAAATAAACAGCTACTAACGTCGCTCAAATACTCTTATAAGGTTATAATCAGTCTTCGAATAATACTGTACTATTGACACATCTTTTTGCTCTAGAATGTTAATTTTAGAGAGTCCTTTCAATTATTAATCTCGTCTTCATATGATTCAAATCTCGTAATTTTTTTGCAGTGTTTGGACATGACACTAACAATTGCGAGGATGGAGAAACTTTTTAATATTTGATCAATTTTTATCACGTTGCTTGCCAGAGAAAACCTATGAGAAAGAGAAAAAGTTTGTTGATACTTTACAGAGTCTATTTTTCACTTGTAAAATTTAATTTTTACTCTCACATAAGAATATCTTCTGAGGAGATATACTTCAGCAAGTCTTAATTGCTAAGCAATTTTAACTTAGATGGAGTTAAGTGTGATGTAATTTATTGTGTACAGCTTATACTTAAACTAACCTTCTTGTTTATAATATATATTTATTATGTAAATATAAAATAAAGTTCCTGGCTGCATCATTGAATCTAATTAAAATACTCTTTTTGAGAGATACGCACTTCTGTTTTTGGAATACAATATTAGAGAACTTTTAGTAATAAAGCAAAGTATCAGTGATAATTTATGGTAACTCATGAGATTTTGATAAAAAAATGTTTAATTTCTTATTGTTTACTTAAGCTATTCTATATACAAAAAGTTTACTAATTAAGAGTTTAATCCAAGCCTTCCTTTTTCTCTTTAATTGCTTCCTGTAAGCATAGTATTTAATAATCAACATTAATTATATCAATTGATGCCTGTTACTTATACAAAATATTGACTTACCTTAAAACGTTCCTCAAACAAGGATAATTCAGCAATTAAATCTGTAATGGCATGCATAAAAGCTTCATGAGGGGTATAGTCAGAAGTTGTCTGTATCCTAATAACAAATTTATGTTCCAATGGATGTGGTACTTTATAGCCAGCAAATAGAACTTGGGGGTCTTTTAGCAATTGGCTGTAAAAGTAAACAAGCTCATAGTATATACATAACAATACAATGTCTAACTAATGCTCACTTTCTAATCATGTTTCCTAAAGTATGATCTTCCTTGTTAACAGTGAAAATCGCTGCATTAGGAACTTTTGTGTCTTGCTCCTTAATAATCCTGTAAGCCAAAATTTAAGTAAAAATTAGGTAAGAAAATTTAAGGTTAGGATGTACCAGAAACAAAAAACTACTGACTTTTTCTCTCCCTCGTATAAAAGAAATGATTCGAAGGTTGGTGGTGCATTCATTTTACAAATAACTTTTTAATAACCTGTTTTCACTTTAAGGTAGCTCCCTTGCCTACCTTTCTAGTCAAAAATAAATGCCTAAAAATTATTTTGACTTCGTATGTCATGCGAACGGAAGTACTATATACAGCAGTAGCAGTATCGGTACAGCGTTGCCAAGTCCGCCATGTTGGAAGATACTACGCTGTATAGTTTGTTGGCGAGAATTGAATATACCACGCAAAATGTATAGTAAGTGTGATTCACAGAGAAGAAACGATGTATAGTGTTTTAGGTATAATAAGCTCTCAGTGCTTTCGGACGTGTTTTGGCCATTAATCTTGCGTCGCGGTGTTGTGTTAGTTGTGTAATTAGAATCAGAGGGGCGAGGGAATTTCTAGGGAGTTTGTACGTAGCTGTCAAATGGTGCGATTAACCCTCAATTTTATATCATCAACAAAAATATTCGGAAAACGATTGTGGAAAAGAAGGAAGGATTTTAATAAATAACAGAGAAGACAAAATATATCAGATGAGTATAAATTAATAAAAAAAATGAAAATTATTGTGAATTTTTAAGAAAATATACTTTGTGGTTTTTTTTTTTTTTTTGTTACAGTTGAAATCCGGTTATGATGACTTTCAATTAAGGAAAAAAGTAATTACAGACCAATAAATGAAAAAGTATTAATACATTAAGCATTTCTGTACGGCCCAGTCATTTCAATAATTGTGACTTAATGTTATAATAGTGAATGTGTAAGCGATTAGTGCATATACAACAAACTCTTATTGTAAATTTAATAATCTTGTATGACAATGTTTTAATTGCTATTATTTTAAATTAAAGCTAGTTTAATTAACATATTTTTATTTCATCCCTTTCTCAAAATTCTAAACACACATGGTAATTACCTATTCTTGTAGTAGTCATATATTCGTTAAATTACATACAAAATTACAACTGTTTTATATATGTAAAGCATAGCTGTTTGTTGCAATGATTTTTATTATTCAATGTGAGACAAATCGCATTTTGTTTAGGTAAATGTCTTATTTATCCGCCATATCCTTCCATATTTTATGCGACATTTATTTGGCTCCGTTGCACTATTTTCTTCCAGTCTATATCATATAACATTAATTTTTTAATCATTTATACATACACACAGATCTAATAACACTGCTGATCTGCAATTATTTTTGTAATTGTTGAAATGATTGTTAAACCATTATCTTGTTTAATTTGTAAAATGGACATTTGAATGATGCTATTAAAATTTGGCAACTTTTCTGCGAGATATGTTCTGATAATATTTGTGAAGATAAAGTTCTTTAAAAGGTATATGTATACTGCTGAGTTCATCTTGTTTTCAGCTTTAAATAGTTTTCCAACTACACGCATGGATATCTATTTTGAATATAGAATACATATTTCATTACATCTATTATGATATTGTTAAGATTGATAGAAAGATATCAATTCTTTGAAAATGATATATTATATATCTAGTAACTGGATTAATTAAGGTTTTAGAACAGATAAATTTCACAAACAAATAGGATTAACAAAATATGTATTATATATTGAGGAAGGATATCCAAATGTGAATTATTTGAAGCTAAAAGCAAGATAAATTCAGCAGTATCCTTAAATGTATTGGAGAACAACATCCTCTCAAATTTAAAGGGAAGATATCCTATGGAAGAGATGCCAAACATTATAAGTAAAATAATTCAAGTGTCCATTCTTCAACTTTAATAGAACAATGGTTTACCAATCATCTTGACATTTATAAGATTAATTAGTCAATAGAATAGCTATATCTGAGTGTATATAAAAATAGCAAAAAATTAATCGTATATTTTGAAAACTAAAAGAAAGAACTAACAAGGCAAATAAATGTTACATAAGATATGGAAGGATGTGGCGGATAAATAAGACATTTGCCTAAACAAAATGCGATTTGTCTCACATTGAATAATAAAAATCATTGCAACAAACAGCTATGCTTTACAAATATAAAACAGTTGTAATTTTGTATGTAATTTAACGAATATATGACTACTACAAGAATAGGTAATTACCATGTGTGTTTAGAATTTTGAGAAAGGGATGAAATAAAAATATGTTAATTAAACTAGCTTTAATTTAAAATAATAGCAATTAAAACATTGTCATACAAGATTATTAAATTTACAATAAGAGTTTGTTGTATATGCACTAATCGCTTACACATTCACTATTATAACATTAAGTCACAATTATTGAAATGACTGGGCCATACAGAGAAGTGCTTCCTGTTTTAATACTTTTTCATTTATTAGTCTATAATTACTTTTTTCCTTAATTGAAAGTCATCATAACCGGATTTCAACTGTAACAAAAATAAAATAACCACAAAGTATATTTTCTTAAAAATTCACAATAATTTTCATTTTTTTTATTAATTTATACTCATCTGATATATTTTGTCTTCTCTGTTATTTATTAAAATCCTTCCTTCTTTTCCACAATCGTGTTCCGAAAATATTATTTTTGTTGATGCTATAAAATTGAGGGTTAATCGCGCCATTTAACAGCTACGTACAAACTCCCTAGAAATCCCCTCGCCCCTCTGATTCTAACTACACAACGCCGCGACGCAAGATTAATGGCCAAAAAAAACACGTCCGAAAGCACTGAGAGCTTATTATAGGTCTGTTCTTTTTCGCTGTATTACTGCACTAGTGCAATAAGTTAGAGCGATAAAACATATGTTTGTCTTATTTCAACTAATTGCACCAGTTCGATAGTGCAGTGAAAAAGAACAAAGCCTATACCTAAAACACTATACTTCGTTTCTTCTCTGTGAATCACACTTACTATACATTTTGCGTGGTATATTCAATTCTCGCCAACAAACTATACAGCGTAGTATCTTCCAACATGGCGGACTTGGCAACGCTGCCCTCAACTCCTCTATGTATACTATCTTATAGCAAAAATTTAAAGCCAACAGCAGACGAAACGCGACATCGACAAATATGAAGATGACGTTTTGGACGTAGTAAAAGTATTATCCAGAAAGCATATTATTTATGTTGGAAATGTAGGGATGTCGAAAAATGGAATGGAAAATAATGCAAATATGGTGCATATATATAATATTATTTATCAAGTATAAAAGGGAAGAGATCGGATGCAATTTTCAGTCTATAAAGAGGAAAAAGCATCAGATATATAAGTATCGGGAGCAGCAAGTCAGAAGAAAGATTAATTTAACAAAGCAAAATATTCTTTAATCTTTCTTTTGATTTACTGCTCCCGATACTTATCTGATGCTTTTTCCTCTTTATAGGCTGAAAATTACATCCGATCTCTTCCTTTTTATACTTGATAAATAATATTATATATATGCACCATATTTGCATTATTTTCCATTCCATTTTTCAACATCCCTACGTTTCCAACATAAATAATATGCTTTCTGGATAATACTTTTACTACGTCCAAAACGTCATCTTCATATTTGTCGATGTCGCGTTTCGTCTGCTGTTGTCTTTAAATTTTTGCTATAAGATAGTATAGAGTAGTTGAGATGGAAATGAATCAATTTTGCGAGAAGCATTTTTGCTACAAGATAGTATAGGGAAGCAGAAACTATACCTGTAAAGTGATCGGAGAACGAGACACAAAGCTTGATCGCGATTATGCAGAGGGTCTCGTTCGAAAGATCACTCCCACCCAAATATATGAAAAAAAAAAAACTTCACATTTAATTTTTTTTTTCCCACCCAGAAAAGAATGTACAAATTCAGCACCAAAACTCTAAAATATGACGAGCGCGGGCAGGAACAGGAGTGGCCGAGCCATTGGGCGTGGAGTCAAAAAATTATAGACGCTGAAAGTTGTGGCGACATCTGCGTACTCTAGCGGTACTACCAAGTGATCTTTCGAACGAGACCCTCTGCATAATCGCGATCAAGCTTCGCCCGCCGAAGGCGGGCGAAGCTTGATCCGTTCATTATAGGTTTGTTCTTTTTCGCTGCATTGATGCACTAGTGCAATAAGCTAGAGTGAGAAATAGAAAAAACACATACATATACATATATACATACATACTATGTACATTACATTGTATGTACTACATAAGGTCTGTTCTCGTTGCCTACACTTTTTACACTTTGTGCACTTTTTAGGGTGTCAACTTATACAATAGACAAAGACAGAAATACAGAAAGTGTAGAAAGTGTTAAAAGTGTAGGCCAACGAAAACAGACCTATAGCTGTGTTTTATTTAGCAAAAAGTTGCTACACTTTTTACACTTTGTGCACTTTTTAAGGTGTCAACTTATACAATGGACAAAGACAGAAATACGGAAAGTGTAGAAAAGTGTTAAAAGTGTAGCTAAATAAAACACAGCTAATATGTCTGGTGAACCAATTCGATAATGCCGCGAAAAAGAACAAACCCTAATTGATAAACCCATAGATCGAATTAAAATGAAATAAAAGACAACGAATTATCAGCTTATCATGTGGGGTACGTTGCCCGTTTAACAGAAAACTGAAAGAAAGCTTCTCTGTTCTATAAATGCCAATAACTGACAACTGCATGGATATTGAAAATACAGAAATAATAAAATGATTTTAGTCGTTGATTTGGTTGATTCGTTGAACCCGACAGTGCCCGATGCGCACCGATAACAGCCGAAGCTGATTGCTGATAGAGCATTGTTGGCACTGTTGGCACTTAGCAGTTAGCAGTGGTTAGCAGTAAGCAGGGTTGGCAGTCTGGCAGAGACGGGTGGGACGAGAGCGACGAGAGAAGTGAGAACCAGTGAGAACCGCAACCGCAAGGTCCGCAAGGCGCAAAGTGGCGCAAAGTAGTTGTCAAAATGGCGAGCGAAGCTTCTGTAAGTGTTAATCCAAATTGCGAGGTTGTCCGCGGACAAACTTTCGAAGTCGGTCCTAGATACACAAATTTATCGTACATGGGCGAAGGAGCTTATGGAATGGTTGTGTAAGTGTTTGCAAGTCAAATTTTTCGTTCTTTCTCAACATTTAGCAGTGGTGTTTTCACTGTATGACAAGCGATAAGATAAACAATTAATACAAAAAAGTTCACTTACTCCAACCTCTCTCAATATACTTAGTCAAATCCCATAAAGTATCTCTACGGGGTCAACAATCAAGCTTTATTTGACATTTGATAATGAAATTTTGGAGTATTTAGTATCTTTAGCCTTCCCTTATAGTAAGGCTCAATTATTTTTGGCGCCAGTTTTAAATGAATGTCACACCCTGCTCCTTCCAAGAACTTCTCACCTTTGTTTGATCTTCTTATCTCCTTATCAGTGTTATTTATGTTCTTAACATACCTAATTAAAATCGCTTTATCAGTGTATTCATGGTATCCTGTGAATATTATTATTTATTATGACTGTAAAATAGTCTTACTTGTGTTATAGTACATTCAATATGACACTAATGAGTTGAAGATTGTGACTTCTATTTTATATATATATATATATGTATATATATATGTTTTTAAAGTTTTCTTTTTAAATAAAATCTTTACTTTTATTCAAGAAAAACTACGAAAATTATAAATTACAATCTGAAAAGTGATTGTTGATATATGAATACACTGACATATCAGATTTTTTATTGGCTTAGAAAAATTTTAACCAGATGTTTAATAAATAATTTCTTTGTTTCAGATCTGCTTATGATAATGTTACAAAGACAAAAGTAGCTATAAAAAAAATTTCTCCATTTGAGCATCAAACCTACAGCCAAAGAACTCTGAGGGAAATAAAGATTCTAACAAGGTTTAAACATGAAAATGTAAGACTTTATATGCTTCTCCGTTTTTACTTTAGAACGAATGATTAAAAAGTATCATTGGCATTTTTTTACTTTTTTATTAGATTATAGACATACGAGATATATTAAGAGCACCAACAATAGATCAAATGAAAGATGTGTACATCGTCCAATGTTTAATGGAAACTGATCTCTATAAACTATTAAAAACCCAGGTGGATAATGAGAACTGAAATATTAATGATTAATTAATAAGAATTATTAATAATTGATGAATGCTTATATATTTTTTAGGCTATAAGCAATGATCACATATGTTATTTTCTATACCAAATTCTTCGGGGGTTAAAGTACATTCATTCTGCCAATGTGCTGCATAGAGATTTGAAACCGAGCAATTTGCTTCTGAATACAACATGTGATCTGAAAATCTGTGATTTTGGCTTAGCCAGAGTGGCTGATCCAGATCATAATCATGCTGGCTTCCTCACTGAATATGTAGCAACTAGGTGGTACAGGGCTCCAGAAATTATGCTTAATTCTAAGGTAATTAGTTTACTAATTAAATATGCAATTGTTCTAAAATAAAATTTTGCATCTTTTTAACTATAAACATGATTTGTTTACTAGGGTTATACAAAGTCGATCGACATTTGGTCCGTTGGTTGTATTTTAGCAGAGATGTTGTCGCGAAGGGCTATTTTTCCTGGCAAGCATTACCTTGATCAGCTGAATCATATTCTCGGTGTCCTCGGCTCACCTTCCGCCGAAGACCTTGAGTGTATTATTAACGAGAAGGTTCCTACCGTTTATCGATTTTCTTCTAGCGTTTCTATTTGTACAATCTATTCCTTACACTTTTCGTTCTTCACATTTTTAAAAAAGCCGAATTCTCTCAAATTAATTATTAACTCGAAAAATATTTATTTCAGGCTCGTAATTATCTTCAATCGTTACCGTACAAACCAAAGGTTCCTTGGGTGAGTCTCTTCCCCGATGCAGATCCTAGAGCTTTGGACCTTCTGGATAAAATGCTGACATTCAATCCCAACAAACGAATTGTTGTCGAAGATGCACTGGCTCATCCTTATTTGGAGCAATATTACGATCCTGCTGATGAGGTAGCAAACACTAAAAGTCAGTCCACGAATTTTTTTTTTCATCAATTCATTCAATATTCTCCCCCTTTTGTTTAGCCCGTTGCAACCGAACCATTTAAATTTAACATGGAGCTAGATGATCTTCCCAAAGAAATTTTAAAGCAGTATATTTTTGAGGAGACTATACTCTTCCAGAAGAATCACCAAGAAAATGCTATGTAGTCTATTGGTAAGTCACAATATCGCTTGAACTAACGTTATCTTGATTCGAATAGCTGCACGAAAAAAATTGTTAAATTATGTCTTAAATAATTTAACTTATATATTGTAGCTTTACTTATTTTATCTAAGAAGTTAATTTTAGATATGACGATAGATTCGCAGGATGACCAAAAAGGGAGCGGGGCGTGCGGGAGTCAACTGTAACGCGCTTTAAAAAGATTACTGAAGCGAAAAGATGAGGATGATACAATTTTAACGTTTGCGGAGTGTAAGTTGGTGAATGATAAGGCACGCCTGAGACCTCCGCACATGTACATTCACAAATGACCTGAGACGAAAGAGAGAGAGAGAGAGAGAGAGAGAGAGAGAGAGAATGAAACAGAAAGGACGCGATAAAAGGGAAGAAAGCATTAAAGAATATACAGTGATTTTTCTCACGTGCATAATTCTTACTTTGTATTATAACATTTTTATTTTCCCGTATAAATATCGACATAGGTTACGCTAGTTGACAATTAATTATTGTTATTAATCACCGTCGTATGCTGTCTGTGATTTCATTGGTCGGTAAAGAGCAACCTGGCTAAGGATTTATCAGTTTCATACCCGACTCATCAAGATTTGTCGCGGGGTTGCCAATATTAAGATGCCACATCATAATTAACCAATGACTCGTTATGGATAATCAGTGATACATTTTGTGAATCTTACTAATTCTCAAGTTATCGTATCATTGATGAATATGACGTTAAATTTATGTAGTAGACTATGTTATATTATTTATATTATTTGAGGAACCTGAATGATTATCAATAATACGTATTCTGGATCAAGCTTAATATTCTGGATTCATTGTTTCATCGATGAATACATAATGTAAAATTTGTGCAGTTCTCTATATATTATTATTGGTGTAAATTGAGAAACACCGATTTATCATTGATACCCCATTAATAATCATTTTCACGTCTTCATGAAAAGATCTGTCCTTGATGAGCGAATCTTTGCAACATTCAGAGTTTCTTCATGAGAGTCATTAATTATGAATTTATAACTGATTTATTCCTGTTAAAGTTTTTCGCTTTTATCTAAAAGGGATCCGATAACAGCTAAGTAAGTATTCCCTCATCAAGCCAAGGGGATCTTTTCTAGAAAGAGCTATACATATTTATTGTGATTGTTAAAAGTAGAAATCAAAGTCTTGAAAGAGAATTCTTTCAGTTTTGAAAGATAATATGATGATGATGTGGAAGAACATAAGATAACGATTTGTCAATTCTTGACACACGATAATTGATATTCGATATGTGTTTTAAGTGTTTAAAAATTGAAATATGCGCATTTTGAGAATTTAATGAGAGATCTGTTGCTTCATCGAGAAAAACAAAGAAAGAGAATATGATTACGAGAGATAAATATAAATTTAAGAAATCATTAAACATTTTACGGCTCTTGTACCTCGAATTTAGTCTGTTTTTATTCATTGCATGCCTCGGATGAAATAATTGGATGCAAATGAGAGCACAAGTTATAACTCGAGTATTTTACAACCTGGGAAAAACTATATTGTAGATCCACTTGATATCTCAAGTATTGTAACCTTGATCGTACCTTGCAGCATCTCGTGGATGTTTCAACGATGACTTCATCATTTTCAGTTATGGATGATGAAGTTAATTTCAATTTCAGCAATGGTTATAAAGCTGCAAATTCTGAAAATATTTTATTAATGAAGATGTTCTTAATTGGTAAGAAAGTATCGATGTCTCTCTCAGCATCCAGGGCTACAGAACTTTTTCTAGCTTTCAAAGTCTTTCTGGGAATAAAAATCGCTTTTAATTACCATTCAATCTTCCTTATGTGTGTTATTCGAGAATCAGGAAGAGGAGGGTCCTCTTCGTTCTAAACTGAAGAGTTGTCTAAGGCGTACAAAAATATTTATTGAGTACTTTTTGGAATAAAGTATGAGTGAGAATGAATGGAAAAAGCTGATTTGTAAGAGAGTAGACGAACTCGGGTGTCGTTCCCAATTGAAAAATAAAATAATCCAATCGAATTTTTGACGCTGTTTCATCTTAAGTCTAAATGTCGTCAATAATTACGCTAAGTAAAGAAAGTTCTGATCTGTCAATATTACTTTGGAACCTATTCAGGCTCTGTCAATAGGAAATTTAAACTTTCCAAATGTAATTGTCAATAGTCAAGTGGGACACACTAAGGAATGAGAGCGCAACGATAGATTAGGATTAAAAATAATACATTGATATATTATTATCAATATCATCAGGCCTAATATACTTAACGTTACGTACGTGTATTTGTTGTTGTTGCCTATTCATATCTTATATAAATATATCCGAATATTAAGAGTATTTCGTGTATGAATTTTCAATGTTTAAAGCTGTGAGGGTACACAGAGAGAAATTATTGCCTGTTACTTTTTACTAGCTGATATTCCAGGATGCGCCTTGTCGATCATTCTCAAGGTCAAGTTTTAACAGACGACTAATATTTTTGAAGGTAAAATATCACCAGATTAAATGACTTCAACGATATTGCGTCTTGTTTGTTCTTGTCGAGTAGGTCCTGTTGTTTGTGTCCAGCTGCATTCATAGAATTTGGATTATTCTGCATTTAAGGACACCCTGACGATGACTTACCATTTTAAGGTGTGCCTCATCGATTAGAAATAAAAACAAAAAATGAGAAAAAATAATAAAGAACGTCGCTCTCTATTTATACAATTATATTCAGAGCACGTCTTTGTCGTTCAAAAAGAATTGCCTTCGAAACTAACTTTCTCTTCGTTATTCAATTAGATTTTTTAAGCAACACAAGTTCAGATCCTCCGAAAAGCCACTTCTAGTTAGAAATGGATCTTTTCTAGTAATGATTAATATGAACTTATTTATTGATTTCTCAGCGCTGATCTTGAATTATTGACTAATTATCAGCGATCGGACTGATCAATCTTCCATAATCAATAGCTGAACGTAGTGTTAGTGACTTTTGATTTGCGAATTTTATCGTTTTCTCAGTTTATATACCACAGCTGTAAATATTTCACTGTGCGACCGTGAGGCACGCAATAATTTATCACAATAAATTCATTGCAAGCCGAGTGAATGCGACCGTTTGAGCCTTCACGATCTCCAACGAGAGTTACTTGAAGGATGTATTTTCTATTAACAAATATTCTTAAGTTCCAAATAGTTTTTAATTATTTCTCTCCTTTAGATCCAATTAGACGATTAATTATTCAACGTCCTGAGACTGGTGGCAGGTACACTAAGTTCTTACGTAATGAGATTAGGATAGACTCGAGTCTAGAATAGTTGAAAATGATAAATTAAATCAAAGCCTGGAAGACTTTCCCCGTCTACGAAATCTATGAATGTAGCTAAGAGTGTCAGAATACATGTTACTCACTGTGTTCTAGAATCGAAACTTTTTTCGATTACTTCAGTCATTTCTTCGAATGATTGTTATCCATGTAAATGATATTATATGTATTTAAATCATTATTATCGATTATTGTATTTGAAATGATTATTCAAAGTATTATTGTGCTAATATAAATGCTGGCTTTATTGGCCAAATTATTCAAAGTTTCACGTCATTCCTAATTCCCTACTTTAGTCAAGCAACTCTTTAACCTTTCTTAATTTTCAGTGGAATGTGACAAAATTGATACATGATTTTCATTAATGTTTGCCATAAATACCATTGATGAAGTAGTTTAGAGATATATATACCTCAATTGAATTTGAAAATAAGAAAAGTGAATTGTAAATGCTATATGTACAAAATGTCAGTTGCATACAGATACTATTTATTCTGTTATTTACACAGCATAATTGAATTTTTCTTTAGACCTTTCTTCCAACGTTTACTGCATAATTAAATTGCTCTAAGTGTATAAAAGAGACTACACATTCTCAGCCACTTGAATGTACTCACTTATGCTTACAAAGTTGTCTCTTTTTTTTTAAATAGAAATGAGTAAAGCTTACACGAATCACAATGCTACACAATTATTAACTTAACATCAAATCAACCAGTTCTTTTTGTATATTTGTCATTTTTAACTTCTATCCTTAGTGAAGAGCGTCCGCTTGCATTATTTCCTATTCGAGAGCGTAAATCACCTTTTAGCGTATTTCTGAGATCTCTTGTTTTTACATTTCTAAAAATCAAATCAGAGTTGCTTATTTTTTCTGTTATAGCGGTGAGTACACGACGCGTGAAGAAACCGCACTACGCTGTGTGTGTTTATTCGGTCTAGGTGATTTTTAAACGTTTTAGATTATTTGGTTGACAAAATTAGCGTACTTCAGGAAAGCTTGTAATACATAAACTGCATAAATCTTGAAAATCTATTTTTTAACTTGAAAATACTATGCGGAGCAAAAAATGTTTGCCCCACAAATTCGCATCGCATAAAGACCTCAACGCCGCGCGTAACTCCATGCGCCGTGTACCAGCATCCGAGTTAATGTTTTTTTTTTATAAGCATTTACCCTTGTTTGAAGAAGCTGCTGTTTGTTGCACTCTTTACATTATTTAGTCTAGTCCAGACAGTAGAAGCAACTCGAGGTTTTTGTGGTACAACTTTTATCACACTTCCCCTAGGACCTTGAGCCTCTGTAGCTAGCCCGTAACTTTCTTTACTTTCTTCTTCATCCTCTTCTTCCTCCGCTTCGAGCTCACTAGGCACCTCTTGCATGTATTTATTTTCTTCCTCCTCGTTCTCCCCCTCTTCTTCCTCATCGTCGTCATCCTCCTCTACAATTTCTCCATCCTCCTCTTCAGATTCTACAACCTTCTTCGACATTTTAAAATTGTTTGCATTTGTATTTGTGACTACAACTTGTAATGTGTCTCTGAATGGAGTTTCCTGTTTACCCTTTCCCAACCTAGACCTCAAGTCTTTCGTTTTGTTCACTTTACCATAGGTAGACTAAATAAAATTAAATATATTAAATTTCACCATTTACCTTAATTTTACTTATTGTTAAAACCTGTACCTGTGTTTGAAGCTGATCCTTTTTTTTCTGAAGCTTTTTCTCCTCGTCATCTGCGTGCATTCGCATTCTCAAGACTTTACTACGTTTGCACCATTCCTCTTCACTGCTTTCCTCAGATGTGCTGTCTTCAATAACTACTACTGGATCAATATCTTTTACCTGTTGCTTTATACCTAGCCTTTCTTTTATACTTCCCTGTTCTTTAACACTTAAGCCACGATTAACAAAATCATCTTCTACAGAATCATTCACTCCCCAATTCTGGGACAAAGCTCCCCATGGGTTTTTTATTCTTTTCCGATTGGTCTCACCATCTACATCTTCATCAAGCTCTGACCTTGCCCTCTTTGTATATTTACCTTGTTTGTACATTTTTTTACAAGACTCTGTTAAAATTCCTTTAATACCCCCAAAATTTGGATTCCCATGTTTTTTATAATATTCACTCATCTTTTCAGAATTTGGTTGTTTTCTGTCATTTTTTGTAGCAAATCTAAGAAATATGCCTTTTGATTTTGGATAATCTATTCCTTTTCTCCACAAGCCAGGAGGCAGAGGACATTGTATATCTTTTATATGCACACTGTCTTCGGATTTTTCTAGTTCATTTGTTTTTTCATTGGAAACATTAGTATTTATTTGCATTTTATTGTCACTGGATCCATTGCCTTCTTGCTTAATTTTATTGTCTAAGTAAATATTTTGCTCATTTTTATTAAGTCCAATGATTTTTTTGGACAAACCTAACATTGCTCTGGCTGCAGTCACTGCATCCAGCCAAACCACATTGCCTTAAAATGAAGTAAAGGTATTAAATTTGAATTAGTTCTAGTATAATACTATTAACGGGATCCCTCACGCGTGCTTTACCGACAGTACAAGTCAATAAACAATTCGTTTAATAAAAGTAAAATGCGAAACAAATTGCAAAAACGCGCTTCTTTATGACAAGGTGCCAATTCTAACGAATCAATCCAGCTTAAAAAAACTCAAATCGGATGAAGAATGACGCTGTACCACTGTCCCGCGTTCTTGAAGTGGAAATAACCAAAAGTAACCTCTCTTCAAGAACGCGGCACAATGGTACAGCGTTATTTTTCAACTAATTTGAGTGTTTTTAAGTTCGTTTGACTCGTTATAGGACTGGCACATTATCCTACAAATGCCCGATTGTTCAATTTGCTTCGCATTTGAATTATATTAACTTAATTGTTTATTGACTTGCACTGTCGGTAAAGTAGGCATGAGGGATCCCGTTAAGCATTACTAATAATTATCATGATAACTATACACAAATAATAACTACACACATACATACATGATATATCATTGATCCATTCAATAGATGTTGGAGCATAGGCCTCAAAATATTTAAACACATCCTGTGTGCTCATGTTTTCAGTACCCCTTATATGTATAACGTTCAGCCGAGTATTTTTTTGTACTTCACTATCATTGGTTATACCCATACTAAAATTGATTAATGATAACAATTAATCTTATCAACAGAACTTTTGGAATCTGAGAAAATTACCTGGTATAAAGATCTTTATCATTGTTTGACACAAGTGTTTTTAATTTATCCGCAAGCCCAAAACGTTTGATCCTTTCTTCCTTTTTTAAATTCTCTTCTGTACTAAAAATGTCTACACCAGTAGTGAAGGTTTTTCCATGATTCTCAAAATTCATTTCAGGTACAGTTACCTATATATCAACAAAGCAACAAAATAAGACTTTTAGGTTATGCTAAGACAATCATATATAAAATAGTATATTCATTTAAAATTACATAGGTAAAAATATGTAGTTGAAGAGTCTGATGCTGCTTACCTGAAAAATTTGTACATTTTCAAACGTTTCATCAGTTTTCAGGGATTTTTTAAGGTTACTATCATCCACCAGTGTCATTTCTACATCTTCGTCAAATTCATTCATTTTAAACAAATTCTTATTCCTCCTCCTCAATCCAATTAAGTAAAAGGATTCTAGGAACGCAGATTAAAGTGACCTTTGACGCTATTTAAAAAAATCTTCATCCGAGCATCCTTAGACAAGATAACTGTACACTTTTTACTGCAGCTGTTTAGGTTATGGTTTACAAATAAAACAAGGAACGACAGTACCGACAGTACCGAGTGGTACCGAGTGCCGACAGTGGCGTCTCCAAGCATTCAAACACAGCGGTACTCGATCTTCGATATGTATTCGCTGTCGCACGCAAAGGTCAGCGCCAACTGGTGGTGAATTCAGAACTGACTTAGAAAGGAAAACATTGAAAAAATTTTTCACAGAAATTAATATTTAGTGTGTCGAACATATTGCAAAAGTAATTCCATTAGTGGTGACCTAATAATTATATTTATTCTATTTTTTATAACTTGCACTATCTCTTTTTCTCTAATGTCTTTTTAAGCGGCCATTTTTATCACGATTCGATGCGCCACCTAGTGAGTGTTGCGATGGCGAATTGAAAAAGGAGTCACGTGAAATGTAAAAAAGGGCGCGAAATATATAAGAAAACAGAATCGTTGAACTATCAAATTACTTATTTTTATGCGATTCGACGAAAAAGAAAAACTTTTTCGTAGTAATTAGAGATTCAAATTTAAGTCATATGATAGATAATTAATTATGATGTCTGGTGAAACACCAAATAAAGCAATTTTTCCACTAGTAGATATCTACTGTATTAATGAGACACGCTTTAAATAGGAAACAAATCTTTATATATAATTAAATAAATAATTTGGAATACCATAAATAATGATTGATACATATTTAAAAAAAATCATTTTAATGTTTATTTTTGATGTCATATTATTACTTGCATTAGCTCATTTTCCCTTTCAACTTAATTATTCTCCTAAAAATTTAGTACTTTTCATTTGACTTTAATTTTTTTAATGAGTCATTTTCACCATTATATAAAAATGCTTTATAAATTCATCAGATAGACTATTTAAAACAATGATTAACGTGCTTCGCCAAACCTATTCTATTTAATAAGAACATCATTATATAATTACATACAAAAATTTATATTATATTTGTTTTTGTAGATTAATAAAAAAATTTCTTTGGTCAACTTGTACAGTATATTTTAACGATGAAAATAATATCACAGAAATTATAACCGAACGAAACAACAAATTTAAGAGAAAAACTAATTAAAAAAAGACAACTAATGAAATGGCATTTGAATAAAATTTAACAAATGAAATATTTTTATACTATGTTCTACAAATTCTATTTTCTATTTTGCTATTGTTTCTTCAAATATAAAGCAAAAGTTTAGTTATGTATACATATATATATATATATATTTCACATTTAAAACATATCTGATTAATATATACAGTATATAGATATCTAGTGGAGGAATCACCTTAATAATTCTGAAATAAGATTACAGCGTTATAAATAAATAAATAAAATTGGTAGGGGGTAAAAGTTTAGCACTCGAGTAAAATTTTAGTGCAACAATTAAATGTTTTACTTTAATTTCTTCTCTTTTAATATTTATCAATTTTCGAAAGAATTTGAATGAATGATGTACTACTGGAAAATCGTTACTATAGCAAGAGGGGCAACGAATAAGTGGGGAATATAAGAAACTCGTAACTTCGTGATAGCGATCAGTGGATCAGTGGGAATGGTAGTGGTATAGTTAAATAAGCTGCTGCTAAAAGAAAAGAAGGAGTACTGGTTGAGCCAAAGATTTAATTTTCTTATATTGACACAATTGTTACCTAACCATTGTGTTAATGAAAGATTAAATACTACGAACTTATAAACCGAATTCTTGCGTGTGATCTCGTTGTATCTTTTGTAGTTTCGACACCTCGCGTGTGACTTTCTTTTGTTTCAACAGAATTTAAAAATAATTCCAATATTTATCTTCGCGTATCTTGTGCACGTGTATATATATATATATATATATATATATATTTACAAGTGTCCATATATTTGTTTGTTATTCTGCGAAATTAAGTTGCATTGTTCAAAATTTTTGAATTTGTAAAAAAATGCCTGAAAATGGATTGCAACTATCAGAAATTGTGAGTATTTTTTTTTCTATCATAAATTATTTTTTACGTAAATATTAATTTTTTTCGATAGGCATTTTGATGAATATTATTGATATTAGCATAATTGCTTATTAAAATAATAAGATAAAATTGATATTTGAGTTAAGCTGTTTAAGGCAATTAAAGGCAGGTTTATCTCTACGTACTGTACACTCAATTTCTCTTCTATAACATTTATATTTGTTTTTCGTAAAATTTATTGACTAGAAAGAAATCATTATATTTGTAATAACTAATAATGTTTTATAAAAGAATATAATATTTTAAGGTTCTCGCGCGCGTTTTGGAGTGTGAAGTGAACGTATAGTGGGAATCATTTTAATAAAAAATAATTTGATACTCGAAAATTGGAGAATTGAAACAATCGAATTCCCAAGTCTATAAAAACCTCTTGTGCATACACGTATTGTTTATCATTATTATCAGGATCTACTATACTTATTTCGACGTTTTCTTAATTTAAAATAACAAAACCCGAGGAATCCAATTTTGTACCCAGTTTTCATAAATAATTAAAAATTTAAAATTTCTGAAATGATTTTTCTAATCGTATTTCAAACTGACTCAGCTGTGTCCCTTTTCATTTCCTTTCTTTCTCTCTTTCTTACTCTCTCTTCCAATGCTTTGTTGAATCCAAAGTCATGAATGAAGTAGTCATGAAAATTGTGGCAGGACGGAATACGCTAACGGTACAATCTGCAAATACAAGAAAGCTTCCAAAATGCTATGACCGAAAATCGATATTGTGATTAGGGTTGTCAATAGACAAGACAGAGACAAACGAATAAGGAATCGATGTCTCTCTGCGTCTGTTACTCCAGCCCCCTCCCCCCTCGAATTCATTTACTATAAAGAGCTGGTGAAATGGGAGTGAGAGAGAAGCAGTACATTTTTCTCACTTCCCTCTTTTTCTCTATCTCACTTTTTTAAGACAAAGTTAATGAAGGAACTTGTATTCGAGAGAGAGAAGTGGAAAGTGCACTACTTCTCTCTCACTCCTACATTTCACCAGCTTTTTAATAAACAAATCAATTCAAGGAGGGGGTTGAAGGGATGAACTCATAAAGACAGCATTTAGCTTATTCTCCTGTCTCTGTCTATTAACAACAAATCACATGCCAATTATCGACCATCGTATTTTTAAATACTTTTCATCTCGATCCATTTTATCTGTCGCTCCCTGTATAATACGATTACACATCATTCTTAAGACACATTTTTGTGGTATAAAAATTAATAAACTTAGTTTTTATTTTTAATCTAGACTTTGGACAATACTTTATCATCCTTTGACAATAGAGACGTCGATTCCAGAAAAGTTGATATTATTTATGGGATTGATGATACACCACCATGGTACCTTTGTTTATTTATGGCTCTACAGGTAAACGATTGATTGTTCTCAAAATTGGCATTAATAATTTATCGTTATCGCTATTGTTTTGTTAGCGATTGCAATATTGTTAATTATAAATATTCTTTTAGCATTATTTGACAATGATAGGGGCTATCGTTTCCATCCCTTTTATATTGACCCCAGCACTCTGCATGGCTGAGGATGATCCAGCTAGGAGTTACATAATATCGACGATGCTTTTCGTCACTGGAATCGTAACTTTTGTCCAGACAACCGTCGGATGCAGGTTGATTAATTAAATATCGATTAAAGAGGCTTTGATTTTACCTGCTCCATGATTTACAAATAAAAAGTTATTGATTCGTAAAGTAATGTATATATTTGATGGAGATCAAGGGTCAGCTGTTTCAGTGTTTCTTCAAAGTAATGTATTTGATAAACATTGCTAATTGTGGCAAATATTATAATATCAAGTTTTACAAAATTTATAAATTTATCGAGAAGTTACCGATATATAGGTACCCAGCGTCTGTTTGAGGGCTAGTTTTTTTATTTTCTGGTAAACATCTTTGTAAATTTGTTCTTTTAGGGTAAAACTTGAAGTTGAATAGAATTTACTGCAGCTAATAATTTTTATCAATGGGTGGAAAAACTGGTTTTAAGAGAGAGAGAGAGAGTGTGTGTGTATGTGTGTGTGTGTACAGAAAAAAGAAGCAGGGAAAGGGGATAGTACAGATACTGAATAAAAGAAATGAATTAATCCTACACAATATTGCAAAATGGTCAACTGTAGAATGACGAATGCTACAAGAAAAAACTAGAATTGTTCTTAATAAAAAAAACTAATTTGAATTACAAGGATTAATTCAACTTGTTCAATCTCTATCTATCTGCGCAATTCAAATATTTGCGTGATAAGGAGTACGATCATTCGTTAAAATAAAGATATAAGTCAAAAAGACTCATCTCAGTCCTTGAAAAAAAATAAAAATAATCTTTTCACTAGTATACCAATAATTTTCTCTCTACAATACTAAAAATGTTTCTTAAAACTTTTAAAATTGTAATGTTACGTAATTACAATGGCATATTTATTCAACGAAGCCTATTGTCAATTTGTTATCATGTATAGCAGTAAGAATATTCCAGTTATATGGATTTTTTTGCATCGGATAAGTTCACGAGATTACTTAAAAGAAAAAAATAAATGTTAAGCCATTTAAAGCTCTAAAGCATCGTGAGAAGCCAAAAGAAGATTTGGTGGAAATAATTATATTATCTCAAAGATATTATAAATGATAAAATATATTTGAACAATAATCATTCAGTTATCAACAATTATAAACTTAGTCAACTTTTTGAGTATTTATTTGTATTAAAAAATAATCTCACTCCAATTATTTTCCCTGGTTTTATTTTATCTTTAGTCCACTTCACCTTAATTTTATTATTATTATTCCTTTTATAGATTACCTCTGGTTCAAGGTGGGACCATTTCTTTCCTAGTACCAACACTGGCAATTTTAAATCTACCCCAGTGGAAATGTCCTTCAAACGAGATTCTTAGTGAGATGTCTCCAGAGAATCGAACCGAGCTCTGGCAAGTTAGAATGAGAGAACTTTCTGGTGCCATTGCAGTATCTGCGACCTTCCAAATTATTGTAGGATTTGGAGGTAATTATTGAAAGCCATTTTTGATAATTTTGTTATCCTAATTTTTCTTAATTGGATTTTTTATGTGCCAGGTATTATTGGATATATATTAAAATTTATAACACCGCTAACTATAGTACCAACTGTATCCTTGGTGGGTTTATCACTTTTTGAGAATGCAGCTGATGCTGCCTCCACACATTGGGGAATCTCTGCAGGGTAATTAAAAGCATTATACTCTTTTAGAAAATTCAGAATTACAGTAAATTCTTCTCTTTATAGAACATTTATCCTTCTGACCCTTTTCTCTCAATTAATGAGCAACGTTAAAGTTCCAATTATTCATTACAAGAAAGGCAATGGAATTAGGATAATCTGGTTTGAATTATTCAAATTATTTCCGGTTAGTACAACCTCAGGAAACAGAATAGAATTTTTATAGATTTTTCTTAATAATGTATCTTTTTATTTTCAAGGTTTTATTAACGATAATCGTTATGTGGATAATTTGTACAATTTTAACTGTGACTGATGCACTTCCGGTTAGCCATCCAGCAAGATCTGACAGTAAAATTAATATAATCGAACAATCACCTTGGTTCAGACTTCCCTATCCTGGTGAATGGGGAGTTCCTACGGTTTCATTATCCGGAGTCCTGGGGATGTTGGCTGGTGTCTTGGCTTGCACCGTTGAGTCGATTAGCTATTATCCGACAACGTCTAGAATGTGTGGTATAGTTATTGGATTCATGGATTAGATGGATAGATGGATGAATAAATAGTTAGATGAATTGAATAAATGAAGATGAAAGCTACAAGGAAATAGTTTTTCAGTAAAAATGACTATGAACTTATATTAATCAAGAGACATATTGTCAATTTTTTCATTATTCACTAATAAAAAATTCTAGATTTTACAGTGAATATTAGTTACAGTTTTCTTTTGGATCACAATTTAGTTATAATCCAGTAGATAATAAAATAATTAGCGGTGTGACTCGTGGTTAATATACTTAATTAATTTCTTTAATAACTTGGTGTTGTATAAATTTAATAGGAATATTTTTCAGGTGCCCCACCACCCCCTGTTCATGCCATTAATAGAGGGATTGGAATTGAAGGGCTGGGAACTATGTTAGCTGGTCTTTGGGGAAGTGGAAATGGAACAAATACTTTCGGAGAAAACGTTGGAACGATTGGTAAACATCCCTCGAGTAAATTAATAATTTTTACAATATTTCTTACCATATTATGATTACTTTTACCAGGTGTTACCAAAGTAGGCAGTCGCAGAGTCATCCAATGGGCATGTGCCTTAATGATCCTTCAGGGTATAGTCAGTAAATTTGCTGCAATCTTCATCATTATTCCAGAACCTATCGTTGGTGGGATATTCTGTGTAATGTTTGGAATGATTTGTGCCTTTGGTAAGATGATTAAAAATATAATACAAAGAATTCTTTATTTATTTAATCAATTCTTAATTAACAGGACTCTCGGCACTTCAGTATGTTGACTTGAACTCTGCCAGAAATTTATATATCTTAGGATTTTCCATGTTTTTCCCACTAGTATTGTGTAAATGGATGGCAAAAAATCCTGATGTTATACACACAGGAAGTGATTTGTTAGATAGTGTGCTCACTGTTTTATTGAGTACTACTATTTTAGTTGGAGGACTCTGTGGATGCTTTCTGGATAACATCATTCCAGGTACAGTGTAAATCTGTTTATCATATTATCTATCATTGCTCTTCTTATTAATTATATGATTCTTCAATCATTTATCCATATTTAGCATTCATTTATAATTTATGATCAAGGTACTGATGCTGAAAGGGGCCTAGAAGCTTGGGCCAAACAAATGGCACTTAGCACGCCGAAAGACGAGCAAGAGAAATTTAATCATGAATCAAATATTTTCGATTTTCCAATTGGAATGGATTTAATTAGAAGGTGGAGTTGGACTTCATATTTACCTTTCTCACCCACGTACAAGCCCAAACCGTTTTGTCCTTATCAGTCAAAACAATCCTGATTCAAGTACTGTATAGTGTCTAATTATTTTAATTATGGTTATTTAAGTTATTTATTAAGGCATGAGCAGAATTCCTCGAATGACTACACGAGTCTTCAGAACCAGGTTCAAACTTTTTATGAGCTATCAATGATTGTAACCTTTAGATATTTGGTTTGTTCTTTTTCGCAACACTATAGAACTAGTGTAATTAGTTGAAATATGACAAACACACACATACACACATATTTTTTCTTACTCTAACTTATTGCCCCAGTGCAGTAAACAGTAAAAAAGAACAGATGTAATATGCGAAACACTACATTTGTAATTTCAATTTTTTACAAACTAGTAAAAGAGAAAGAGGGAGAGATCGCTGCTCTTGTGATTGCTCGATCTTCAAAGCTTATCGTAGAATCAACATAAGTATGATAAATGTATCTTAAGAGATGGGATTCGACCGTTGAATTTGAAATTTCCTACATTATATAGACGGTTCGGCGTCCTTCGATTATTTTCCAACTTTTCTCTTCTTCAACCTTTCGTCGTTAAAAACACTAAGCAAATCTGTACATATACATGTGGCATATATCCTATATCTTTTCCCTAATAATACAAATAATTTAAATTAAATATCTGTAATAATTGTACAATTTTGTAATAAAGCAGAAACTTGTAAGAAATATATTTACAATTTTAGTTCCGTTTATTCAAAATTGTTTTAAAAATGATCTTTTCCAGAGTAAAACGTCAAATCTTTTAAAAATGATAAGTGTACTTAATTATATAAACCACAGAGTTTTTTCAAAAAATGAAAAAAACATTTGTTATCATTATCAATATTAATCGCAATTAAAAATATTTTTATCACACAAACACGTTCAGCCATTCTTATAACTCATTAGATTCATCAATATTCCTTTTCATTCACTACTTATAGCTATATATCTATAAGTTCAATATTCAGTCTTCACACTGTTGTCAGTTGAAGATTTTATTTACACCAGAGAGTTACGTGGGACTATTTACAAGGGCCTGACGGTTCTCTGTAGTACATTATGCACTACACCATTTTTATGGCGTTATCAATATGTAACATTGATATTGTTTTTTTCACTCGCAATGCTGTTAATCGAGCCATAGGATTCTCGTGCCAGCAGTCAACCATTAGCTTGACCAATGTTTGTAGGATCTGTAAGAAAAATTGTTTTATTATCATTTGCAAATGTTATATATTAATGCAAGGTAAAAATTTTTATATCGAGCTTTATAAATTATAACAAAGTCAGGTGTTCTAATTAGAAAAATAATTAATTGAGTATTTAATAATTTGGAGAGAATACTAATGTAAATTACAATGCTTACAGGGTCATTCTTCCATTTTGTAGGAATGTCTGGACGTAGTTGTTTCACGCAAACAGCTAATCTCATATCTTCGAAGTCTGGATCGTTGGGCACCACGTTGTGATAGGGTAAAGCGTAAGGCTCTGCCATAGATATATTTCCATCAGTGGCGTACCTTCTGCACGTCTCCCATAATACAAGTCCCAGTGAATATATATCTGCCATCTTAAAGGCATCGAACGAACGTGTGTTTAAACTCTCGTCCAGAACTTCAGGGGCCATGTAACGCCGAGTTCCTACTCTGATGTTTGGTGCTATATCGATCTCTCCATTCTTACTGAAAACAAATATATATTTTACTTAATATCTTGCAACATCTAATTAATCTGTGTGTATACATATATTTAGGTAGGAGTTAGAAATGATATTTTTTCATTCCAAGAGAGGTACCCTTCAAATCTTCTCCAAATAAGTAAAAGAAATATCATTGAAACCCCTGGGTGCTAAGAAAAAATCTTAGAATATCCCCCTCCCCCCTCCGAGCCTTTTACATTTTCTTATTTAAAAAACGTAGGGTTTTTACGGACTGTGGAAATTAATTTTGGATTTTTGGTAATCGTTACTTTACAATTGTTTTAATCATATTAAACTGTTAATTATAGGTAACAATATTTATAGAAATTTTTAGTGAATTTTCTGTAATTAATATCACCTATACTTGACAGTTTAATAAAAAAGTTTCAAGGTAACAAATACGGAAAATCGAAAATTAATTTCCACAGTTCGTAAAAATCCTATGTTATTTAAATGGGAAAAAAGTGGCTCAAAGGGTACTTTAAGACTTGATCCAAGCGCCCAGGTTTCGGGAATATTTGTTATATTTATTTAGAATAAAATTTTGCATGGTGTCTTAGTTAAAATGAAAAAAAAAACATTTTTTAACACGAGTACTTTAATATATACGTACTCATACATATATTGAAATAATTACCTAATAAATCTTACAGCTAAACCAAAGTCAGCTATTACACATTCCCCATCCTTCTTGATAAGGATATTTTTGCTCTTAATATCCCGATGAGCTACTGCTAGCTTTCCAGTGGTACCAAAAATTTCAGTGTGCATATAATCAATGCCAGAGGCTATTGAAAGACAGATGGTTAACAAGGATGGACCATCTAAAACTGTAGTTTGCAGGTAATCGTGTAAAGATCCCCTTTCATGGTAATCTGTGATCAGCAACATTTGAGTACAGGACCCTGTTCCTTTGATGTCAGCAGCGATACATTGAAGGACATTTTCATGTCTCATGACTACTGTTCGGTAAATTTCAGTTTCCCTGAACCAAGAAGCCTCCTCCAAGGTAAAGAATACTTTAACAGCAACTTTTTCACCTCTCCAACTGGCAAGCCAAACTTCACCATAGCGTCCTCTCCCTATGCACTTGGACAGAAATAGTTGCTTGGCAATGGAACTTTCTACCAGTAAAGGTAGACCAGAGCCTGAGCCACTGCTCTGATCAATAAAGTTTTGAATAATTCCCTCATTAGGTACCAAACGAAGACCACACTCTTTCCTCCTGTACCTATAGTAAGTTATCAATATTGTTATGGTAAATAGCATTAGACACACTGACAAAAACACAGCTAATATGATGAAAGAAGCCCCTGATGCTATGGCTATAGGATCAGGGGATGCTGTTGTGCGTGGTTTGTATTTTGGAAATAGGTCTTTGTTGCAGAAAGATGTATCATTGCAGCAAAGTATGCTCTTCTCTTGCAAATGTGGCACCAAGTATCCTTTACACTGCAGGAAGCTTTGTTCATCCGGTGGTAAACAACCAAACGAATACTCTGGGATAAATTCACGATTTTCAGCATCCCAGACCTCCTCCATAACGCTGAAACAGTATCCACCAGGTGGTCCTTCGCAAGTTCCATTCTGCCTCTCATCACGACAGTGTCCTTCGCAGTAGCAAGTTAGTCCAGTTACTAAAAACAGAAAAAAAAATTATTATTATATTTCATAAGTTGGTTCACCGATAAACAATCAATACTACGCTCTTAATATTTATAGCTATTAAAAACTCGACCAGATTACATACTTTGTACATATATATTTATATGATAGGGATTTGATCGAGCTTTTATCGTAGCTTTGAAAAAAATATATAGTAATTCGATTCACATTGGATATAATAACTGCTATATTTTGCTGTATGATGATAAATTATAATGCTGAAAGTACATCATAAAAAATTCATTATTAAAAATACCGGTTTGTTTTAATTCTAAAATATTCTATTTGATTTTTGTGATGTCATTATTTGGAAAATTGAATTGTTGAATGTTAAACGATAGGAAAATAATTCATATTAATTTCAAAATACTTTATTGGATTTTGTATAAATTATATTTTGTGGAATTACGATAAAGATCGAATTAAACATTTATCGTAAGTTTCACATTTAATACGATTACAATGATAACCCATATAGCACACTTGTCTAAAAGTCGTATAATAGTCATCTTTTAGTGATCTATATAAAAGATGTGTTTAAGTCACTTTGTGCTGCATGGGAACATAAAAAGTCTCGCGATTGAATTTGTATAATCAGTTTCATATTAAATTTAAATAGAATAAAAATATCTGTCATTTTCTGGTTCCAACGATTGACACAATAAATTACAAAAAAATTGTATAAAAATTTGAACGTTTTTTTCGATCAATTTATGATGTAAGGATATTAGGAAAGGTCAGTGGGATTTAATAAACTGTACGTAGGGATACTCACCATTGCTGAAATTGATGATACACAAAGTTAAAAAGATCCAAAAAGCGTGCTTACATTTGCGCCAATCCGAAGTATCGAAAAACGCATCCATTTTCTACACACTAGAGCACATACTTCTCTGCGACGTACTGACCACGTTTACTGACGTCACTGACCGCTGACGTAGACGTAGGGTTTTCAGCGCTAGGTAAGAGTCTCAAGTAGTCTCAATAATCTCAAACGTAGGACACGAATTGGTCGGCAATTTCCGGAGACGCTCGGAAATGATGAAGATGGAGTTTCTCCACAGTTAAACTAATGCTGATAAATGGCCGGAATTTGGTGCCCCCTCACTTTGAATATTATTCCTATATATATATATATATATATATTCGTGTATGGTTCAGTTATAGAATAGTGTATCAATTTTCATGTTAAAATCTAGCGTAAAATAAGTCGAACCACACACGAATCAATTCTGAACGCTGAGCATAAGTAATTAAAACTTGTATTACCTTTCAGCTTCAGTCATACCTGAATTACAAATAATTCCTGCACGATTACTTTACAATGACTAATATTAGCGCGGATACAAAGGTATACTGAAAAGTAATTAAAAATTTTTCTAGGAAATCAGCCGAAATGTGCAGAAAATCCCGAACGCTACTATAACCTAACGGAAATTTTGAACAAAGGATTTATAAATAAAGGGTCATCGTAAACCTATACCTCAACCAGTTTGACCTTACCTACTACTGACGCACGACACCGTTCCAAATACAACAATAAAGAGCATCGCAGCAATTCACAAGGCGAGGTATATTAATATGGAATAGATAATACTTTTATGAGAAATTAAAAAAATTTCTGTTTTATAAAATAATTTCAAAAAAATGTTTTATTCATGCAATACTATACAAAAATTTTTGATGATCTCTGAATTATTTAAAAAATATTAATTTAGACTAAGATAAAATTGTAATACTGAATATAAAATAGAAGTATATAGTCTGTGTACTAATAATCCATGGATTCAAATACATTAAATAAAAAAGAGATATATGAATAAGCGTTTTAACATTACTTTGAATTAATTACGAAAAATTCTGTGTGATAAAAAATACAATAATAAAAATATAATTCTAGTCAGAATATAAAAAAATGCTGACACAATCCATTTCTTATTATATCACGATATAAGTCAACTTCAGAGCTCCAAATGAAGCTCTGGTTCTCGTAAAAATTATATCATGAAATGCCGATATTATAAAAAGATGATCAATTATTTGAAGAGTGTAGAAAGCGTCTTAATTAATTAAGCAAGAAACCCATGACTGCGACTGTTTCCTAATCAATTCCTCAGACGTCGTTAGAGTATGGCTTTCTTTGATAGGTCGTATAGGTTCTCATTATAGGTCGTAATACACCCTCTGATATTTTTCATCTTTATAATAAATTTTCACTGGTTCTGTTTGTGTTCCTACTGTTTTTTTATCTGTAAATTGATCAGTTTGCGTACTACAATCTTTATATTTCCGCATGTTATTAAGCATCTATGAAAAAGGAATTTTTTATTTTAATTTTTCTAAACATTTGTCGTATTATTATTAAATTTTACTACTTACGAATATGATGTGTTTTGTATTCATTACTCAATAGTTTTAAACAGTCCTGAACAGCACTACCTAGCAGGGTTCGTGTTTCACTACTGAATTAAGCTTGCTTCTGCTATGAATATAAACTCTATCGTTAGATAAAAATGTAAACGATGCCAGATAAGAATTTATGGTGGGGAATATGTATCTAGTAGGGATATATATGGTAGGGATAAATACTATATAAGAAGTAATTATTTGTGTGTGTGTGTGTGTGTGTTTTATTTATTTATTTTAATTGTGCAAATTAGTCAATCCTTGAAAATAAGTAGTATTATATATAATATTATTTTCTTAGTAATATTTTCTATTGTTTTCAAATAGCTAATCGATTCTCATTTTAAGGAAACTATATTTATTAATATTCAGTGATTATAAATCTTTGGAAATTGGTATAAAAATTGCAATCTACAATACAGGGTACTGTATCATTTGCTTTCGATGAAACAAAACTAGGATTACTTATTGAGTTCTCAGAAAAAACAGAATGAGATGTATACTCATAGGAAATTTATATAGGGTATACTAATTAATATTCTCTAAAGACTGAGCATAAAAAACTTCATCTATATTCACGAATATAAAAGAAATAAAAATTTTATAAGGCCTTTTTGAAAGTACTTTCTATGTAGATATAAAAGGGTAATACACGAAACATTGATGTCCTTGATGGTTACGAGGGTAATTCCCTACTAGTTCTTTATACGTTCTTGGAAAATCAGCAAATCATTCTCTTATTTTAAAATAAAAAGTCTATACTTTATTTTCTAGGAATATAAATCAGTGTTCGATGATATCTCGTGTATAGTTGAGACATTTTTAAAACTTTGAGGTAAAAAGGAAGTATATTCCTGGTTCATTTTTCTCGATCATTTTTTTCATTAACGTCAAAAGACCAAAATAATTTTTTATAGAATATAAAATATCTTCTATCAGAAAGAAAAGAGGAAGCTGCTCGGTGATAACTTACAAATTGTATGAAATTGTGGAAGTATAGCTAGAGATTGCAATAGTATTATAGAAAAATATTTCATTTAGAGTTATCAGAACATTTCTTTTAAAGAGTACTTTTAATCTTTATTAAAGTTTTGCTCTTCTTCTACAAAACTGTGCTACTGTTTATTTTTTAAGATAAATGTATTTGTCCTAATTAATATATTTTTCTTTGTTTTTCTTCAAACTATTTTCTTTTTTTAGTACAATCTTTCTAGCAACACTAGTTTCATTGGTAGGTTATAAATTTTTACCCAGATTGAAAAAATAATATTTTGTACTTTTATATCCTACATAAAAAGGGTACGCGAGAAAACCTTAAGTTTATATGGTGACGTCAGTACACCGTCGACCACAAACGACAGTTTTTTGAGTGTTTATCTTATACCGACTGCAATGTACATACGGCATATCAGAAGCATTATTAAAACTGATCTCGTATTATTATAAGCTCAAATTCTGCTAGCGAGTTAAGTGATACGGTAAAGCGCTGATCATTTATTTTCTTAGCGCACTACTATCAAAGATGCCAGATTCTGCTCTTTAACAGCTAATGAGTCGAGTGGAGTGAGACACGTATACGGGTCTTTTCCTAACAGCGGGAGCGTAGGAGATTCTGGTTAGTTAACTATAGCACTCGGAATGATCGAATCTGAGAGCGCTGATTGGTCAATATTACGTAGTACCAACAGATAATAAGCCGTTATCAATAGTTGGATACAAAAAATGAGATTCATCCGCCATATTGGTGTGGAGAAATGTTTACATGCTAATCCTAGCAGAAAGAGGTGTAAAATGGAAAAATGTCAAATGTTGTCGTTACTAAAGTAAAAATTGAATACTTTGAATGAAAATGAAGAATATTCGTACTTTCCATTCATTATTTTCAATTTTTACTTTAGTAACCTTACCATTTGACATTTCTCCATTTTACACCTCTTTCTGCTAGGATTAGCATGTAAACATTTCTCCACACCAATATGGCGGATGAATCTCATTTTTCGTATCCAACTATTGGTAACGACCTATTATATGTTGGTACTACGCAATATTGACCAATCAGCGCTCTCAGATTCCATCATTCCGAGTGCTATAGTCAACTAATACGAATCTCCTATGCTCCGCTGTTAGGAAAAGACCCTGTATACACACTAAATAGTACAGTTTATTGCTCATTACGATTTTTCTAAAAATGTTTTTATGCATATCTGACTCTTGTATATTGTAAAATGGCAACTGCGCGTTTACCTCGTTACACTAAATTTTATTTCCCTTTTTTTGTTGGGCTCTGAATGGAGAGTCCAGTCGGTCCAGTCTATTTATGCATTCGAATTTCCCGCGCTAAATTTGGACACTCTTAACCCCAGGGTGGCTGTGAAATTGATTCGGTTACCTTTTGGCTAACTTTACTCCGTATGTACATTTTCTACTAATCCTATACTACACTATAGCATGAAGCCGACGATTCAATTTCCCACAATGAAGGCGCAGGCGTCTTGTTTGCTTGCTCGCGTGATTGTTCATGTTGTTTCTACTCCACTCTCTAGTAGTCCAGTCGGTCCAGTCTGTCCAGTCACCAGCAGTCACCAGTGTTCCAGAACTTCTGGCAGTGTTAGTCAGTGTTAGTTGGGTTAGTATTGTGCCGGTATCGCCGAAGTAACGTAGTCCGTACGAACTGTGATAGACGTCCTGAAAGTTTGAGGAATTTCGTCTGAGCCGTTAATTGTTGATATAAGTTTATAGCCTAGGCGTCTATGACGCGGAAAAGCTGAATAATATCTGTGGACTGGACGCTGTGAAACCTCAGTGTATTTTTCTTTTGTTAGTGGAATTTTGTATATAAGTAAAATACTTTAATTTCTTAATACGCCATCACCTGAGACGTCTCAAACTGACAGCCGTACACTGGTCCATATATTAATGGGCCTCGCAAACCTTCTTTTACTAATAATTATAGATAAAGTCTGTGTGCCTTTGTGTTTATCCTGATAAACAGCGTCTTCCTCATTAATACCAGAAATCATGTCACAAAATATTTTTTCTTAAATATAAATTACGTTAATATTTATTTATTTAAATCTATAATAAAATTCATACTACATTTTTATCAAATAAAATAACGATTGAACAGTTTATTCTTTCTCTTTGTGTTCTGTACAGTTCTGTGTGAATAAGTGGAAAACTCGTTACACTTAAAAAACCGAAACACAATGGTTTCGTTATTGGTTAATGTAAATGTGTGAGTGTGTAAATAACAGTGTAGTCGTTCGAATGTTCTGAACACGTGCTATACTTAAATTCGAACTAGCAAGAGCTTATTATACAGTAACTTTAATTTCATTAAATATGTTTTCTTTAGTAAGATTTGAACCACATGAATATTATATATGCGAATCGAAAAATATTTCAAGTATAGATAAAACCACCAAAACGTGTACTGTAAAATATAGTAACGGTGGAAAATATTTTGGGATCTTCTTACAGAAAAATGGTAACTAAAAATGCTAATTTAATTAACATTATAATTTTGCCTATACCATTATATACTCAACGCCTACCTTATCCTTTTTATTTATAGATAATATTAATCGTTTAAAAGAAACAAAACGGAAATTAGAAGAAGATGCAAAAAATCAAAGTAAAACGAAGAAAACATTAGAAAGTAAATATGAAAAAAGTAAAACAAAGAATGCGACAAAGAACAAGCAGGTAAATTATTAAAACTACAACTAAATACAGCAAATATTAAAAATGATTTATAATTTACAGAAAAATAAACTCATGATTCCAAAAAACAATGACAAAGAATCCACTGAAACTGCAGGTTCAAATATGTTGGAATCTGATAAATTCAGTGAGATAAAAATTGAGGAAGTAATAATTGAGATGGAT
This sequence comes from Prorops nasuta, assembly GCF_024137725.1. Classification (NCBI taxonomy): domain Eukaryota; kingdom Metazoa; phylum Arthropoda; class Insecta; order Hymenoptera; family Bethylidae; genus Prorops; species Prorops nasuta. The sequence continues at coordinate 3,673,365 of NW_027116821.1, read as the reverse complement.
GACATAACTTATGACACAGAACATATTAATGAAATAATCGGTATAAAAACAGAATCAGGTAAATTTTTAATTATAGATATCACTTTATTGACGAATTACTAATTTCTAATATGTTTTTGTAGAATTTACACAGAGAGGAGTAAGCAAATCAAATGAGCAAACTGAACTAATACAAGACATTACTTCCCCATTACAGATTAATGCGTCAGATATTAAGTTGGAAGTTATAAATGAGGATAATGCAAGTATTGAAATTGACATTGATTGTAAGAAAAATATACAGGAGGATTTAATAAGAGCTGTAAGTAAAGGACCAAGTTGTTAATTTATCAATTTCAATGCCTATTAAACAGAGAATCTGCAAAAACATCATTATAATTTATAGGAAGCTGAAGTAAGCATGGCAAAAATACTTGAGAATGGCAATAAAGCTAATGACATGGTGAATTGTAATTTGATATTACAATGTAATGATCTCAGTATTGACGAAATTATGAAAGTAATACATACGCCAGATGATACGAATTATAACGCAGAAAATATTATTGAAGAAACTGACTTCAAAATAGAATCAGGTAATTTCCAAATTAGATTGATTTTCTTAATTCTAGAAAAAACTGTTTACTGAAAAATTATTATTCTTTAATATATATTTTTATAGCATCTGTAGAAGAAGAAGCAAGCGATTTATTGGAACAAACTGAAATAGTACAAGATATTACCAACCCATTAGAAAATAATTTATCAAACATGTTAGGAGCTACTGATGAAAATAATGCAATTGCTAAAATTAGCGATGACGTTTTATTAAATGTTAGTCAACTGGATGATTCTATTGACTTGGTAGATGAATTAAAATTCACAGATTTATCATTATCAGAGAAAGGTTTGTTTTAAACTTGCTTAATTTCTAACTTAAATATTCATTCTCATTAAATATTAAATTTTTCCTTTTATTTAAAATAAATAATTTTAGAAGAATCGTTACTTCAAGCAGTAAATGATGGCGAAATGAATGTTAGTGATGAGGATTTTACAGCAACAACCAGTATGTATAGATACAATCATTAAAATCAGTTATAGAATACAATTACAAACATTTATATAAATTTATATTTTACAACTACTTTATTTTGTTATAGGGGTAATGGTAGAAGAAAATTGTAATACTCAGTTAACTAGTTCTCCGTCCAATTTTGAAGATGAAAACAATCAGCATAAAAGAAAAATAATTGCAAATGTCTTGAATAATATCATAGCTGGTGCTCCAAATAATAATGTATTAAAATTACCAGAAGAAGCACCGAAAAGACATAATTGCTTTTATTGCAATAAATTAGTAGTCAAAATAGCTCGACATTTAGAAGTGCGCCATTCAAAAGAGGCAGATGTACAAGCATTTCTAAAATTAAGAAAAAAATCGAAAGAGCGTTCTATTTTAATAGCTGATATTCGAAAAAAGGGGGATTATAACTATAATACAAACAAGACTGTGAATAATGGCAATCTTATTGTTCTTCGATTACCGAGCAAAGATAAAAATAGAAGTACTAATGATTATATTGCTTGTGCCAATTGTAAGGGGCATTATATGCGATCCAGTATTCGACATCATTTTGCGAAATGCACAAATTATACATTTAAAGGGGAAAGATCTATAAATATCTTATGTAAAATGGTTGATGGAAAGCTTCATGAATCAGCGAATAAAGTAGTAAGAAAGGAAATATTTCCTTACATTCGAGATGGTCCTATTAAAGACGTAATAAGATACGATGTGCTATTAGTACTTTATGCTAATACTCTAACTGATAAATACTCTCACGATAACTTTTGGGTAATAAGATCCAAACTGCGATTTTCGGGTAGATTTCTTATTGCTATAAAAAAAATACGTAATGAAATAGTTGACTTTGCAAGTATTTATAGACCTAAGTATTTAAAATATTGTTTAAAAGCTGCAAGTATTGTCGCAGGGTATAACGAAGATTTAAAGAGCTTTAAAGCTCCATCAAATATATTATTTTTAGGAAACATACTGAAGCAAATAGGTAAACTCTTAGAAATGTTATACATTGCAAAAAAAGATAACGATAAACAAAAGATGACTCAGAATTTTAATAACTTAATTGCACAAGGTTTTCAAATTATGAATAAAAAAGCTTTGGAAGCACAAATTAAAAGAAATAGGCAAAAGAAAGTAAACTTGCCATCAACGAATGATATAATTAAACTAAATGTATTTTTGGAAAAAAAGCGTATATCTTTATATAAAAAATTACAACAAAAATATACGTACAATCATTGGATATTTTTAAGTAAAATTTGTATGATCCAATTGCAGTTGTTTAATAAACGGCGACAAAGCGAAATCTCCAAAGCCACAATTAGTGATTTCAAAAGTTGCCAAAGTATTGATAAGGAGCAGAATGTAGATATGTACAATTCTTTGTCAAAGAAATGTCAAGAAGCCTCTAATTGCTACTTGAGATTTACTATACAGGGCAAATTAGAAAAAACTGTAACAGTCCTTATTCACAGAAATTTACAAGAATGCATAAATTTTCTTTTGCAATATAGAAGTAAAGCTGGTATATTACAACAAAATAAATATTTATTTGCATTGCCTGGTTTTGATAAAAATAGACAGCATAAACATATAAGACCCTGTGATTTGATGATAAAAATTTCTAAACAATGTAGTGCATCTTCATCAGACATCCTTCAGAGGACTACCTTAAGAAAGCAAATAGCAACTATGTGTACTGATTTACAATTAGGAGAACAAGAGATTTCAGATCTAGTTAGCTACTTAAGACACAGTACTAAGAACCACACAAAATACGACAGACAGCCTTTAATTTCAAGAGAAACATGGAACATGATACAAATTCTTGAATCTGCTACACCAAGTTTAACTAGTAAAAACCGAAATGTAGAACTAAATAACTCTGATATTATTAATGAAATTGAAAGTAGATTAGCAGAAGAAGAAATTGATGATCCCTTTAATTTATCAGAAGAGACATCTAATCATTCTGAGAATAAAACACCTATAGATGGCTTAAATAGCAGAAAGAAGGTAAATTGTAGGAAAAGAAAAGCTATTGATGTAGGAAACAAAACACAAAATAAGAAAGTAAAATATGTAACTAAAGGAAGAAAACTGCGCTCAAGCTGTAAGTTATTTAAAAACTAATTCATTCTTATTATTTTTATAATTGTAACATATATAAAATAGTATATAATTATTTTCAGTTCAAAGTGAGTCAGATTATGACGACGAAGATAGTGAAAACAGTGAAGATAATGAACAAAAAAGAACTATAAATAACACAAATATATCCAAACCCTGTAAGTTATTAAATATAAAGCTTCCACCTAGATCTCATAATTACTAAGGCTCAAATAAACATTTCTTTTAGGTATTATACGTATACGCTGGACGGAAGAGGAAAAAAGCGTTGTAGAAGAAGCATTTCAACAACATTTTGAAAATAATACACTACCATCTCTTACTGATTGCAATAGGCTTATAAAAAAATACAAATCTGTTTTTAATATTAAGCGAACAGGAGTGCATGTAAAATCGTACATTAACAATCAAAATAAGAAAAAAAGTAGGATATTAAAAACAAAATCATGTTAAGGTTTTTCAATTAAGTTAGACTTTTTTCTTACAGTCAAGATGATATAATACGCATTGTATATATTACTAAAGAGTTTGCCAATCAAGTGTAATGAACAAGAAGTGAATGTTGTAATTAGCATTTAATGAGAAGCCTTAATATATCCTAATGTATCATTTCCTCATTCTTGAAATATTTATTTTGTAGCAATTCTCTTAAAGTACTCAAGTATTTATGAGAATATTAAAGGAAGAAATGTGTCCAAACCTTTAGGTTTCAGACTCAGCATTGAGCTTTAAGAAACGTATGGACAACTTAATTATTATAAAATGATGTGATGAATACTATTCATTGCTTTGCAAAGCAATAATAATGAAATGAATGTAAATTTATCATTTTTGCTTTAATTATTATGTTTAATTTTAATATATAATAGCTATATAATCAAATTACAAACAATAAAAGACTGTGTAGAAGAATATGGGGTATTTTGCTTTAAGGCTAATGGTCAATACACGTACATCTAAATTTTAAGAGGTTTAAAAATAATGCCATAAGCTATTGTTGCAATATTTTGTTTCTTAAAAAGGGAGACAATTTTTCAATATTTAATGACAGTAAAATTAATTAAAGATGCATTGGAAATTATATGTTATCAAAATTTGTGCAGGGTGATCTAGCATGATTGACCGCCTGATTTATCTTCGATTTTGTAAATAATCAAGAAAAATTTTACTAATGGGTTATGTGGATTCAGAAACTATCTTACTCATAATGAAAAAAACGGTTAATAGGTATTAGTGATTTGGAACTTCAGGCCACTTTTTTATATTAATTGTATAATTGTTATAGCTTAGTTTTAAATTCTAAGCATAAAGATAGAAAAATCAAATAGAAAACTGAGCACCAAAAATTATTAATAAATAGTAGAAATACAGTAATAGAAAGAACATTCTTGCAACAATAACTATATCAACTACTATAAAATTAAATTCATATTACTTTTATAATAATGCATTGTTAAAGGAAATAATATGCATATTTCAAAATTATAAAATAATGCCACACGTAATGTTAAAAGGCAAAGCTCAATTTGATATCTTCTAATCTTCATGACTAAAGTCCAATTAGTGCCATTGTAAGAAAATTATTCCCCTTTATTGTAATAAATTTGGAAAGAAACTTTTGTTAGGTTTTTTATTTTCCAAGTTTTTAAAAGGAAGATTTTTTTCTTCAAAAGAGGTAAAACAATTCTATTTTACTTGATTAATCCTTTGATATTAGCAAATCAAATACACTTATATGCAACAATTAATGAGATTTTTAATTTTAACTGTAAATAAGTGACTGATCAACAGCTTTAGCGTTTTTTCATTGAATAATAAGACTCAATTAGGAAAAGAAATTGTATCTAAATAATAAATATTACTTAATTAATAAAAATAAATTATATTAGTACTTACATTCAATATAAAACAGTAAAAATGATTTATACTTTTCTTTGTTTATTTATTACTCAATAATACCATCTAATTCTTCTTCCACTTCCTTAGAATTTGTGTCTGCTAGTTTCATTAACTTTTTGTAATATTCGATTTCTATATCTGCAATGTCCCTGCATCTACAATTTTAAAATAACTTTCAAGCTAACTTCTTTTTTAATATTTTATTCTTTATTTATATATATATTTACCCTTCAACTTGATCACTCTGGGGCTTTTTAACAGGATTCCATCCTTTAACTGGATTATTGTTTGCCAACATTAAGCCACGGACACAATAAGAGAGTGCAGGTTTATATAAATTTGGTTCCTATGTTAGTTAAATTGGTGTAATAATCAATTCAATAAATTTTACTTGTGGTTTTCGATATTTAAAACTACTTGCCTTCCACTGAGCGCATAAAATTGATGCTACACTTAAGATTTCAGAGCTCTTAGCTATTATTTTTATATCCCTAGTAGTAGTAGTGTAATTTTCTTGTAAGAAATGAAGAAATGTTTGAGGTTGAGATTCAAAAAATGAAGAAATTTCATCAGGATTATGTTCGAACTTCCAAGAATTACCATTAGCAATCCCTAGTAAACATTAGATAAGTTATAAAGATTAAAATTTTTATGACTTAACTGTATCCTGGTAGGTAAGGATTTACTTTTTGGATTAATCACTCTTCCAACTGCATGAAAAATACTTAACCCTTCTTCTCTACCTGTACATTCAGTCTTTGACTTGCCCTTAACTAAAATTTATAATAATTAATTTTTCTCATCCATTTAAAACAAAAAAAAAAATTTTATTTTACCTTTTAATGATATAAATATAAGATTCAGAAGTGAGCTCCGTGCATCCCCAATGTTATTAGACAGAATTTCATCAATTTTACTTTGTGATGCATACAGTATATCACCAGCTGCAGAATTTAACAATCCTGAAGCTCTTTTTAACATAATTTTCATAGAACAAACTGTCACTGAATTAACAGAGATGCTATCAATTTTATATGTGTTTTTAAGAGTTTGTGGAAAAAGATTAAGCACATTATAAGAAGATTTCCCATAATCTGTAAAAATAAATGCAACAGATTGTCTTCCAAAACTCATATATTTTTCTAATAGTGAATGAAAATTCTCTTTATCTGTGTAATAAACATTAGGTAAATCTTTAACCAATAAAAGAGTTTTTGAGTGATTAGATAGCACAGATTGATAACGGGTAGTTCTAAATAAATATTCTTCAAACTTGTCTCCTTGTCTAACAAATTTAACTGAAAGAAAAAATAGTATTTACTACATATAAACTTTAAAACCCATAGGAATAACTTACCACCATTGAAACCATCATCCTCATATTGATCAATCGGATTTGTCCATTCAACAATGTGAAATCCACTTTCTTTAGCTAATACTTTAATTGCTACTGTTTTTCCACAACCAGTGGGCCCTGATAAAATTAGGATAGAAGGTTTGCAATGTGCAGCTTTTAATTGTAACCAATTGCGTATTTCTTTCTGTTTTATCCTACTGATAACTAAATCACTAGCTTTTTTTGGCATACAAAGAGATAATAACTTGGGCAAACTGTTTACAGATTCTTGTTTTGGATAATCCACAGGAATCAAATTTAAAGTATCATTTAATATTGTAGATCCTTTACTGCGTCTTGCGCCAGGACAAGAGTTTTTTGCTGGAGGACTATCAAATGATGGCTTAAACCAATTACTTTTCTGAAAAAATTGTAACTACATTACATTTTTTCAAATTTTTATTAAAACAATGAATGTAGGAAATATTAAAATTAACTATACATTTGCCATTTTTTCTAAACTGAAAAAAGCATTTCAGTTCGAGCAATATTTTGCTGTTTATTTCCGTGGAATTTTAAGAAATATTCTGTCTCGTTCATCTAGCTAGAGATGTTAACTCGAACTGAAATTGAAAAGGTCAAGTCAAGGCAGGGAAACATAACCTCTAATTTATTAATACAAAAACGTGAGACTAGTCAAGAAATAATTTAATTTAACATTAGAAAAGAAGCAATGAGTGATGCGGAATTACAAGAAGAGGAAAGAGAAGTTTTACTTTCAATTTATGATGGAGATACAGCGTTTAAACAGCTGACACCAACCACATATCAATACAAGGTGATTTTTGGCTCTGTATATACTGTCAATCCCTTGCAAAGCTTAATATAATTTTACAAAAAAAATTTTCTTAGTATGGAGAGGACAATGACGCTAAATCATTTTTACTGGAAATATCATGGGGCCCAAATTATCCAACAGAGAAGCCATTCATAAACATGAATACATTTTATAATAATCATATGTAAGTTTATATGTAAGGCCTACTTTTTCCACCTATTTGTATAATTTATCTCTCTGTTTGGTAAAACTGTGTGTGATAAAACTTATTAAATGTAGTAAATTCTATTGAATTTCCAATCTTACTTAACACAAATGTACAAAAATTTTACCAATAGGTGAAAAAACCAACCTCAAGATATCAATATATTCCTAAGCTTGTAATTAAAAATAAAAGTGTGTCCAGTGTACAGGCTGTTAAGAATAAAGTGGTACAATCTTTGGAGCAAGAAGCTGATCAATGGCTGGGTAGCGCAGTTACTTATACACTTTTTCAACACATACAAGAACACCTAAATGAATATTTGGAGGATCAACCAGATAATATTGCTGAGATTACCTCACAAACAGACAAACTTACTATTGCATCTGAAAATCAACAGGTAATTTGTTTATTGTGGAAAAAAAGGATCTTTTTGAATTTTATTTTGCATTATAGATGGACGAGGCCACTAAAAAGGTCAAGAAGGAACATTTAACAAAAGCGCAAAAACGCCGTCAATGGAATAAAACTGATGGAAAAGGGGAACAGCCCAGAGGATGGAATTGGGTTGATATAGTTAAACATTTGTCCCAAACTGGATCTCAGCAAGAACCAGATTCCTAACACCAAATATCTTATGTGCAAATGTACGATAAATTATATTTTTGTATATTGTAAAAATAAATTATTTCTGTGCTTGCTTCAAAAAGTTTTGTTAGAAAAACTACTTTTATTAAATCATATTTCTCTTCAAAATAATTGTAAAATATCTCTGCAGTTGAAAAAGTTAATATAAATTTTGTAACTACTATGACCAGGAATATCTCCATTGGCTTGTAGGTAAATAAATATTATTTATGTTCCATTCTAAAAAAAAAAAAAAATGAAATATTTTTATAGAAAGGGACAAAAAGAAATTACTCACTTTCTTTAAGTGCATCAAAAAATTGTGGATACTCCATTTCACTAATTGCAAGTGTATTTACTATACAATGAATATTTTTATCCATTTCTAATGAAAACGCTCTTCTTAGAAAATTAATATTATTTTCAGAATGTTGAACATATAGAAAAATATGGTTTAACACTGCAGATGATGTATTTGTATTAGACCTCAACAAGCAATCCTGGAAACAATTGCTCTATAAGCATAAAAATTATAATAAAGTATTTAAAGTGTAGCTTACCACATGAATTCCTTCTGTCATACATAAAAAAATCCCACATATACATGCATCGCAATAAGCATTTAACAAATCAGTCTGCTCAACATTCTTATTTAGTACAACATAAATGGTTCTCTTTTGCAGATTTGAAAAAATGAGATAATTTTGGTTTTGAAAGAATCCCCATACATATTTTATCTGATTTAAAGTGATCAACTTTCTTTTTAAAATCTCTGAGAAGGAAATTCCCATCCTCACATCAAATCCACACAGATCTCTGACTAAAAAATAAAAGATAGTTAGAAAACTTTAGACAGCACTTGCTTTTACTTTCAAACATACCAGGTTTTTGAAATAACAAAACAGACTCGGTTTTATTAATTTTCTCTGGACTAGGAATGGAACCAGTAATAAAATAATATTTTAAAATAGCAGCTAGCCTATCTTCATTAAGGGAGTTTAAACACAGTGATTTGATAGCAGAATAATTAGCAAATATATGTATAGCCACCAAGAAAAAATATAAATGAAACACATGTTTTCCATCATGGTAAAAGCGTAAAAAAAAAATACCAAAAAATGATGCAACTAAATTCACACAAGTTTCTTGGCTTCCATCTTTAGCAGAAACATCAGCTAGATTATTTTGCAATGCTTGATGTTGGGTTAAAGCTGCTCTTGTAGCTCCACCAGCTACCCCAACAACAGACTTCATAGCACTGGTAATGCATAAAATAAACACTGAATGCGATGAAAAATATGGAATCAGTAGTTCTATTCCCATTGCAATATCATTTAGAATATCAGCAAATAATCTCCACTTTTTACATTGTCCATCCAATGCAGTACTATCCAAATAATAAATTTGACTCAAAGAATGGTACAATTCTGATTATTTTAAGGATTATAGTTCTTCATTTTTACCCATTCCACCAAGCAAAGATAATTCTTCCTATCATTCCAGTGCCATCTTTTAATATCCATGTAATTGCAGCTGCCAGAGGAGTTGCAGCTGATTCACCCACTCCAACACCTTTCATAATAGAATGTGTAGTGAGCGTACCCATTATAGTACTGGCAAATGCCTACAATCATTTAATGATAAAAATAACATATTACCTAAAAAATTGTTCAATTAATTCACCTGCACTGTGTCCCAAATTTGATAAGGAACGTAATCATGGTGAACGCTGTTTGGAAACCCTTGAGGAAGAAAAATATCTTTCAAAATAGAAAAACAGTAATAATAAAAAGCCTTTATACTAATTCTGGAACCAACCGGCTTTTTGAATGATACTTTATCTACTACAAGAAAGTTAGGTTAAATAATATAGTAAAATAGAAATTACTAAACAAATTCTTTTTCTGTACCTTCTTCCTTTATAACAAAAGTTAATTTTTCAACATTATCACAATATTCTTTGAAAATAAGTTCGTCTTGCATAATGACTCAGTTCTTAAAACCCGAGCGTTCCTGTGTTGCGGGGGTTGCGGGCAATTTTAACACTCAACAGCCTCAACCTCAACAGTCGTTCCTTAACCTGTCAGTGTCACTCCTGTCAGTTACACGATAAGGGGAGTAGGAGGCCGCCGTCAACGCCGTCACTGGCGTCACTGACCGTCACTAGTCAGTTGTTAGTTAGGTTAGGTACAATGTTTACAATCATAAATGGCACCTAAACTATATACATCCACCAACACCAACCAATTTTAAAAATTTACACATTATTTCTCATTTGTTTTCAAAATTAATTTCCAGTCTTATCAAAATTAATATGTATAATGTATAGGAATTTTAATCAAATTTTCAAACTGAAATGACCGAAAATTCCATGAACGAAATTTGTTCACGTTTACGCCGTATTGAAAATCTACAATCAGAGATTCTGACAATTTTACCAAACATAAAAAATCAAAACAACAAAGCCCAAAAGAGCTTAAACAATGATCCGAGAGATAATTTTAAATTAAAAAGAGGGTTCGTTGGAGCTAGAGGTTATAGAATCCCAATAACACTTCGACGTGCCAGAAAAAATAGACTCAATCTAAAAAGTTTAATTCCAAAAGACATAACAGAGTCTTCTGATAATTCCACACGACCTCGGACGGAGCAATCCCACTCCTCTCATGTTTCCGTAAGTTTGATAACAATTTCGGATGAAAAAATCAATTCGAAAAATTCTATGAAAAGCTTATTAGTAGAGGAAGCCTCCGTGGGTATGTCTTGTTGTGAAAATAATTATAAGGGTGAGATAAAAATGATAAAAGCAATTGATAAAACTGAATTTTTCATTAATATCATATGTTCTCAGGTCTGAAAGATTCGTCAGTACAAACATCGGCAAAATTGTTGAATGGCACGAAAAGAAAGAGGTCTAAGAAAAAAAAGATCTTAAAAGAGATAAGACCAACAAATAATCGAACCGAGGAAAAACATACGTTTTTTTCACGATTACTGGAACATTTCGATTATTGTACGATGAACGAAGAACTTGTTGAGACGAATTATCCGCAGGATAAGACTGCTGGAAGGGTACAGGAACCTTCCTTAAGTATTCAAGAGGAAACCCAACGAGTGCTGGCCTCTGCAACACGAGTTCCCATCACTGAAACAAATCCCACCTGCATTCCGTTTCTCGACAATATTTGGAGCATCTTGAATGATCTATTTGTTTAGTAAAAGATGATAAAAATAAATATTAGGATGATAGTAAAAAATGTATAAAATAAAAAAAGTATACAGTGAAAAATTAACGGACAAGATAATCTTAAATGAATATCAAAGTATTTTAAAAAAGGTTTCATGGAAGCCGTAGAACTAAACTGGTCAAAGGTGTATCGGTGCAGGTTTTTCTAAGACAAGAAGAGGTCAGAACTCAGAACTTGTCTCCACCGGAAGTCACTACGAGTACCGGATTACAGCTAGTTCATCACTGGGTTATGATTTATCACGTATCTATTCTCTGTAGAAAAACCATTGATGCCATTAAACTCATTATCCATTACAAATGAATAAAAAAAAAATATATTATACCTTTTCCAAAAATCTTAGAATTATTTTATAATGCAATTATTTAAAACAATTTTAAATAATGTTATGTCGCTGATAGTACGAATTTGAGGCAATTTGGCTAGTGGGATATTTGACATAAAATTACAAAGAGATCGGTGCTTAAGTATAGAGTATTGCTGAGGAAAAATATGCTAGATAATTTTCCTAGGATGCATCATTACGATACATTGGCTCGTTTCGCAGTCAACGACTCGGACTAGTACCGCCCCGGGGTACTGTTGCGTGACGTATCTACAACAGCCTATAAGTGCAAATAAAGAATAACCAATGAAAAATTACCATTACACGCTCCAATACAATCGATAGAATTACAACTTAATTTTACGATGAAAAACTTAAACATTCCAAAATCTCTGACTCTATCGAAAATCCAACTCCAATAATTTGTAGAGTCAGGAAGGAATATTTTGGTAATGAATGTTGATTTTCTTTGAGAATCATTTATAAGGAGAAGATGGGAGCGAGTTAAGTAGCACTGAGTAGTGTGGAAGTGAAGTTACTGGCTTTGGTTAGCTCGAACACGGCGTCCCCGCCTCGTTTCGCAGTCAACGACTCCTGCAATGGCGTTGCTGGTGTATTTTTCTAGAATCGAGAGCTCTGGTGGTGGTTGCAATGGTAGGGGGTATGCTATTCCTGTCTGAAGAACGACATAAGAACTTGCACTGGCTGGAATTCAGCGTTTCATAGACCAAAATCATCGGCATCCTCGCTGTCATCGACGTTATTTTCTTCTCCAATGAGTATTTATCTTAAAAGAATTTTACAATTAGTCATAAAAAAATTGACAAAGTACTCCTAAGAGGACCCACATAACACTATAATAGAAAACATAATAGGATCAAGTATAGCAACGGAATTTTTTCTCAAGCATCTCATTAGTTTTTATTAAATTCAAGGTGTATCATCATTTTCTCCCGACTATCCCCCATTCTTGGTAACACTTATATTACGCTACTCCCTCTCTTTTGCATGGATACCACGCGTCTGAGAGGTATTTGTACTTTCTACCTGTCTCTACCTTTTGTCTCTCTATCCCTCTCCTTCCTCTTCAGTTCCACGCGACCAGTAACAAGACTTCTTTGTCTTGTTTCTCCAGCCTCTTATCCTCTCTCAACTTTTTTTTCTCTCAAATTACGTGTTTTATATGTATTCCTATTGATACTTTTCTCACTTCCCTCTCACCAATGACAACATCCGTTTCGGGTCTCTCTGTCTCTCTCTCTCTCTCTTTCTCTCTCCAGTCAACTCTACTATCTTTACGAGACTTCACGTCTTTGTTTGGATACTTCCTGTGTTCCGATACGCTCACCTGCCACCACCTGCCTTCGTATCAAACGCACGTGAGTCCCTCGGGACTTGTTGCTTGGAGTCACCCACCATACATGCTCGGAGTCTAAGACCCCAGGTAGTAGTCAATGTTACGCTGTCGCACACACCGGTCGCACTTTCCTTTCGCTGCTGCTAATCATCAGCCACGTTGAGTCTTACATCAATTTATTAAAATTCCACATTTAACGTGAAATCATCGAGGCATTCTGGACATGGAGTAAGGGACCTCACGCTCTGACAACAAGATACTTTAGAATGTTCGCATCTTTCGGTGAGTTTTTGTTAGGTTTAGGTGTCCAGAAGATTGGGACAGTTGGGACCAGAAGACTGGCAACCTTTCAGGACCAGAGTTGGTGGCCAACTGAGTCCCAGCCCATTAGGCTACAGCTTTAGTAGCCTTAAACCAATTTGTGGTCAGCAGGAGCTATCCTCGGTATTTAACCAAGCTAATGCGATTGATCCTCCATGCCCTTTTCACGTTTCTCCTCATTTTTCATCCAACTCCTCCTGGGCTTATCTTATGATTGCATTCGTGCGCAACGTGACATTTTCCCTGTGTCAAAGGTGACTTTCTCTATCTAACCAGGAAGACTCGTAAACTGAAAAAATACACTCGCATTGTAAATTGGCTAGTTAGAAAGTATCTAGAAAGAAAATATACAGATTTTTGTTATGAAATTGCAATTTTAGGTTCGATTCAATCGACGTTAAAATGAAGTAATTGGATACTTATAATTTGGCTAGTTTCGAGTATGTGGAAAGTGTTGAGGGGCCTCGAAATCATTAAAGTTGACGCCGATGTGGTTGCAGCTGCTACGACAGCTGCAGTTTTTTCACTCCCCGCTTTAGATTCTATGCAGTTGCCACTGGACTGCAATTTATTTCTCAATGCCAGCAGAATGTGCACAGCAACTTGGTTCCAATTTGCGCTCCAATGCATCACTCCCATCCATGCGAGGCCTGAAAACAGGTTGGAAAAATGAGTTAAACGTGGCTATATCCTCCCTCTGTCGCTGGGGTAAGAATGAATCGGCTAGAAAGATGAAATGTTTTTAGTGAATAAAACGGCAAACTGGTTTACCATTTATAGCGTCACATCCGAACAGCCCGAGATGAACTCGTGCCTATCCTTTCACTTGCAGTCTCGCAATATGAGCGTATGCACGTGCAAGAATATCACACATAATATAAAACCGGTTGCTGTGTCGGACTTCTTATTTATCTTATGACTCCATGTTGAAGAAAGTTAATGCTAATCTATTTTAATGGAGTCGCCCGTTTATTTCGTGGCTCTCTTCAAATTCCTCGTTTGATATGCGGGGGTCGCTTGATTGATGGATCACCACCATTTCTGTATTCAGGGTCAATCCTGGAGATTGATACGACCGGAAACAAATTTTCTGCTCTATATTGATAATTCCAGCCGTAATCGCTGCACTTAACACAGACATCCAACTTGGCAGCCGTGATCTCTATGTAATTGCAACGTATAATTGACCACCTTGGAGCCGTTTTATAATGTTCCCCACTTCCGTTTCTCCCCGTTCTAGCCACTCCGCTAATGTCAGCCTCTTGTTTTCACCTTTTGTTACTAAATTACCAGTACACGAGGATGTATTAACCCTTTGGTCTACTCGAGAAAATTTCTGTCCGCACAATAAGGACTATAAGGATTTTATAGTTTCTCTGTGGCTACATTATGACTCTTCTTAGCTCGTTGAATTTGATTTTATCGCACGGTCTTCTTAACATTGTAACGACTGTTTTGGGTACAATGCCCTGAATAAAATGAAATAATTAGCAAGAATTTTGTGTGTTCTTCGATTCGCCATTTTTAATATATTCGGTGAAAAGGCCATAAGTAGCACTCTTTGTGTATAAGAAGGTAACGGTTTATCGAGAAAACGCAGCAGAAATGCTGGATCACTGCATAATATGGATAGCAGAAGGTCAGAATCTGTATTTTCTTTTCTACGAGTCCACAGAGACGGGTCCTATTGAAAAACCATCTGTTCCAATTCTCAGATTTCCTACCGAGCGCTTTCCACCCTCTCCTATCTACGTCACATCTAACGATAGTCCTGCTCGGGTTCCAAAGAGACTCCGAATTTTTAAATTGAAAAACTCTTTCTTTCTTCTTTCTGTGAATCCTCTCCCGCAATGCAGATTTTGTATTCCCACGTAAAGCTGGTATTTTTGGTCACGATTGGAAGTGCATTGTGTGGAAATTATCCATCGTTTTAGGAAAATTGTGTGTCATTACGAAACAGTGGTGGAAAAACTGTCACAACAGTAAAAGGCGTAATGAATGTGATCTGGTAAGCACAGCGTGACGGCAGATTTCAACGTGTAATAGCGAGGAAATCGTGCAGAAATGGAGACAGGTGTGCAGACGAGTTGAGTTAGGCCAAAAATTCTTCTTCAAGCGCACCTTCTGGGGCAGGTGTCTACCCCAACCCTCTAAATCTGCAAGATGAAATCCTCCACCATCCTTTCTAACCAGTTTCCTGCGGCATCTCACAATTCTGCTCCCTTAAAAAAGTACTACTTAAAAAAAATCCTTTTTATAGGTCAACTTTGCTCTTATATTAACTACTTTACTAATCAATTTATGAAGTTTCTTATACCTGATTTCAGTTATATCCTGTAATACCTGGAATGTTACTGAGTTTCATACACTATAAAATTTTACAATGTTGGAAAAGTGAAAATCGGGGACATCTATGTCGTAGGAGACTTTTTGGTTTTCCAGATTCGGTGCACGTGGGTTATCGCGTGCGGGTTTCTGGCAGCCAGACTTTGGAGCTAACAAAGAAAGTATCTGAGATACACGAAACACCTGGAGAGACGAGGTATTCGAGGATAGCCCGGAGAATATTGGGAAGCCTGCAGCTGTCACAGCAGCTGCAACCTT
Organism: Prorops nasuta; assembly: GCF_024137725.1. NCBI lineage: Eukaryota > Metazoa > Arthropoda > Insecta > Hymenoptera > Bethylidae > Prorops > Prorops nasuta. The sequence goes on along the minus strand of NW_027116821.1, from coordinate 3,657,412 downwards.
TCTTGCTCACAATCTGATCAGCCTTTTCTCCATCACCATCACCTCCTCCAACTCGTCCTCTTCCACCTCCACGACCACCACTGCTACATATTATGCAGTGTCAGGAAAAATTCCATCTTCCATTTTCAACTGGAAATCATTCAAATTCAGTTAACACATCCCACAGCCACATACTTAAATATTTTCCACTGTATACTTCTCCCCCTTCGCAATCACCACTGCTACACATTATGCAGTGTCAGGAAACACTATATCTTCCATTTTCCTCTGGAAATCTTTCAAATTCAGTTATCACGACCCTTAGCCATATGGTTCAATTTTTTCCACTACGTCCTTCGCCTCCTACACCATTATGTAGCGTCAGGAAATATTTATCTCCTCCAATTTCAGTCATAAATCTTCAAAGCTCAAGCTCTATTGATCAACAGTCACGTATTCACTCGCAATGGTATGCAATCCTTGAAAATGTTGAGGATCTGAAATAATGTAATTATGCGTTTAAAATGTCTTGCATAGTTCATAAATATCCAAGGAGGAGTTAATTAAAGTGGGAGAAATGCAGGAGCTGGGGAATAAAAAAGAATTGTATTAGAATACAATAGATTAGCAGCTAATTATTGTGGATAGTGAAAAAAACAGACATAACTGATGTAGATTGCTCGAAAGTAATACATAAAAGCGAGCAGGAAATGGTAAATGAAGAGCGTGCCCGTAGGTTTAATGAGCTGCTGTTAAGGGGGCCCTTCGTCTCCAGGCAATCACAAAACATGTGGGTGTATCTAGGATTAGCTTAGAGAAGAGCCATCATCCCCTTTCGAAATCAACCACCGAGACCATCCTCTCCTCTGGAAATGGAATGCTCGCCGGTCAGCTGCCCCTACTGTAAAACTAAACTTCCTGTGCCACGTGCACATCTGCTCTTTTCTCAAGAGAGCACCTCCCCTCGACAGTTTTATTTCTCTTCTCGAAACATTCTCCAAATTATTATCGAAAAAAGACTTTCAACGCTTTGCTCCAATCAGTACAAGACTGTTATAATATTTTCCGAAACTAGGAATAATACCTCTTGTCACTATGAACATGTTGTATACAGTTCTGCAAGAACCTTAACATAATTTTAAACTTAAAAATCTGTCTTTGGATTTCTTAGTATTCCAAATTAACAGATTTTGGTTGAAAGTCTCAGATGGCAAGTTTGATTCTGAAATTGGGAGCGTTGAAATGGGTGACCGAGGTGGTATAGGGGTGGGGGGAGGTACTTAAAGCGGTGTTACCGGTTGCTTCGGTAGAAGGTACACAAGAGAATTGTTGGTGGAGGTGGGGGGAAGGTCGAAGAAGGCCACAGCTGGCTAGATCCTGCAGCTGAATGCTCCATCTACCTGAATGTATACCGCTCCTCATCCACTCCCCCTCTTCTCCGCACCCACGCTTTGCCAATCACATGTCTCCATCATCGAATTCTTCACTCTCGACTAGTTAACTGAGTAGCTTTCGCTATACCAACTTATTGTATTTAGCTTTTCCACCAAACTTTCCAATTATTTTTCGATCCCTTCATTCCCCTTAAAATCTCTTCACGTTGTATTCCTTGAGACTTGCCATGAGAGTCTTGCGAATTGGAGTGAGATAATGAAAGATAAAAATTAACGAGAGTATCCTGTTACTTGCTGTTGAACAACTGTTTTCTTCCAGTTTTCCTTGAAGCATTTATAACTTCCAATTAAGGATCCAAAGTCTGTCTACGTGTATTCTTTTATATTATAATCTAAAATAGAGGATTTTTTAAATTAAAAGGAGCAAACGGAGACGATAATTTAAAAGATTATCATGTTGCTTACTGTTGAAGAATTATTTCTTTCCAATTTTCTCTTCAGAGTTATTATTTCTTTCTATCAGGAATCCAAAATCTAATTGAGATTCTTTTTTAAATTACGAAAGAGGATTTTGCGAGTTGTGGGCAGCAAAGAGAGACGAAAATTAACGAGAGTATCTCGATTCTTCTTGCTAAGTGGCTGTTTCTTTCCAACTCGAGGCAGGTTCGCCTCGACGTGGTCTTTATTGCTCCTCTCGACTGGATCGACCAATCAGGGCGCGAGGATCAAGAGACATGGCGCAGCTGTTTCCTGCAACTGCGGTTGCCTTGAGCTGGCCAGCCAGCAACACTCTTCGGTTTTAGTCTGCCAGCAAATCTCGTCTCGTGGGCTTCGCGCGCTCACGTAATACGGGACCATCGCTCATTTTCAAATTTTCTTTCTTTTTCCAATATTTCCACCAATCACGTGCTGTAAAATTTGTACAAGTCATAACATATTTTTTTTATCATTATTACGAAATAAAATAGATGCAGTGGTACTTGTGAATGGTCGACTCACGTGTCTACTTGTTCACTGTTAATTCTACTCAAAGTTTATACTTTGGTAGCAGGACTGAAGAAAATCTGATTGGATATTCGGCTGTTTTATGACAGAAGTGATTTTATGGAACGGTAAGAAGGGCAGTTTTCTCAGTGACTCCAAACTAACCAGGAAAATGGTTCGCGGATTGTCCCAATGGACGAAGACTCTGAGTTTTCCTGCGAGGGTTTCACCGCAAAGGAGTTCCAAGGATTCTTCCAAGGCTTTTCACGTGAGCCCCAGCGCGAGTCCTACCTCGCCACCAAGCCCGGTCAATGATACCATTGATAAAACTCCAATTATCACTGATGAGGTTAGATTAATTTGTGAATAATAAACATCATTTTAATCATCTACGTTAATAACAAAACCATATCATGCTATCTTCAATGTATCCATAAATAGTATTAACAAGCACAGATAAATCGTCGTAAATAACAAACCTTGGTATGATTTATCAAGTACACAGATTTGTCAATACAACTAGAAATACATCATATTTATTCATTTCCTGCAGAGTTATCTCCAAAGGAACTAATTTCTGAACAAAATTTCGGTTGCGTTCAACAGCAATTTAGTTTTATCGTCGTGCATATTTCAGATAACGGTCCCTCACTGTTCACTTGGGTTCACTCGTCTTTGACCAGCTTGCTCCTATCATACAAATATGAAACATAATACGATATTTTCAACCTTATCTCCTTCTTCGTAGAACATCCTTTCCAGGATATTAGTCATATTTCTCCTCCCATCAGATCGAACAGTGGGGCAAGAAACGTTACCACTCCAATCACGAGAGTTCCAGGGCGCTATTGTCGCCTTTCCATAGTCGATCTTCAATAGAAATAGCCAACCATGAGCTTTTCATCGTGCTCACTCGTAATTTCTTTGCACACCCAACAGCATTTGGTCATAAATTTAATTGTTAGCTCATGAAACAATCGCAATTTCTTCGATTGTACCCGTATGATGGTTGGAACTCGTCAAGTCTCATTTCCTGCATGCCACAGTCAAATTGTACTCGAGTCTGAATGGTTTTTAAAATGTTCAAGTATAAATCAGTAATTCAATGATCCACGTGAGACTGTAACTAGTTCTTCAGCCATTGAAAATAATCAATTCTTCTCTTTGTATCATCGATTGAATATCTGACCAGTTACATATGATTCATAAAATTCTACTTGAGTTTGAATGATTTTAAAAATGTTTAAGTATAAATCAGTAATTCATTGATTCACGTGAGACTTCAAGGAGTTTTCGATTGAAAATCATCGTTTCTTTTTCTTGATTTATCAATCGAATTCCTGGCCAGTTATGCCTGATTCTTAAAAGGGAAGATTCACGAATTCTAAATTTGATTAGTCATAGGAAATCTATCTCTCTCCCTTACAAGCACATTTACGATTCAAACTATGATCAGTTTGTTTTAATAAACTTGATGTAGTTTCGTTCATGCTATGCTCCCTCCCTTCTTCATCTATTCCCCTACATTTAACTTATCCCCTAACTCACGTCAGAAATGTTTGTTGATGCTTCACCAAAATTTATGGTGTTTGCTCAAATTTTTATCAGAAAGTACGAGCCGTTTCTGATTGGTTCTGTAGAACTTTTTGTGTAAAATATGTAGGGCCTTTAACACGAATCAGGTCAAACGTTATTTTCTGTGTTTGCGGTGGATTTTCATGATCTACAAACACGAGGGTCCCCCAGTGCTCGGGTCAAACATGCATGGTCCCATTGTGATATCTCTCGCTTTTAAAACTACTGCAAGCTGGTAAAGTGTGATATTTGCCAGTGAGAGAAATGAAGGCGCATCTGTAAACACTTTTTAGTATGGTTAACAATAGAAAACGTCATGGGGCGCGTGGCTGAAATTAAGAAGGGCTCCCCCTCCTCTGTTTGCCACCTATAACAAGTTTCTATGGAATCGCTTGGACTCAATGACATATGGCCACCCTTCGTAAAAGAACCAATGAATATAATCAGACTATTTATCTCGCTCGATTAACTTTTCCATTCAAAACTGGATCAATTTCCCCCAGTTTAATTAATTCGGGTATTCCCCTAACTTCGTCACGAATAAATTCACAACAATTGCAAAAATGGACTGAATTTCTCGAGGCTTGCTTTAATTCCACATTCGATACTGCAGCGGTGTTCCTTTTATGTGCTCATTCACTTTTTAGCCCATTGACCCACGTAAGCCAATTTACCATAATCGAATCAGTGAGTGAATACAGTTCGATAGTTTCACCTCTTTTTTCTTTCGAGCGCTGCAGTCGAGCTTTTCCGGATCTCCTAGCGGTTTAGGAAGGCCAACCACTTCCGACCTGCAGCGACAGGTTTCAACGTGATCTGGACCTGCAGGGATTTAGCCAGGGGCGTACCCAGACTGATTCTTCCATTTCACATAATTCACGAGTCTTCTTTCGGTAACGGGTGGAAGCTTTTTACGTTTTCTGCAATACATCTTATAGAATTTCAGTATTTGCAGCAAGGTTATTGAATTTTCAAATAACCTTAGAATATAGAAAAGAAGGTACATTAGGCTTTTTTTTCAAGTCTACAGCAAAGTTCTATTTGTGAGTTTTTTGACGTCCAATTCAGAGTGTCATGGGGGGTTTCTCCCAGTTTCATTCGTTATCCATACGTCCCTGCAACGAATAAGCGGAGTTTAGAGACAGCGGGTGTATAAAATAAAACGTGGTGAAGTGGGTGGGGAGTAAGGAAAGGAAAGGAAAGGAAAGGAAAGAAAAGAAGAGAAGAGACGTCTCGGCTGTCGGGCGGGGAAAGGCGACGGCGGAAGCGTGGGAACCACGGCGTAACAGATGGCCTCGGTTTATTCCGACGCAGATCGGTTTTCTTCGGCCTACCACGCTCACCCAACTATTTGCCAACGTTCAAAGCCCCTCTTCCTTCCTCTCTTTACTTTCCTTCGTTCAAGAAATTAGCATCAAAGCAACCTTTTCCTTAAATATATAACACACTTCAAACTGGCTATTCTTTTTTTTTTTGCAAAAATAACACCTTATCCGTTATCTTCCTATCGTATGGACACAGTTTATTTAACAATAAATTCTGTCCCGGCCCTGGATCTGGATTGAAGAATTGCTGGAAACGTTTCGGACAAACGTTTTGTTCAAATACAAGGTTTCAATAATCTGATTTTTTACCATTATAGCATCACTTGCTAGCTTGTTAAGTTTAAATAGTATTTCATTGCCCTATTCTATTTGGCAAAAGACTCTTTTAGGTTTCTAGAACATAAATGGAGAAGCTGACGAAAACTACAGGAAATGCTTGACATTTTACTGGGAAGATAATCTCTTGCAAATCTTTTGATCAAATACAAAATATTCCAGTAAACTTAATTATATCACAAGTTTTACCTTACATTCTAGCTCTTTAGCGTTTAGATATTTTTTTATTACTCTTTTCCATTAGCAAAAGATTCTATCCAGTTACTAGGTCCAGAATGAAGAAACTGACGAAAATTAAAGCAAATGTTTCGCGTCTCACTAGAAGATAATTTTCTGCAAATCTTTTGCTCAAATACAACACATTTTAATGGACTTGATTTTTTACAATAATTCTTTCACTGCTTTCTTGTATTTGGAGATCGAGTATCCAGTTTCTAGATCCTGAATGAAAGAGCTGAGGAAAACTACTAGAAATGTTCTCCTCTCGCTGATACATTTTCCTGCAAATGCTTTCCCGTACAATACAGGAAATTGATATGCGTGATCACCATATTTGGGCATGGTAAATAAATATTCGACTGGTTCTACCCAGTTCCATTTCCTTGTTCGCACGAAGCTTGCATATCTTCCAGTCACAAAGCCCATCTCTCTGGCAGTATCCCAGCTGAATCTGTTCAATTCCAACTGCTCGAGCACGTTCTCGCACTTCAGCTGAAAGTGCCAGCTGGAAGTCACACGCTGATCCAGGAAATCGTGTTGCGTAGTCTTTAAAGCTGGTATTACTCAAGATATCTAGGAGCCCTGGTAGGAAAAAATCGATCAATTATTTTTTGGTATACATACAAAACCATTAATAAAATTGAAATTAAATTGCCTATCAAAATCTCCCTATGATTACTTGGTCTCTTTGAAAATGGATAATTTTGTTCATCTTTATTGGAGTTGGTATCGATGGAATTTCTTTGGTATTCTGCTACTTCCGGAATTAATTATTTTTTGGTACATGTTAATTCCTTGTTAAAACTAAAATTAATTTACCTATCAGAATCTCTGCACGATTGCTCAGTCTCCTTAAGAATAGGTATCTTTTTTAAGCTTTACCGGAGTTCGAGTCGACGGAATTTCTGTGGTGTTCAGGTACTTCCGGTATGTGCGGGAAGAAGCAGAAGGGCGTCTGGTTTTAAATTAACGCAAGGTAATTACGAACTTATCTCGCATTCCTGAGCTGAGGTCAGGTGAGTATGCACACGCCTACGACTTGATAGATATTACTCTGATGATGCTTCTGGAATGGAATGGAACGCAGTTTTTTCCCAAGCTCGTATCTATGAAAAATTAAAAAGGAACGTAAACAAAGAAGGAGAGTATAAACTGTATAAAGGATTGACCGTAGCAGTAGTAGAATACAATAAAGTCGAATGGAAATTTTACCAAACGAAACCGTTAAGCAGGTAAAATATTCGGGACCAGGCCATTATAGCCATGCATCACTAATGGCTACTTTGTGAAAACTGTCACTGGAATCTCACGGATCGTTAAGGTCACTTTTGAAAGGTGACTAAAAATGAGGACAAAATTAGGAGATACCCCTTGATCCATGGGTTGACAAAAATTCCTCCGGTTAAATATGTGATATTTATTGTTAAAAAAAATTACGTAATCAATTTCAAGATTTCTGGGAAAGCACCGTTTGCGACACTCGTTAAAAGCAACGAAATTGGAGTGTCGTCTTATACGCAAAAATGGTCCAGCCGATGACGTCACAAAATAACGGACACTACACGTTCCACTTATGCTTACAGCTATGCAAGATGTGAGGTTCAAATTGAACTTGGAAAATTACTCCAATTTTCTCTCGGTACAAATTGAATGAGCAGCGACAATTTCAAATAATTAAGGGGTCGTTGGATCTGATGGTTTTTTGCACGATCACTGCGATTTTGCAATGATCAGAGGTAATTGATACAGCGATTTTTATCTTGCGTTAAGAAATCATTTGAAGCTGAGGTAGTACTCGCAGTGTTTATATCTGCAAGTTCGTGTTGCGTTAGGTTCTTCGACCTTGCTGGTCGTGCAGGTTTCAACTCGCAGCTCTCCAACACATGGGTCCAAGTGTTTACGTGACTCACCAATACTGACAAAGTAGGAGTGTACTCCAATACGCTCTCCCATCATTCTCAGAAATGTCCAAGGCACCGAAAGTGCCCTGGGAGCGATTTCGATCACGTTTTCTATGGAAGATTCATGTCTCTCGTCAAAACAACTGCGAAGATTAAATTATTTCTATCTCACGAGGATTGTTTAACTCGTGTGAGAAACTAAAGTTTCCATTCGAAATATCCAAAGTATTCTGGAGTTGATTTCTATCGCGTCTCCATGGAAAATCGTGAGCTCCTACCAAAAATAGCAATGAAAATCAAAATATTTCTGGCTCGTGAACACAGTTGAGCTCTTGTGAGACGCCAGCAGTTTCTGTCTTTCACTCCCACGTGGATTCTTTGCACGAGATCTCTCCCACGTGGAGAGTTTTGCCTTAAAATAATTCGTCGTTCTTTCTAAGAATGGCAAGACATTTGAAAGGAATAGAAAAATTCGTTGCCAAATATGATTCTTAGGCATAAAATAGTCGAGACTCGCTGTTGCTACGTGAAACTTGGGTGGCGACTACCTGTTGCTCAATTAATCTACCCACGTTCGAAGGCATCCAGTCCCAAGTAGTAAAAACAACTAATGGAACAGCTTTCAAATTCCTACATTGTTTATCCACACGAATCTGAAATTAAAAATTTTGTAATATCAACCAAAATATTTTACACTTAATTTCTATTCTCTACAAAATCTTATTATTCTTCTCATGAAAATAAGGATCTGAGAGACTTACGTGAGTTTTTTGTTTCAGAACTTTCAAGACTTGGAAGCGGAAAAGGCAATAATGGGCTCGATCGTTTACTGTATTCATCACAAAGACGGCTGTAAATGGTCCGACGAGCTCAGGAAATTAAAGGTAATTTTCTAATTCTGTAGCCTAAAAAAACAAAATTATTAGTATAAAAGCGTGACCAAAAGGAATGATTTTCAGGCCCACTTGAATACGTGCAAGCACGATGCAATTCCTTGTAGTAACAAATGCGGTGCTATGATACCCAGGGTCCTGATGGAGGACCATCTGAAATATACCTGCGCCCAGAGGAGGGCGAGATGCGATTTCTGTGCCAAAGAATTCACAGGTCAAACCTTAGAGGTAATTATCTACTATGTTGATTCCCTTTAAATTTTACATCACAATCGAATAGTATTCCTTTTAAATCAAGAGCCCTGAAACTAATGAGATTTATGTAACAGAAACACACAGGGACCTGTGGTTACGAGCCTTTATACTGTGAGAACAAATGTGGAATGAAAGTACAGAGGAGGCATTTGGGCCAGCATAAATTGGGCGAGTGTGCAAAACGTTTAGTGGCTTGTCGTTACTGCAGCAAAGAATTTGTCTTCGACACTCTGGGCGCTCACCATGCAAAATGTGGACGTTTCCCCGTTGCTTGTCCTCACAGATGCGAGACTGCAGTTCTCCCCAGAGAAGATCTTGAAGTTCATCTTAAAGACCACTGTACTACGCACTTGCTATCCTGTACCTTTAAGGATGCTGGATGTCGTTTTAAGGTAAACATTCACAGCTAAATTACTTTTCCTATCTTCCATTGAATGCATAATCCTTTAATTTCATACTTCTCTTTTCTGTAGGGTAATCGGTTTTGTCTGGAAAAGCATTTGGAAGAATCAGCTAAGATGCATTTGAGTTTAATGTGTAGTGTTGTTACAAAGCAACAACACCAAATTACAAGTCTCAAGTCAGCCATCAGTAAACTGTCTTTAAATTATACTGGCACCCTCATATGGAAGATCACAGATTATACTGTGAAAATGTCAGAGGCAAAAGCTAAAGAGGGTATGGAACTTATCAGTCCGCCTTTTTATACTAGTCAATATGGATATAAGTTACAGGTAAGGTTTTGTTTTCTATTGAGTTAGTTGGTCTTACTAATTCTTGCTTGTACCAATATAACAGTTTTATCATTTACATTTTTCTTCCTCATAGGCCTCTGTATTTCTAAATGGAAATGGAACGGGGGAAGGCAGCCATATTTCAATCTATATAAAAATTCTGCCAGGAGAATATGATGCACTTCTGAGATGGCCATTTTCTCACAGTGTCTCTTTCACCATGTTTGATCAAACTGTTGTGGCAGAAAAAGCCTGTAATATTGTTGAAAGTTTCATCCCAGATCCAACTTGGAAAAATTTCCAAAGACCCAGCCGGGAGCCTGATTCCCTTGGCTTTGGCTTTCCCAGATTTGTCTCCCATGAGATGGTAAAGAAACGACATTTTGTCAAGGATGACACAATGTTTATCAGGGTCAAAGTTGATCCAAGCAAAATTGTTGCTGTTTAAAAAACAAATGTTAACATTTGAATTAATATAGCTGTCAAGAATATTTGTGTGATATAAAATACTTTCATGCTAATAGTACTTATATATTTGAGTTGTAAAACTTACAACACAAGCATTTTTATACAAAATAACTCTTAAAGCTCTTAGGCAGCTTTTGATATTTGACAATAGATTAGTAATAATTTATTAATAATGTCGTATCACCACAATGCATTTCAATGAAAAAGTATTTGCAAACTTTACTATGAATGAATAAAGTTTTTCTCTCTCATTCTCTATAATAAAATCAAAGATTATTAAGGGACTGTGTATATTTAGGATTTGTAAATATTATGAAACATTATTAGAAATTGTACGAATGGTTTGAGAGGAGCAATTTACCAATGTATATACACTTTTTGTAATAATAGAGATAAGGAGAAAATGTGATTGAGATGCTAGTGACTGTATGTAATGAGTTAAAATCTAAAAAGGATAATAAAAAATTTCCATAAGTATTTCAAAATAAAATTGTATATTCTTCTCCAACCATAAACTCAAATACCTTTAAAGATTATCTATTTACATACAACTTTATTCTAAACTATTTAATCCTACTGAGTTCCACCTGAGCTTTGGGATCCAGATGGTCTCTCATTTTCCTGAAAAAAGATTATTAATATAAATGTTAATAATCAATGATGAAACCAGTTTTAAAAATTATTTACAGTTAGAATCCTTTTCATTTGATCCAAGGAATGTGGTAGCAGTGGTCGTACACTGTTAATTTCCATTTGAGTAAGGTGATCTAATCTTGCATGGACACCCTCGTTTTTCAAAAATGCATTTATTGATGTTCTTAACTTAGACATTCTCAAATCCCAAATATCCTTTAATTTTAAAAGATTATAATCCATTTAAAGAGAAAAAATAAAACCATTTTTACTTACCTTAATGGCTGTCCTAATTGTATCACCTTCTGGTATATCATCACTGCCAATGCTTAGAAGAAGATGAGCCTCATCCATATAGTGATTGCTTGGCATTTTGGTAAATAATCTGATAAAATATATTTTTAAAAAATCGACTTCTACACATCTTAGTTAGTTAATACTAATTAAAAATTACTTTTTCTGATAATTTAGCAAACTAGTTTAACAGATAAAACTAATCATTTATAAATATATGATTAATAAAAAAGATGTGGAAGTCAACAAAAAAAAATGTAAGAAATTGAGCTAAATAATTAATTAAGTTTACTTAGATAATTTTTCATCTTCTTTGGCTTCGTTCAATTCTTCAATTTTCATCCATTCTTGGCTGATAATTCGGCATTTTAACTGTTGTTTTAAATTCACTGCTAGCCAAATTGGAACTTTGAGGGGTATTCCGGCGCGAAAAGGTCCAATGGAACCAGAAATTAAATGAATCGTATCAAAATTGAAATTTGGAATGATCGTAACCAATTCCTTTTCACCCAAGAACTCTACTTCACTCGGATCCATTTTTATTTTCAATAATTAATACAAAAAACTTAAAGAAAAACTACTTTAGCAAAGAAACTATCCACTGCTTTCCACAGCCATCTGTGGCCATCTGCCTGCCTGTGCGGCACTGAGCGGTGCTGTGCGGTGTGTGTGTGTGGCACTGTGCGGACTGTGCCTGCCTGCCTGCGGCGGGCGGCCTCGGGCCTGCCCATGCAGCCCATGCCGCATTGCCGCCCCATGCCTGCCTAGCTATAGTAGCTAGGGTGCGTTCACGGAGACGCTATCAACGCTACTGCGCACGTATTTCTCTGCGCAGTAGCACAAATAGCGCTAAATAGCGTCTCCGTGAACGCACCCCTAGTGTCGGTTAAAACGCCATATTGGATTAATTCCGCGCCAAAACTAACGCGCATGCACAGATTAAGAGAGGGAAAGTTCAAAGTACTTTAAGCTGAAGTTAATTTTCAATCCTTTTATACGAATCTAAACAACTGATAAAAATGTAGAAACCCCGTCGTACTTTACTTGTTATTAAATGACTAATTAGAAAATATTAAAGAAATTGACATAAAAAATACAATACCTTAATGATTAACACAACAAAAGAATTAATATATCAATGAAATGACATAAATATTATTCGGTACACACATCAATATCTATTTTATTATTCTCCAATTTGCATACCACGTGCAGAATACAAATAAAGATGATATATGTTTAATACATCACATTCAGTTTCTTATTTCATAAAGATACGCACGAGCTTGACAGCGTGGAAAAGGAAAATAACTTGTCGATTTTAGTTGTTGCAAACAATAAATCACATCTCGCGCAGTATAGCCAAGAAGTATGTTGAGCCAAATGCGAATCCCCCGCAAGCGTTGAGGGAGTTGAAGGAGTGTGGGATAAAAATTCACAAAGATTATCTTTGAGCCATAAGACTCGCGCCAGCCAGTTTGGCGAACTGAAAAAACTGCCTCGGCGGATTTAATATTTTCGACCAGTCAGGATCAACAAAATTTGTCTAACCACCCTCGTCCTGGCGCTCTTTGGGCTCTTCGTCCAGTGAAAGTTTCTCCCGAGAATTTTCAGCCCTGCTGACGTCAGCTTCGATAATAAAAATCGATTCTGGTGTAAATTCCTCCAGTTTGAATTCTTCTTTTCGCAAAAAGGTCGTTAGAGGATAAGTCGTTAATTCCATAGCTGGATCTTGCGAGGCAAAAGTCTCGTTACTTTTCGTCATCGACAGACCATCCTCGTTTTGATGATTTTCGCTACTGGCATTCTCACTATCAAACTCCATTTCCGGTTTCTCACTCGAAGATGAATCGGAAATCGTCACGTTTCTCTCTTCACGGTTGCGTAAAGATGTGCTCCTAGTTAACGAAAAGGCAGGTTTAGGTCTATCGGTTACCTGGAAAGCGGTATAAATGAAATAAAAGACAATTCGGTTAAACAAAAAAAGGATAAACTTAAGTCACCTGACGAAGAAGGTTCGTCCTTTGCGTTCTGGTAGCCAAATTGGTTCCAGAGTGTCTCTGTAAGTTTCTTTGGGATCCAACTAAAGAGCCTCGGTCGTGTATGACGCTAACAACGCTGGCCTTAACATCGTTGTTAGGGAATAGTAAGCGCCACATAAAATTCTTCAAGGCAGCCCGGAAGTCCTTAAGGTGATAAGCGTAGAGAAGAGGGTTACCGGCTGAGTTAAGGTGAGAGAGGATGATGCAAAAATTCAGGAGATACTCGTGCACCTCGCAACGTGGACAGAATGCCATGACACAGTTGATTGTGTAAAGAGGAAACCAGCAGATGATAAAGAAGACTACGATTATCGACAGATTCTGTGTTGCCTTAACTTCCCTCTTCTGTGCTGCTCCCAGAAGCCTCAGCATCGTTCCTGTTGATTGATTGTTTGACCTTTTGTCAGGATTCATCGTCACTATTTGCTGCAACTTTTCCCACAACTAATATCAATAATTATTATCAATCGCTTTGAAATGAGTTCTTTGAGCTTTTTTTAATCAATAAGAAAACAAAATAAAGGGGAACATATAAGGTCTTTCAACAAGGGGTGTCATTTTAATTTTCACGCAATTTTTGAATTCTCAATACAAACCTGTCATTGCGACGATATTTAACAAGTATATATAAGCTAAGAGGTGTTTATACTATGGATTGATACACACTCGCATAATGCAATGAAATAATAAAGACTCCTTAGAAAAATAGTAAAAATATTACAGACATTGTTCATAAAGTTTCAAACTACTTTTGATTAGATTTGGCCAACATCTATAAACGTAACTTAAGCTTAGCACGGCCTTAACTAAGACCAACTATCTCATTCTAACCTTTAATACAATGCTTAGCTCGGTTCTCGCCTTAAGTAATTGCTAAACTGAAATTCGAGCTTATTTTCATTTATAGATTCGAGCCTTTTGCCATCATCAAAAGACATCTCAGATGCACAGATGTAGTAGATTCCCAAGCAGTGCACAATATCCAAATTGCATCTAATGCATATATCTACAAAACGTATGGATATCCTCAAAATGTTTCAAGAATGTTCTTAGAGTGTTTATGTTATTAGGAGTTTAATCAATAAATGTAGCCGTTTTGGACAAGCAATGACGTGGAGATGTTAGATCCCGTGTTCTATAACTTTTATAACAATTTTTAATATCGTAAAAACCAAAAACGGTATTATAGGGCATTTTTCTAATGGCGGAGTATTGTGTTCGAATTGTTTGAGACTGGAGCACTTTCTACTATCACATTTAATGACATCTTAGGGTTTATTCAAACCAGAGCGTTTGTGTACGCACGAAACCAATCATGCACTAATCACTAGTTTGCACAGGTATTCACTTTATGCATAAAAGAGGAAAGAATACTAGAATATTAATATGCAAATAGTACTCGTACGTACACAAATACCGTAGTCGTGAATCCACCCTTTAAAAAACGAATTTTCAATCAAATTAATTCAATAATCTTCAGTATTTATTACAAGAACTATTTTCCATTAATTAATCGCGAACGAAATATAAATTACTGATGTGCTATAGTCAAGCAACATGAAGTCAAACACTACCCACACAGCACACATATGAAAAAGCAGAAATTTTCACATCTCTGCAACATCCCTGATATATAAAAGATAGGCTCGAATCTACAAACTAAACTAAACTCGAGAGAGAATTTCCGCTTAGCAGACACTTAAGACGAAGAGTGAATTGATCATTGTATTGAAGGTTAAAGTGAGAAACAATTGATCTTAGCTTAAGACCGTACTAAGCTTAAATTCCGTTTATACAGGGTCTTTTCCTAACGGCGGGACATAGGATTGTGTTATTTGACTATAGCATTGAAGCACTTACTATACATTAATATAATTAATAAAAGCGTAGATAGTTAAGTTTTAATGGTTACTTTAGTTTAATTGCTTCTATTATTTATTATAAATATCATTTTACTTAATTAATCTTGGTGACTTCCATTAATACTTAAATTAAACGGAAAATAGTAATTTGACTATAGTAAAAAGTACTATAGTCAAATAACACGAAATCTCCTATGTCCCGCCGTTAGGAAAAGACCCTGTAGATTCGGTCCATGGTGTTATATATCAGAGACGTTCCAGAGATCTACAATTGTCCGCTTTTTCATATTTATACTGTGTTGGGTTCTTCTACCGTTAGAAACACGCTCTGTGTAGTTAAAAATTTCGTATTACATTTTGGAATATTCGCCTTTAAAGCGTTGAATACTACTCTAGTTTTAAAAGGATTGCCCGTGGCACGATGATCAATTATTATGTGTACGTAAATTGTTAAAATATTATCTATAACAAATAGATTTGGGTGTATAATTATGATTAATAATTTTTTCTTATCGAGGTCACCGATATCCCCCGTGGAACTCAACGTTTGAACTATAATTAACGATATCGAAATCTATTGGTAAGAAATAACAGAATATTTCTACAAATTGCCAGAAATTGTTCTTTTACTGCTAAAACAGAATCACATATCCCATGTTTATGCATATAATACGTTATTATATTTTTATTAAATTTGGCTGTAAAAGGGCAATTTCTGGCAACTCCGTCTACAGGTGGTGTTCGTTCGGCTAGTTTTCGCTAAAGCTGCTGATGACCAAGAGCAATTTGAAATTTATTAAACTACATCCATGATTCTTCTGCCGCCTTCGTATTGAATTTTATCTTAACAGGCTCTGCGTGTTTCTATCGAAGCATGTCTAAAACCTCTCGAGTTTATATTAATTCCAAATGTCATTGCAATGATAGGTCATGTTGAGAGTTCAAAAATGACGTAAAAATTGAAATGACGTCTCTTTGAAAGCCATAACCTATATACAATCCTCAATACTCACAGGTGGATTTACGTCACGAGTTACTGACCTGCTTCACAACAACCCTATAAATGTGAGCGTAGAAAGCTGCAATGATAAGCGCGGGAAATATGATGGTGGCGAAGTAAAGAAATACCAAATAGTCGTAATCCATTACTTCTGTGAAAATACACTTCCCATCCGACTTTTTCCCGGCGTGCCATCCGAATAATGGTAGAAATCCCACCAGGGTGCCTGCTATCCAGCAGACGCAAATTATTCCTGAAAAATATTATGTAATGTTAATATAAAAGTGAAACATGAGATAAATAAAAACGTAAATGAGAGAAAGCAGGTTACTCGATGGCTCATGATGAACTTTTAAAATCAATGTCAGATATTATTGCATGCATATGCCGCTCTACAAATCTGTGTCTCAAATAGATGACTCGAATTCCAATTTAGCTATTAATAAGAGCGATGGTCGAAAAATATATAAGCTTTTGAAGAGAGTTATTGCAACTGGCTGGATGGTGATCCATAAATTATTCCCACTACACAGACAGTCCCATCAACATTCCGGAATGGGCAGGTGGCCGGTGTCACGTGACTGCGGAGAAAAAGAGATGCTCGAGAAAAATTTTCATCCGCAACTCTAGCGTAAATTGGTAATTGGACTTGTTTCGTAATAACGTGTCGCTTTCGGTGAATCTACCACGTTGGCCATTATCATATACGGAAAACTACACGCGTTTATGTCATCGCGTCGAATAGTCCTGGATCGAATTACCAGCAGAACGGGTGAATCGAAGGGCGGGAAACGCCCGCTGGGAAATCGGATAGATGGCAGATCGTGCATCAGCGTTCGATTTTTTTAAGTCATCTTAGATTTCCTGAGACGTCGATGGAGGACAATTCGTCGATCTTTCATTAAGAAATTTTATATAGCAAAAAAGGTGGATTCCTGGCTCAATGATATATTTCGAGTATTTGAAACGATCTTTCCAACGATCATCTCACGGAGGTTAGAAGCTGAATAGGTTATATCAGTGTAAGCATGGATATAGCAGCACTGTTGAGACTGAGCAGTGTGGTAAGGTCGAGCTGCTACAATGGATGACAACACTCGACAATGCTTGGTAATGACCAGTAAAGCACACAGTCTATCCAATTTTGGCCAAAATCGTGCCGCGAGTATCATATTTCATCCTTCACTAGTAGGCGAGTCAAGATATCCATCTAATTTTTTGTTTACCAGTCTGAGGAATTACTTGGTTTTACTACTTGGAATAATAAAGCACTATACCCTGGCATAGTAATAAGCATTAGATTAAAGCACGAAACAATTCTGCACTCGAAATGAATACTGAAAGTTTATATTTTAATTTGTATAGAAATTCAGTACTTGCTTTAAAGAACGAAAGCAGGTCATATATGGGATGTCCAATATAAAAGTGGCAACCCAAAAAATCTAGATTGAAGAATAGATTTTAAGAGAGAAACTTTTATAAAATTTTAAGGTATATATAAATATATTTTTTTTAAGATTTTAAATTATAAAAATTCTTTTTATTGGAAGCTTTCGATTGGTCGAACAATTCGGTAAACTGATTCTAACGACTAAGTATCGTAAGAATAAACTATTTACAAATAGAATTTCTCCAATGAAAAATGTTTACACAATGCTTGATAACTTTTTAATTAAAGGTTATACATAAAAATTGTATAAAGATTTTTTTCTCAAAATTTTCTTCCCTTTGTAGATTCGTCTCGGTTTGACAATTTTAAACAAAACACCCTGTACTATAGCATTACCGTATTTATTGGGAGTTCTGACCTATGGCAGTTTTAGTTCTGACGTTCCTGGAGTATCCCATTGGATGCAGAATGGCCCAGTAACGATCAACGGAAACGGCGACCAAGCAGAAGATGCTGATGGTGCATAGAACGACCAGAACGGACACCGTGAAGAGGCAGGCGTGAAGATTTGTGGGTAAACCGATGCTGGCCAAAATTGCAAAGGGGATGGCAAAGAGCCCTACCAGTAGATCCGCAGTTGCCAGGGAAATAATGTAATAATTAGTCCTTCTCCGTAGCTTTCTCTCCTTACTAAACACCAAAATCACCAAACCGTTTCCAAACACGGCACATACCGCCACCAGAATCTCGCTCACAGTGTACAAAACATTTAATTCCACTCCCCCAACAGGTGTATTCACCGCGGTCACACTGTAATTCACTGTAAACTCAGTCGAATTCAATGGCTGTTCCATCACGTTCCAGAAAAATTCCTCCAAAACCCACCAGGATTTCGCGAAGCAATGCTAAATAATAATATTGCTCGGATGTATCGTTCCTGGAAATGTTTTTGTAGAATAAGTGCTCGAGATAAGATTGTTGAATAGAGGAAATCCGATTTCAGTATCGTTTCCGGGAATACGAGCCTATTGGACTGTTTATAAGCTTCCCTGTGTCAATATTTGACCATTCTACTTGGAATCCCCTTTTTTGCCTTCCTCACGCTCGATTACTCTCACAAAAAATCGTCCTTGACCTTTTTCAACATCATGGCACAAATTTCCAATCACACAGTTCTCATTTTTACTGCGGTAAAATCAACGGCTATAATCAGATAGGCGTTAAAGTGTGTGCGAAACGGGATCGATCACGGCGTTTATTTCTAATTGATTCCTAATGGCTGTTTTATTGGCTAGGTGCAATAGTGATAAAGCCTTATCAGCGACCTGGATCAGCAAGGATCAGGGGAGTGATGCGTTCTCGCAAGAAAAACACCGTCGGATTATCCGAACGACAGGGTAAACGTGTAAATTTCAGTTGCACTCTTCTACTTTTTCCGGCTCTCAGCAACCAATGAAATCACCCGAATGAAACACACGGAAAGAGTGAAAAGTTACTCTCTGCGGGAACTCATAAGAAAAGTTTTACCGTAGGGTGAAGCAAAGGGAGGATTATCGGAATCGATTACTCGCCATCCATTATCTAACTTTCTTCCAGTTGCCGATGAAAGCTCTCGTATATTATCAGCTGTGGACGAGTCGCAAGATCTTGATGTCTCGATATCTACATATTACATAGCCCGGATACTTAACAGATCTCTCAACAGAAAGAGAACGGTTTTTTTGTGACCACGGTGACTCTAGACGGATGCTGGGTTTTTATATATATTTTTATATATATAGACCGGATATAAAAAATTTTTATAAATCTACTAGATTGCTCATCAGACTAAGGGACGCAAAAATGAATCACGCGAGAGAGAAAAAAGCTATTTTCAGTGTCTACACGTGCCGTTATGAGCCCTCGCGCATTTACGGGGAATAAATCCGTCGTTACACCACGTGAATGTGGCGTGTATGCGCCAGCCGATATCAAAATATTGAAGAAAAACATTTTACGTTTTGCCATGGATGCGTTGCTATATTTATTTATACTTTTGGCATGAGTCTTCCAGTTAATCGTCGCTCTTAGCACTCTCCTTGACATAAATTTTTCTCATGGAGCGCGAATTGTACTACAATAACGCGTTGAAACACTACTTCCATCTACAAAGTGCAACTTATATCACTTCGGACTTTGATAGAAGTAGGGAATAACGCTGTAGTTGCGAATAAACACGTGAAGACTCGCCGGTTAACCGATTTCCAATACTAATTAGAGCAGTGAGAAACGAGAGCAAGGTTTAATCAAGCAAATTGCAGTATGAATCGCTGTTTATATAGGGTTCGTAACTTCCGATTTCACATAGAACAGCCAATAGGAATTGGTGACGGATCGACCAATCGGAACGATTATTCACAACCAATCATCGCTGTTTCTCACGGGAAGCCATTACGGCTTTTTGACTCGATTTTCAGTTTCTTTACGAGGATTTCCCACTTCCTTCATCGCGATACAAAGAGGACGTGCGGCGTCTCAACCCCGTTGCTTGTAACTGACTGCTCCTCGTGACACGGGTATCCCGTTGAAGAACTGGACGAGGTGGGACGCGGGCGGCTTGGAGAGGTTATGTCTGTGTGGAGAAGATACCGTTCACAGGGACGAGAAACACTGCCCACAACCTTCGCTTTACATTTGCAATCAACGGTCTCTCATATATATATAGCCATTTTTGCTTCGATTAGCATAGTTTTCTCTCATTAAGCTGATAAAATTTCTTCGATCCTTTCGCTTGTACAAGACTTACTTCTGCGTATAAGCGAATCTAACTTAACTTGAATCCAGCCATCCAACCAACGACGTAATCAACTTGTTGAAGTTCCTTTCGCACTTGTGCAATTTCTCCCAACTTTTATTCGCGTCCACTGTTATCATTAAAGTGGCGAATCGTGCTTCGAGAAATTATGGCACCTACGCGCCGTCTGAAATTAAACTGAAATTAAGTGGTTGCGCGAACAATACGGAAACGCTTGTTTTCGTTTACAAATAAAAGTCTTTGACCCTTTCGTAATAAAGTTGGCTTCCTGGTAGTAGAATCTAATAATGTAATTGCTTAAATGCCCTGGGGAACAAATGCTGTTAATTACCTTCTTTCGATCGATAAAATACTACCACGAAATTTCTTCAACAGCCATCTTCACTTTTTGTCTTAAACAACTATATAACCTCTTCAAGTTTACATGCTCTTCGATAGTATTTTCCGTTCAAGCGTCATCTTGTTTAGCTTTCTTAAGAATTCCTTCAGTCGAGTATCGACATTAAGTAATATTTACAGATAAGTCTTGGCATCTCTGTCGTCATCATTGAAATGGAGAAAAAGATCGATGTAAGAGTTAGTAGGCACGCGACACCGTTGATGTTCCAGTTATCTCGTGATAATCAGAGTCAAGACACGCGACTATATGGGATAATGAGGTTCTTCTCCATTAACTTAAACATGCCTGTCGTTGTAACGAGAAGTTACGTTTTGTCGTCGAATCTAAGGGATTGTATCATTTCCACTGTACATTTACGCGTACACGAAACTCTTTTTTCTTGGGAGACTTATAACCTTTTTCAGATCATTCTTGGAACGTCGGTCATATTGAAATGGAACGATACCATGGCCGGAAGTTCATTCATACTTCTAACGCGATTAGAGCCTTTATGCAATATCAAACGTCCTGTTATGCCTCAGTTAGGGACAATGAGGCTGCTTGAATTATCCGGAACGGGCTCGTTGACCACTTATTAAGGCGATGATATTATATATATATATATATATATATATATATATACACATTCGTAGGAAAAAGTATCATAAATATTCATTCTGAAAAAACGGTTAGCTGATGTATTTTTTCATATTTAATGCTTACCCTTCTAAAATATTCATGCTAATGCAGTTTTTCATTCATCAGATTATACCGCTAATTTCATTACCATCGATCTCCCTCGAAGAGCTTTTGCCGATCAATTTTCCAGTACGACACGACGTTGAGCCTGCTGGAAGAATTTCTGCAAAGAGATAATTGTGAGATATCTGAGAGAGGCATGACAGTTACTGAGGTGGTAGAATAAAAAGGTCGCGTTAATCCAAGACGGTCACGCATAACACGAGGAAAGAACCTTTTAATTGGATCCCACTTCGCGTCACCAGATCCCCCGTCTTTAATACGGTTCTCCCCAGATGGCAGCTCCCTGAATTTATTACCCATAGCATAACTGCTGCTCATGTTACTTTTTGTATACCACGCGTAGACTACTAGGGTTACCTTCTGACAAATGTTTTTCCTCCCTTCCAGATTTTCCCTGTTTTTTCCTCCTCTCGCACTATATCAGTTGCTCTTGAAAATATAGTACATAACATTTTAACGGCCTTTCGTGTTTTAATGCGATGGCAAATATTCAAGAACTATCGATGATTTATGAAGGGCAATTGGGAGAGTAAAAATGCTTTTAACAGTCCTTCAATCATGCTAGTCAAATAGATTTCTGGCAGCATTTACGAGAAGCCAAACATTTGTGGTGGATAAAAGACGTACTTAGGGTCGATAACCTTATACTGATTGTGAAAATCTTTTTAAAATCGTTGTGGCTCAATGGAAAGAAGCCACGTACTTCACCGTACCCAATTATTCAATTATCGATTGAATATCGTGGATGAACGGGACTGCTAATTATGATTTTCCACACATCCTTCTAACTGGACTTCGTTAACGTCCGTATTGTTGGAAAAAGTGAAACCTCCCATCGAGAAAAAAATTACTGGGCATCTGCAAAACGAAGTCACGTAATATAATATTCTTTTTGTATCTGCATTGAATGTTACCATTATTTATTCTTTTTTCTTTTTTCAAATAATTTACATTACAAATTTAGAACTCACCAGGTTTCATTGTCTTTTAATAAAGAAGCAGTTGTAAATCCTACAAGTCTGACCAAGTAGTGATAAAGTAGAAACAAACATTATTTTTAGATAATTGGGTGTTGGTAATGCCTTATCGATGTGGTAAGATCGGTAAGAAAAATCTCCTAGGAAAATTAGTAGCTTAATATTTTAGGATTTTTTTTTGTTTTTTATTTGACATAATAAAATTTTTGTCATATTATGATTGTATAAGGTCCACGATGCTATAATTCTCATCAATTAATTCTCTCGAAAGAATTATTGGATCTGAATATTTGATTTTGTTGAAACCAGGGTTCGACAGTCGCTCGTGCTATTATGTTAACAAACCAAAACATGAAAAGTAGCAACAGGAAATAGAAGATACCAAAACTGAAAATAAATAAAATTAAAAATGCACAAAAATTGCTCGTCTCGTTAATTATAAATAAACGCATATAACTATCTTACTTTGAGGCCCACGAGACAAATATCCCAAAACCTAATGTAGAAAGCAAAGATTTGTTCGCGAGTAAACGTAAACTAAGCCTTGGTTGAAGTCGTTTTTCTCCTCCTGGTGAAATACCATTTGGCGTCCGTTTCGGAAGCTTAACAACTGTGGTTGGTGGTATCAAAATTTGCCGACAGATCTTTCCAATGAAACCAGGTCTGTAGAACGCTGCTCCAATTTCAGTCTCATACTGAAAGACGTCATCAAATAAAAATGTATGCTCAAGTGTTTAAATAAGCGCGCTTATTTACAGAGAAACTTTTACTTGTTCATTGATGTAGGTGGATAATTTAAAAAGGTATCTAGCTAGTAAGGCACACTCATTGCTTCGAATCGGTAATAGTTCAGGGTCCCCCAGGTACTCGATGTATTTGCTGGTTTGTCTTCCGTCCTTTTGTATATCAAACGATCTCGGAACAAAAACGCCAGGTCTACTAGCGTCCAGACTAAAATCCATTTGCGATTGATGGTGAAATGAGGTTGAAAGGATGCTCTCATGATATTCTTGATCCGCTGTCATACTATCCGCTTCTTGAGGAAAGTCCTCTAGCTGGAAAATATTTCTAAGTTGTTGTTGAGCATTTGCGAGAAATACAGGAACTTTCCGCCTGTCCTCCATATTAACATCATCTGACGAACTTTCTTCACCATTGAAAAATTCCCATAACAAATATAAAAATCTTCTACCACTTCGCCTTGTTTCCAAAGCTTCTATCAAACTGGTTGCTGTTAAATGAGCCTGCTTTATCGAGCTTAAGAAACAAGATACCTAAAATAATATTTGCTATTAATTCATTTTATAAATAAAAAATATTTAAATGAATTATAATACCTGAGATAAAGTTGTTGGCGAGAACAAGGGTACGTATTGATAATTTTGTCCTTCTAAATCGATGATTTGCTGACGAACGATTGGAGTCCATTGGCTTTCAATGGATTTTATCATGTTAGCCAAGTGTGGCTGGTCAAACACCTTAGTCACTCTGAATAACATTAAAGCGTTTTTAGGTGCGACCAAATCTGTTCTCATAAACCTGGGTAGTAATTGTTGGAAGATAGCAGTATACGCTAGTAAATTATTTGCGACAAATGAAATCCATCGAGTCTCATCTTGAATTTTCCCTTTTTCTTCATCTTCTGATTTACTGTTTAAAAGAAATTATGAAAGTAGGGTATGTGATACATTATAATTTTTCTTATTATACCTATGCTTGATGTATTCTAAATTTGGCACATATCTCCAAGGTTGAATAAAGCTTAGCCAGGCTTCTAAAATTAATCTAAATGAACTGTCCAAAGGCCAGTGATGTATCGCTTTTCTAAGGAAGGAATAAATCTTTCCTTGAACTGATGGTAGGATTATCCTCTTCAATTCATCCATGGCACTTTTGTCTCCAATTGTACTATTGGCGAATTCATGTAAAGTTTTTATAAATGCTCGCACTAATCTTATATGCTCCCCAGAATGAATGCTATGCTGTAATAAAGTTTTTCTTAATATTTTGTTATACTTTATTAATTACTTCGAATTATCCATTCTTACTCTTTGCGGTAACGAGGTGGCGTAAGTGGTATTTAATTGGGATGGTGATTGATCTTCTGTGTATTCCAGCCAGAAATCTAAAAAAACTTGGACCACAGTCTCACTTCTCCAAACTTGAGGAAGACACTGCTGCTGAGATACTCCCGTTTGAGGAGTTTGAGAAGCTGGATTCAATATCGAGGATCTTAGTAGCCTTGGCATCTGTAACCTATGACTAAAATCAGAGAGAAGGAAATTAAAATGAAACAGATCATAAATATGACGGAAAAAGATATTTACCTTTTAGAATCTGGTGATTGCAATAATTTTCTTTGTGGAGTTTTTTTAACATAAGGGCCAATAATTGGTAGAACTGGTGAATGGTCTCTTGGCAAAAAATGATACAAGTAGCTGTGAGCCAGCTGTACATAAACTGTTTCCCAATTGATCCAAACATTTTCTTGCTGCTGCAACTGCAGCCATGGATTAGTCAGATGATAAGCGAAATGAAAGATATAGTACTCAAAGGGATCTGTTTCTTAAGTTTAAAAAAAATATGTTTTAAAAAAGTAAAAAAAGGAAGGTACTTATGTTTTTTCAAAAGGATACTCATGCATAAAGCTGATGGAGCACGTGTGGATTGTTCATCTCTGATTTTATCAAAATAAAATGGAGGAATTATTCCTTCTTCCAGCATGGACCTTATTTTACCCTAGAGCATAAAATTAATGAATCTATTAAAAACACAATTTTTTAATTTATTACTCACTGGCAAAAAAGATACTGGGAAATTATATTTTAAATAGCAGTCTGGCAATAACTTATAGCACAATGAAAAGACTGGTCCTTGTGGACTGAGAAAAACACAGAGAGCTTCGTATTCTTGTGGATACTTTTTCAGACTAATATTGTGCAGACCCCAGCCCATATTGTCTGTGATTCCAAACAGTGAATCGATAAGTGCAGGAAATACATGCTGCAGCTCAGTAGTACTTGACTCATCAATTAGGAGAGCTATCTCTTTACAGCGCTGCACTAGTGGCAGATTTAAATAAGTTTGTAATCTAACCTAAAAATTAAAATTCGATTATTAATAATACGTCTTGCATTTTACGAAGAAAAACTGATAAATATAACACATAAATGAGTAGTTGTAACTATGACTAATTATTTTTATCACAATGTAACAGATATTCTTATATTAATATTTACAAGTTTTAAGGTTAAGTATGGGTAATGCATTATGTAAAATTCGTTAGATAAATAAGAATTACCGTAGCAACATCTGTGGAAGTAGCCATTTTTTTATCTTTGTATTTGTGTGCGTGGTTGAGAACCATTCATAAAATTAAAAATTATAAGAAGATACTTTTCTGTGTACACATTAAAACATTGTATACAAACAAAGCAGTCACCCGGGCTGCAAGCCTGCAACTTGCAAGCTGCAATCTGCAATTCCACATTAATCCATATTTCCACACAGCCCGGCTACACTATACATAACCTGCGTACCCTGCACTGTTATCTACTTTTCAAGTCAAATAATAAGCTAGCCGGCAGCCGGCATAACCATTGATCATTGAATCAGTTTACAAGTTGAAAAGTTTAAAATGCAAGAGCACAAATTATTTTATAATACTGTTCTCTCACAAACCTTTTCCAATGATGGGAAATATCTCCTTGCAGGAAATATCTACGGGGACATTTCGGTTTATGAGTAAATACCTTTTATTTTTACCAATAACTACATTTTTAGGTTATAATCAGGCAGGTTATGTTTACTTTCCTTAACATATAATAATTTTCTCAATCTAACTTTTTATCTTTGTGTATAAATGAATCTACCAGTTTGTCTAAAGTCCTTGGTCCACACAAAAATGATGATAATGAGCTACAAGGACCCAGTTACAAGTTTACTGCTTATCCAGATCAATACATTGAAAGTATGCTGGCCACAGAAAATTTTCTCTTAATTGGAACTTCTGGAGAAATTTCTGGCTGGAATTGGAAAACAGTTACCTCCAGCAAAGCTCCAAAAAGCAAAGTGTCATGGACCATACAAATTCCTGTTAATAGGTAAGTTAATAAGAAACTAATTATTATTATTACTAAATTTAAAGTTTTTCCAGGGATGATTTTGATAAGCCAACAGTAAATTATATGGCATATTCCAATCAGGATCATATGCTATATGCAGGATGTGGAGACAATAAAATTTATGTGATAGATTTGGAAGAAGGAAAAATTCTGAGGCACTATAAAGGTCATACAGACTATATTCATTGCTTGTCTTTAATGTAAGTATAGTTGATAAAGTAAAGTAAAACTGAATTGACTAATTATTAATAACTATTTTTTCAGGGGTAATAAGCTTGCATCTAGTAGCGAAGATGGAACTGTAAGATTATGGGATTTGAGAAAAAAAGAAAATACCACTATATTAACTCCTAATTTAGTTGAGAAAGTAGCTAGACCAAAATTGGGAAAATGGATAGGGGCCGTTGATTTTACAGAAGATTGGCTGGTACTAAAAATGAAATAATTAACAAATTACAAAAAAAAATTTCGCTATCACTCAACAATATTTTACATCCTAGCTTTGTGGGGGAGGTCCAAAATTATCATTGTGGCACACTCGCACAATGGAAGCAGCCACAGTATTCGATCTTCAGGACCAAGGCATTCATGTGGCAAAAATATATGAAGAAAGAATAATAGCAGCAGGAGCTTCTAACCAAGTGCACCATATGAATTATCAAGGAGAAACCCTTGCTAAAGTGCAAACCTCCAGTAATACCGTGTACAGTATAATCTATCAGGAGGCAGCTCAAAAAGTACTTAGTATAGCCGGAACGTCTAATAACATAGACATCTGTACAAACTTTAATTATCGCGGACTGACATTAAAATTTGCATAATAACAATATTTATTGTTTTCACAAATATTGAAATAAATATACACGATCGTTAATTATATTAAGTAGACGAAGGACTTGTGCAAATTTGCTGTAATTAGTGAGCAATAATTTTATAATTTTATACAAAAATATACATGAATCACAAAAAGCAATGGCCAGCAATAACAGCTGGGATAAAACCTTCCCTGCCATCGCGAGACCTGACGAAGAACCAGTCATTGACGTGATCGCTGAGGAGAGCTACCACGTCGCCTTTGGAGACGCTAAGGACGTTTCCATTTTGACCTTCGTAATCCTTTCTGATCACGAGTAACGTGTGTCTGTATCCTTTAGTTTTAGCGTTTATTGCTGCTCTCAAATACAATCTATCAACGCTCCTTTC
This sequence comes from Prorops nasuta, assembly GCF_024137725.1. Taxonomy (NCBI): domain Eukaryota; kingdom Metazoa; phylum Arthropoda; class Insecta; order Hymenoptera; family Bethylidae; genus Prorops; species Prorops nasuta. The sequence continues at coordinate 3,629,889 of NW_027116821.1, read as the reverse complement.
TCCACAGGCTGATATCGCATCCTTGGAACTCCTCCTCATTCTAGAATTCCTCCCTCTGGACCCACACTCAGAACGAGTATCTCTAAGCTTTTCAGTATCTGTCATATTACCAAGTGGTCTTGGAAAGACGTCAGTGGAGTCTTCCCAGCAAGGACCTGTGGTGGGTTGAGGAAGAATTCCCAGAGGAAGACACGCGGAATAACTCACATATCCTTCCTGACCATGTGGAGTTTGAACATACAGCCAACCTTGATTTTTAAACACTGCATTAACTACTGTGCCTAGGGGTAGAGCTATTTCGTCCTGTGTTCCTCCCTGAGTTTGATACAAAACTGAGGGAAACGATAGGACCACTGGAATATTTGCTGGTTTCTCTATAGAAGCCTGTTGAATAAGAATGATATTAAGTTAATTAATATAATTATAAAATTATTTTTTTTATAATTTTCACACCTTTGTCAGGAAAGCATCAAGGTCATTAATTTCATATCCAAATCTGTTGGGTGGTCTGGTCTTGTGTGACCGTTTCGTTCTTCTGTGCTTGTGTTTTTCACGAGCGCCAGGTGTTAAAGTGAACTCTCGACAGACCAGGGAAGGTTCAGAAACTGCTTTCTTCACCTTCTCCTTCACATCCTTCAAAGGATAATTATTTTCTATTGCGTTATCCTTTACAGCAGTCTATATTACATCAAATGAAATTAGAGATTATTATTTAATAATAAATGCAGTAGATGACTCACCTTTTCTATTCTCTCAAAATTTTCAATAGTTTGCAGGATTCTTTTTTCTTTCTTTTCCAGATTTACATTTTCTTTGCTTCTATCCTTTTCTTTTGTGCTTTTCACGCTTCTTCTGGATGATCTCTCCTTGTCTCTGGGTAAATGACCAGGATTGGTGGAAGGACCTATGGATGTATACTGGTTAACTGTGGTACTAGCTGAATTTATAAATAAAAGAAAACAAGATTTTAGATTGTATAGGATATTAGACCATAGTTTAAATTGTTGGGTGTATTTGAGTGGGAGACTGGATGTCCAGTGACGTTTGGATGTTGTTGATTGCGTAGAACCCAAGTGAGGGAAATTTTGGGACGAAGGATGTTGCTAGGACGTTGCCCCATAATCTTAGACGGGCTCGGAGACCTCGACGAGGTTGACGTCACCAGCTGACTTGGACAATCCGCCACCAGGTCCACCGTTTGCACCGCACAGCCATTTTCCTTCAATTTTAAAATTACACACTAAAGTAACAATCACTGATAATAAAAATAAAGAAGAAACCTAAAAAGGAAGAACGATTCATAAAAACGACGGTGGTTGATTAGACGTTTTCCAGGAACTTGTGCAGGGATAAAATCCACAAAAGACTAAACGTTTCTCAAAATCCTTTTTTCCCACAAATCATGGTTATGCGAATTCTCATCCAATCTTCCATCATTTTATTTATTTCCTCTTTACAGCAATAACTAATTTTCCCAAACTTTAAAGTTTTTTTCACTTAATAGTACAGCAAGTCTTTGATTTGCTTTATGCAAAATTCCAATGTTTTCTCGGTAGTCGAGGAATATGCTCGACGAGAAGATTGAAGAAACGAGTGGAGGGTAGAGAAAATTGCACGAAGTTCCTGAGGTTTTACGGTCAGTTAAGTTTTGTGGTAGTAAAAGGAAGCGCTGAATGTACTTTTTGTTATATCTTTTACCTTGTAGGAGTGCCTGTCCTCGTCCTGCCCGGCAGCCTCACCCGAGGTTCCCTCAACTTCCGGTTCTGCTTGGTCCACGCCGCTGCTCCACGAGTAACGTCTCTTCAGCTCGCCTGAAAATTTATTCCATCTCAGTAATGCGATACGATAGAATCTAATTAATATAATTCAGTGTATATAGCGCGGACCGAAAGTCCATCACGAGACCTAATTCGTAGAATCGTTCGACTAATTAAGATAATTGGAACTCGATTTGCGGAGATCCTTGGACTGTGAAAGCAAACAAATGGAATTGGCTTAATTAATTTGATTGACTTGAGAAGATTAAACAATCGGTTAGGGGAAAAATTTAGGTTAACAGATATCCTATAGATTTCATTGGTGGTCGAGAATTATCCTTTGCAATTAATGGCGAGCAACATACAGCAAGATTCCGCTAATGCGTCAGTCAGGAAATCACGAGGTTCATAACAGAACACGCATGTCGCGTTGTAAGAAGAGAAATCTAAAGGAAAAATCTTCCTCTAAAGTTTCTCACTGCTTTTTGTTCGTCTTCTGCATGACTAAACGCGGTAAATCGTCAGTTAGATAGCCGTAGTGACAATTCTAATGACGTTTAAATCCTTCATTCCGCTCGTATTAATTAAGACAACTATTTTCCCCCTCTCTCTTATTTCTTTTCTCCTTTTTTCTTAGTGTCCCTCCTTTTTTTCTATTCATCGGACTCGCTTCATCTGATATTCCAGTAGATAATTCCTTCCGTCATGATGCCTAATTATACAAATCCTTCCCATTCCGAGAAGCAACTCTGCAGGATCTATGCGTTCATTTTAATTAATTCCTCGTCCTTGAACTTATGGAGAGATGCAGAGAGATGCAATCGTAACGTTTAGATTTATATGACTTTTAGCTACTATTTTGGAATTGTCTCTGCAGGTGCGAAAGATAAGAAAGGGGGGAGGGAAGAAGGAGAGGAGTTGGCGTAGGGGGAGGGGGTAATGGAGAGGAGTCAGCCCCGAGGATAAACACAGTATTCCCCTCGTGACTTATGGGATTCGATCAGGTACAGGGGGCGAGCATTCTACCTACAAATTTACTCGTTTACTCGCTTCGTGGAATGCCAACGGCTCTCTCACGGACAGCAACAGAAATAAGAACAACGCCAGCTTCTTCAAATGCAACTCAAAGGGGAACCTCCAAACTATATATTCCTAAACCCACTTCTATTATTCCATTCATCCTACCTGTTATTGTTATCAAAATTTTTCCTTCGTACGGAATCGATGGAATAAAAAACCTGCAATATTCATGAGGATAATTAATTTGTATCTTATTGTTTAAGTATACACGAATATTAAATGTGAAATTTTCTTCCGATCGCAAAGATAAATGTAGATTTTAATGGACAGTAGTTACCATCGAATGAGGATAAGTCTGACGTGTATAAATATATCGAGTGAGATCAAGCAGGAAGATAAGTTTTCTATTGGCGATAAATCTAGTTTTTCTTGAATCCAAATGTAATCTCGCGGGAACTCATTAACATTTAACGTATAATCACCGTCGGATTAGATTAAGTGTGCTTGAAAAGTTGACTTTTCACATTTTTCTCTTGACCAGTCTGGAACATTCGCTTATCTCCAATTTATCCATAAGCTTATGTGCTGCGCCCCCCATGCCTTTGTTCCCATTCCCAGAAGCAGATGTATGGATATTACCAATGAAAGCCGGGTCCGATGTTGTTTATCAACACTCACATTTCGAAGAAAAAATGAAAACACGTTTCAACTGCAAAAGAGAAACTTTCTCAAAACACAGACAGTACCAAAAAGGTTTTTCCAGCTGATTTCAGATTGTGTGAAGTAAATACCGTCGTGTGTAATTCTTTAAATAATATAAAAAGAAAGATTGAGATTTGGTAGAGGCTCACCGTGGAGCTGCTCTGACTAGACTAAATGTGGGACTGGGAAGTAGGAACGTGTTTGTTCGATCTAGAAGACCTCGAGTGGCTCGAGTGAATCCTAGCGGGGGTGAAAGGGGCTGGTGGGGGTTGGGTGAAGAGAAACCCATTCGCGCGGGGGTGATAAGGGAAGGGGAGGAGAACCGATTGGCCGGTGGTTCCCGCGAAAACCATCCGGCCAATCACCATCACTGCCTCCCGTAATTGTTGGGTACCTCGCGATATTCGCAAAAAACCTTTTGCGTTCTTTTACCTCCTCCCATTCTTCTCCTTACTTCCATTCGTACCCCCTCTCTACCCCCCTGCATCAAGAGATCACCTCATTTTTTAAATAAATCAAGAAAAAAACAAATGCTACGAAAGAGGCTACAAATTTATTTCTTAAAGTTCTGATAAAATTTGTTCTCAATCGTTACCAAGGTATGGGAAAAGGAGGTCAAAGTTGAAGTAAAGTACTGTGAAGTGTGTTGCTTTTGAATGGGGTGGGAGGAGGGATGGAGGGGAAAGGGATAAAGGTTACTTTGTGGCGGTTCAGGGTCACTTTACCGGTAACGTAAACGTAAATCACGCGAGTGTGAGTGGGCGGGCATCGCAAACGCGAGCTATAAATTTCATTCGCGTATGCAGCTTCATCCTCGACCAACTGAGATCCTAACGATTTCACGAAAAATTCTCCCACCCCGGGAAAAGCCGCTTGAAGTTGCCGCTGGTTTTCCACTAGTGGACCAATGAAAACGCTCCATTCCTAGGGAATTTCTTTTTCTTTTTGCCGTGATTATTTTCCCTTTATCTATCTTTCCCTTCGCGAGCAGCGTAAATTTTGATTAAGCGAGGCATTCGAAATTTTTATCGAGCACTTTGCCTGTTCCGAGGATTTAAGATCCAGGCAGAGAGCGTGTAATGGTGATTGAATGCGGCTAATGGTCTTTGGTAGAACGTGGAGAAGGTTATGGGGGTGGGGAAAGAGCCAACAGATATATTCGTGAGACTTCCTCCAATATTTTTTCAAGCTCTGGTACTGTCAAAATCCACGATCCTACCGCGATTACATCGGTAATTGCATAATAGGCCGAAATTATCCTCCTTTACCATGCAGAATCCCACCGTTTTATTAAGTAGAAGCTTGAAAATTCCTTCATGAGCGACCTTTAAAGTCTAGCGAATATTCCATATAAGTGTGTGGATCAAAGAGGTTGAGTTTAATGAAAAATTTGTAGGTTAGAAGTTTCGGGGTGGGCCGACAAAAATTCTTTAGGTTCGTTCTTTGCCCTGAGTTCCCAAGGGGGTCAGAGGTCGCGGAACCCTCCTTTGCCTTATTCCTTCCCCTCCATCTCTCTCTCTCTCTCTCTCTTTCTTTAATGTTTTATTTCTTTCTCCCATCCCGTTCGGAGGAGCGTCCGCCCAGACTCAAACTTGCTTACCTTCTCCCCGAAACAATCTTTAATTCGCGCTTTTGTTCTTCGTGCACTGTGATAACTTCTCAGCTTCTCGCTTCCATTTTCTTTTCGAAAAGTATCTAACGTTCGAAAAAAAAATAGCTGTTCGGCGTATACCATCTGGCGAATATCCGTAGACAGATCAAGCAAACGCCTTTAAGATGAATTAAAGAAGAGGGGAAATCCAACTGGGTCAAGTGGATATATTAATTTGCACATAAATTTACCGACGAAGGACTCAAATTTATATATTTATTATAAAGTCGATAATATGGCTGCGACTGGTTTCCAACGAACGCCTTATGACTCTCGTATTTTAAAGGAACGTGCAAAGTTTACACTGACGCAAATGGCAAATATATTTTATTTACAACTATTCTAAGGGCTAACTTAAAAATATTGATTGAAGTGAATGATGAGTGTTTCACTGGACTTGAAACATGAATTATTTAAATACTGAAAGGTTAGCGTTAATCAGGAAAATACACGAAAAGCGTACGCGTATTAATTATATCGTCGTGGTAGGATAATTGGTAATGGGGAGGTTTTAGGACCGCCTCCCATCTTAATCTGAATAGAGGAAGGTATACACGCGTGGACACGCGGGCCTCACGCTCGCGTATTAATTACAATCATTTCCCGCCACTTACTCCCCGGAGAGATTCAAATTATAGATATCCAGAACTAAAGAAGAAAAAAGAAAGAGAGAGAGACCTGATTACAGGGGTCGGGTTTGTCAGGAATCGGATTTACGTCTCGTTAATTTTTTGGCTCACAAGTCAATCTGATCCATAGATCATAAAAATCTTCCAATCAATTTTGATTGTAATATTCAGTAATATAGGAAAAAAAAGCTCACCTCCTCAAATTCGATCGGTAAGAAACTTTTATCGGTCGATAAGAAAGATTTTCGACGATTTTATCGACGGAGAACGGACAAAAAATTAAACCCTTTTGACACACGATGATCGATCTAGGAGAAGAGCCTAAGAACGATTTATGATGCAGGTTGAAAACCAAGGTCATTTTGCGATTTGCTAGAACGCCCATCTATGATCTATCGTATAAGTGGCTGGTTAGGAATCGCTGTTCTTGCTCGTTTATCATTCGGACTCGCATCTTCAATGTTGCCGAAGCCTAAAAGCTCCATCGCTATACGAGTATCGTGAAGTCCTCTCTTGTATTTTGCTTTTGAATAATTTATCACGATCGATGATAGGAGATAAAAAGACACTTTTCCGGTCTCGAAATACTTGAATAGAAACTGCGATGAATCTAGCTTTATTTAAATGGGTTAAACGGTTTCTTCTCCTACGATGACTACGTCAATTCTAAAAAGAAAAAATCATGTCGATAAAACAGACACGAAAGCTGTATAACAGTTATATCAACTTACTTTTCAATTTAATGATTAATTCATTAAAAATTCTATACATGTGTTATCAGATGTATTTTATATTACCCTTCCTATCTCACGGTGAATCACTTCCTGTTTAATATTCTAATGAAATCTCAACTGAACCATCGATCTCCTCTTTACGCTTCACAAACTGGGTCGATGAAAAAGAGGAATCATAGAGCGTTACAAATTGCGCATGCAGCACTCCTCAACGTCTGAACATTGTTTTCCTTTCTACTTATGTGAAATCGTACTTATCGACAGAGCAAAACTCTTCCTTTAGCATAATAATATAATGGTTAGTATATCTTTTGTGTGTGCTTAGGGATCGAAAACTATGTTACGAGTGTTTGTGAACGTTTTAATAGGCCTTACGCACTTTTGGCCAGAGAACGAAAGGATTACAGGGTTGAAGCCGAGTTCGCGTGCCGTGGCGTGGGAAAAGAAACGTTCTGCGTTCATTTTGAAGCCGCGAATTAGCTCTTTTTTGTTTCTCGCGCTTTTCGACGATGAAATTACCCTCTCAGTCTCGGGTTACACGTATGCAGCTCCTTCATGGGACGAGTCAATGTTTATCATTTTTTCATCAGGAATCTCTAGGGTAATTTCATTCTTCTCTGGTGGACATAATAAAAAACATTTATTCACTTTCCAAACTTATCTTGCAATTTAATCAAATAAAAAAGATTGTTATTGCTTCTAAAGAGGACTTTACACTTTATTTAAGGAGCCATTCAAAATCATTAATAGGACTATAATTCTTACGGGAGAGACAGTTAAGCCGCTTAATTTAATTCACTTATTCTGCATCAGAGCTGAATATGTATCCTCTCTTATTTTCCTTATTAACGAGTGGCTTTATTCGTTCACCAAATCCAAAATTAGTGCCTCAATTAATACGGCTTTCTCCTTCAACTGGAGGTCTCTTAGAAATACCGTGAGACGTATACTATAGCGGGAAGTTATGTCTACACAATCGAATAACATAATTATTAAAAGCTTTGGTTAAAAGTTTAATCAGATAAATTGGCTTATAGATTGGAAAATATTTGGAATTCCACAGTTGAGCGTAAAAACGATTTTTATGAGAAATGTGGAGGGAGAGGGGTCACGTGGTATGACCTTAAAAAAGTATCCTCCTCAAAGGGCTCGGCACCGCTTAATTATCATGCTAATTAGCCAGTCGCAAACGACGTGCAAGAAGCCCCTCTCTTTATCTTCCTTCCTTTATCTTGAATGCTGAGCACGATTCGAGCACGCAGTCAATTATTTGATTAACGCAAGAACCCTGTTAACAGTTTGTTTAATATTTATGCCTTCCAAATTTTTCCCTAACCTAAAAATATTTAATTTTTCAACGGAAATCGCTTTTTTTCATTAAAATTAAATGTTTATAAAAAGAAAATTAATGGACTTAGCTCACCTTGGTGACTGTGACGACAAAGCCTGGCTAGCATGTTTGTGAAATACCTAACCTGAAAACAAAGATGTGTATGAATAAAGTGACGAGAATCGAAATGACAGCGTCGATTTAAAGAGTGCTTAAAGATTGCGGAGGTCAGGATCAATTTCTGAGAGAATATAGGTGGAGGAAGGCGTCCTTGCCCGAAGCGAACAGGTTACGTCAAATAGACCCTAACCAGCTTTCGGGTTCGCACGGCCTCTAAATGCCTTTTTCATCCTCCTTCCGCCTAACCTATCATTCCCATCCATTTCCGGGAGCCAAAGAACATCTCGTTTCCCCCCATTCCATTCTAGTCTCATTTTATTCTAGCATTAAATTCCGTTCAGGTTATGTCATTTCATTCAGTCAATTTGACTGCAGAAATATCACTTCTCTTCTTTTTTCTCTCCTTTTGTTGGTTTGCTCATCTTGCAGGTGAGGTTAGGTTACGGCACGAAACGAAACGTGACCGCACTGAGCACTCGGCAAATAGTATATCTCAACATTCTCAACTGCCTGGACACCGGATACTGGCACCGCTGCTTTTACACCGGAAGTGGCCCTTCGAAACCCCCAAGATCAACGACTTTTATGATTTTTTAATATTTTTCAACACAAACCATCTTTTCCTCTACTCTCAAAAGCTAATATTTTATGTTAGAAGATCTGTGGCTTAAAAATGGCAATTGCAAAGAGAGAAGAAACATCTTCGCGGAGTCCGATCAATCTCAGTCAGGTTCATCGGCCAACAAAGAACCGGATTTGCGTTTAAAGAAAAAATAAGGAAACAGAAAGTGGACCCCTCCTCCGCTTTATGTACGCGTCCTCAGAGAGCTTGTCAATTTTTTCTCCTGTTTCTTTATTGCAAAATTACGCTGGAAAATTTAATTAAGACCTTCAGAAGAAAATAACGGAGAAGACTAGTTTACTGGACTTGGTTCATTAACATATGATTCTTTATATCTGTATATATTTGCAAAGGTCGCCCAGTTGCTCAAACTACTTCTCTTATCCCCCCCCCCCCCCCCACTCTTTCCTCTTATTTTACTATTTATTACCATAGTCACAACCCGCTTTAATTTTATTTTATTTAGAAGACTCCTATCTGCTCTAGCGATTCGCAAAAAACGTCTGTTTCCCATTTAAACGATTTAAACTTATACAAACGGCTGATCATTTTTATTTAGTATTTTTGGCTCGAAATTTTTCAATAATATTTTTTCCAACAGCAATGGAAAAATTAATGGCGACCGTCGAGACTTATCCGGGATAACCGGAAGTGGTCGGTACTGGTACCGCATGAGGTTTTTTGATTTTATGACACGTGTTTATCTCGAGATTATGCCAATAACTTCTCGGTAAATGCACTTAACGTAAATTGGACGAGTGCCAGGGTCCCATTCTAACCAAAGTCATTATTTTCCTCGCTTTAATTAGTTTTTCTTTTCCTCTCTCAACCACTCTTTAAAAACGTCATAATTCTTATTCATTCTTCGTCTTTCATTCTCTATGTTTATGCTATTGTTTAAAAAAATGTTGATTCGCAAGTTACAATTTAATTGGAATTGCATTAATACATTTCTAAACAGGCCACTTACTTGTTTAACCGTTACAACCAGCTCCAGTGATGCTCATAGCACACTCAATCTTCTCTCTCTTTCTCTCTCTCAAAGCTCTCTCTCTCTCTCTCCTCTCTTATAACTCCTCGCAAAGTGGTCCCTTCAAGATTTATGTTACCTATCATTTTCCACATCGATTATAATGAAATTCTCGCTGAATTAACACTCCTCGAACAAACCCCCTGATTACATTCCTCTATGAACAATTTTTATTTGTTTACATACTATACTAGTCGATAAAGAGAAAATTCCAAATCTGTGTATCTTTATTGTAAAGATATGAATTACATGGATTTAATGATCACATTTGTTAATTTAAGGAGGTGCAATTTATGGATGATTTTGATTTAATTCGCGAGTAATGACCTTAAGGCTCGTTGAGGTCATGAAGGGACCCCTTGGCGGTCTTCGTGGAGAACCCGCGTGGACGTAATCCGCGTAGTTGACGATGCGGGCGTAATAAGACTGCTTGCTGACGGCGGTAGCAGCGATTCGTGGCCGCTCAAGGCGATGGCAGCAGCTTGGGAGCCCTCCCCCACCTTTAGGAACTCCCCCGGGCACTCTTCCTGTTTTTTTCCTCTTGCATTGCCACGCTCCTTGCTTCAGCAAGACCCAGGGCCTCCAGTCAATCCAATCCCGCCAGGGGTCCCCACGTAACGGCCTCTCGATGATAACTTCTTACTGAATCGATAAAGAAATTTCCTCCTAGTCGAATCGATTAATAAAACGTTTCGAACATTTTCAATTAATCGATAAAAGAGTTATCAATATTCCACTTTGGTCATCATGTACCAAATGGTACACCCAGCTTTTTCAATTTTTTTAATAAATCTTGTTTGATAATCAATGCTTTCTCTATGCACTCCATGAGAACTTCTATTGGAGCTTCAGAAGAAGGAGGCATTCCCTCCAAATGATAAAGATAAACCTGGCCAGCGATGTCGGCAGCTACCAGCTGATTGCCATTGGCAGTGAAAGAAATTTTTGTTAGAATTGCATCGCTCTGGGATTTTGTGACGGATACAGGTTCGTAGACTTTTCTTCTTAGGTCCCAAATCGAAATTTCATTATTAGCGATAGTGGCGATTATAGCTGGATCTGTTGGTGACCATGTAGCACACCTAACACAAGCCATGACAGTGGACAAATTAATAAGGGGCTCTGTAAGACCATCTGCCCAAATTCTTGTGCACCAATCAGCACCACAAGTAAGAAATATTTTGGGACAGAATGGAGAAAATTCCATGGAGTACAAAAGACCATCATGGGCTAGAAAGCTATCAATGTGATGGTGGAGATAATTAGTAGAGCATCTATGAATGCAACCTTCATCCGATGCGACAAAATAAAAATTACTCTTAGGATGTTTGCAAAGCAATACAGCACCAGGATTTACACAGATTGGGACATCCTGCCTTTTGCAGGGCTCTATCCTATTGATTCCTGGTATCTTTCCTTCTACTCTTTTGATTCTCATGATTTCAGTTGCCAGAAAATCCTCTCCACCTCTGAAATGATAAACTCCACCATTCTGATTACTTGTGTAAAGCTGTTCGTGGTAGCCAAATTGTTCATCTCCTGGCCACCACTGAACCTGCCAATGGGGTCCCGCAGTAGGTGCATCTTCTCTGTTACTCACTCTTATAATGTTTGTAATTTCACTACTGACATCTAAAACTTTTACAGTTCCATTGTAAAATCCAATTCCCAATAAGTTTGTTCTTGTTTTACTCCAATCCAAATCTGAAATACTACTTGGAAATACAAATTTTCTACCTGGCTCACTTGGGTTTTTCATGCACCAAATCAGTACAACACCAGTCATTCTCTCTGCAAACTCTTCATGGCTGTATGCAACAGCCAGAAGATCTACATTGCTATAACTCCATCTCAAGGATACAACAGGCATATCCTTAACAAAATCACAAGAATGCTCCCACAATAAATTTAAATTATATGTGAATCCTGAGTCTAAGTTGTTAGGATCCTGTTTTATTATTCCTTTAAACATTTTTTGTGGAGTTATATATAGATTGCTTGCTATTATGCGTTCCACAACTCGTACAATGTTCTTAAAAGAGTCTTGTTGACCAATCTCAGACAACTGATCCTCATAGCTTTTGCCTTGATTAGTGTTTAACAATCTGTATTCCTAAAAAATGACTGGTTTTTAAGGGATAATGGTAAAAATTTAATGATAAATATTTAATATTTACCTGAGGTTTTTCATCTTTTTGATATTCAATTTGCAACCCATTAACCTCAATTAACATTTCTGGATGCTCGTAGGTATCGTATATAATCCAATTGTTGACCAAAGTGCCTTGGTTCTTTCTAATTTTTTGGGGCAAATATGTACCACGCGTTTTGGTCAACGGCTGAATCGTCTGAGTTTCAGAGTCCACCAATTTCCTTAAAGATCCAGGGCCGATTGTGATATAATCGTATCTCTCATTTTCTTCCTTTATCATTATTCCTTCAGGTGTATGTAGATCTGCGATAAGCTGTGGAAGTTCGAATAAAATCATTGTGTCGGTTTCCGTTAAGGTTATGTTAACCGTGGGTGGGGGTTGGTGGAAAATGTCCTCCTCCCTAAAAATAAAATAGTTTTTAAAGATACGAAAAAAATGGCAAAACATTTATAATTACAGATCGAAATAAAATTCTGATGGTGGTTTTTCGTCATCATTGATAGGAATATCATCGATTTGGGTGCTAAAAAAACTTTCTGTAGGGAGATCCTCCCCAGATTGAATCCCAATTACAATAGAAGACGATCTTGACAAACTTATAGAGCTCATTTTAAAAACAGGATGTGATACAGTGTGGGTCAGTGGCGGCTGATTGTTGCCATGGAGACTATTGTTGCTTAACTGAATCAATCCTATGTTTTCAAGAGCGGTCAGTTCGGAATCCATAATGCTTTCAAAAATGTCGTGATTTAAAGGTTTTGGTGTTACGTCCATATCATTTTCAATTACTCGCAAACTCTGTCGTTTCCGCAGGATCTCCGACGTTATGTTTCTCAACGGTACCGCTTTACGACTATGTCCTGTTAATTCCTGGTGAGTTATTAAATTGGAGGAACCAATACTGGATTCGCGTGAAACTAATTTTCGCGGCAAATTATTTTCCTTCATTATTATAGTTGTCCAGTCAATTTTTTAATCTTTGAAATCTTTTTCTATAAACACACAGTTATTGTTAGATGGTACATTGTAACTGAACTAAATGCGAAAGGGCCGAATGTTTGATCAATTTACCCCTGTTCCTATGGAGATTAAAATTTTTTTGCTGAAAACGGCCGATGACGTCATAACGCACCTGTTGCTTTATAGGAATAAAGGGGGGGGGGGGGTGGCGACCGAAACGTTTATCATTGGTAGCTGAGAGAGGGCAGCGCACGCCATTACCGACTCGCGAATGATTGTGTTACTCGATCGGTAACAGCACTTCCCGTAAACCCCCCTATATACTACGTTAATCAGCTAATCTTCTTCTAGAAAGATAATAATTATTTCACGAATCCCGTCAGAGCTCTCAAAAGGCCACGTAAGGAAAATAAAACGCATATGTTGTCATTGTGATCGTCTCGTAAAAGAGTTTTAAATTGATAAGTTTACCTTGCGATTGACGAGATACCATCATTGGCAGCCAGTTGACATCCTGTTGTCGTAAAATCATGAAAATCATCTCTGCTAACTTGCGCAATTTTTTCGGGGTTTGACCAAAAAGTTTTTTGGGATCTCGTGTCAAAGGAAATTGTCACGGCTCGTTCGAAAACATTAAAGTGAGTAATGTGAAATTGCCAATTATTCATTTAACTCGATAAGGCTATTGACTGTATTTTATATTATACACGTTTCGGAAAGAACTCTTATCTAGAGCAACGCAATTGACAATTGACACTAGCCTGAAATTATTTGGTAATTGCTATTCCAATCTTCCAAGACTGGCATTTAATTCCGTTTGTATTGGTATAAGGAAAGAATCAATTGCAATGATATCTTTTTGTACTATTTTGTTCCCCTTGCTTTATCCTTATATGTCTTGTTATCAAACTTGGCCTTGGACCCTAACAATTGGAGTCTGCATCCTGGAAAAACGAAATATGTTGCCAATTGAGGAATTTATTGGGTCTTAGAAAAGTTAACCTTTGACCTTGTTTTTGAGAAATGATTATTTGATACAAGGAAATTCTTAGTATTGACCAATTTATATGATTTCAGTGGACAATATTTTAATAGTTTCTGCTTTCTTATCATAGATTTGGAATTATTTTGTTTGCATAAACCAAAAACATCTAAGCCCCTTTCCCATGAGCTATAACAAAGCTATTATCATATTATATGTTTTTGTTTATTAGTTTGCAGGTTTATTTATGACATGAATATGGCAAAGGAGCAGGCAGGACCATCTAGATCATCTGGGACAACTGAAGAGAAAGAAAAGGATGACCGAATGTTTGAATGCAATATTTGTCTAGATACTGCAAAAGATGCAGTTGTCAGTATGTGCGGACATTTGTTTTGGTATGTGAAGTGTTTTCCTACATTTTCTATATATCATATTTTTAATAATTTATCTGTTTAATAGCTGGCCATGTCTTCACCAATGGCTAGAAACAAGACCTACCAAGCAGGTTTGTCCAGTTTGCAAGGCTGCCATCAGTAAAGAAAAAGTTATCCCACTGTATGGAAGGGGAGCAACCAAGCATGAAGATCCTAGGTAAAATAAAATTTCAAAAATATAAATGTGTTAGAATTTTAAACGAATATTACCATTTATCTTAATCATTTTTTAGAAATAACGTACCACCACGTCCACCTGGTCAAAGGTCTGAACATGAGCCAAATGTAGGATTTCCAGGTTTTGGATTTGGAGATGGTTCATACCTATCATTTGGCATAGGTACATTTCCATTTGCATTCTTCACTTCAACTTTCAATTTACATCCGGAAGCTAGACCTACCACAGGTAAGTTTAAAAATATTTATTTTGAAGTCATGAAACTTAACAAGCTAAATTTTCCAGCCGCTAGAGGTACTGCTCAGTACGAGGAGGAACAGTTTCTCTCAAAGGTGTTTCTCTGGATGGCATTAATATTCATCTGTTGGCTGTTGGTGGCATAACATTCTTCACAGATTGCTCATTGCTCCAAAACATGTAATCGTACCCTTCTATGCAAGCAGTCTATACATGTATCAATACATCAAACTTTTCCCATTCTAAGTATTCTTTTTTAATAATTTTTGTCACTGTTTCCCTGCTTGTATGTTATAAAGATAGTTACTACACAAACAATAGTATGTCACATCTCTACAATTTTAAAGTTTGAAAATTAACACCTGAGAAATAAGATTTTAATATGCAAGCAGGATAAATTTTGATTTTGGTTTTGGATGCTATGTTATAAACATGTATATATTCTACCTAAAGTAAGCTGCTCTTAGTGTATAAAAAATAATATCTTAAGTTTCGTCAAAATAAGTTTGTCAGATAATCAAAGCTTGCACAGTTCACACAGAACTGTATATTTCAACAGTGTATATATTTTAGACATTAAGTTAAATTACTTTTATGAATATATAGTATATGGTAATTTATGTCGTCTAATAACATGTAATATTGTAACATATATTATCACGTGTGGGGCTTTATAGTCGGACGATAATTTGTAGAATAAAAGTTCTCATTATGAGATGAAAGACTTTTTAAAAGTGACAAATCTCTAATTGAGTTGGTTCGTTTAATGCTTTTGAAATTTTTGTTTTGACGTGTATAAAATAAACGATTTGTCTTTTAAGAATATCCACTTACATTCCGGAAAAAAGGATCAATTTATCATAAGACTAAACAGTCAAGTTGCTTCTACAAACTTTATATTATGTATTATACATTGGTTTAAAAAAAACTTTAGGTATAATAAATTATATAACACAGAACGTTATTTTCTTTGTTTAACTTGATAAAGATAATGGCTAATATTAGCGTTTATGGAGTATTATTTATGATACAATACAAAGTACTACTGTAGGTTATTAAATAATATTATTTCATAGATATATTAGAGCACTATAATTATGATAGATTTATCATTAATAGGAATTGCTTCTACATGAATACAAGAAAATGACGAAAACCAATTTAGAAAAAGTGACTTTAGGTCAGTCTATTTGTATATGTTAAACAACGCAGTTTAAACATTGCCAGAAACATATTTTTTTATTAATTTTTAGAGGTCCAAACTAGTCCGAAGTTGCTACACGTGGCCAACAACAATGGTAACAAACTCTCAGTTTGCATTGATCATAGACTGCATTCCGAGTCATGCATATTCGCGCTTAACACGCGCTCAAATTCTATGACATACAAACGTAATGTAAATTATATGCTGCACTTTATACGCGATTCAGAATGCAACCATATAGACTACAATCGCTACAATATTTGTATAACTTATATTTGAAAAAATTGGTAAATTTGTATGAAAAAATGTGCTGGTCCTCTACAGGTAATTACAACTGTTTCAAACAAGAGCGTTTTTTTAAATTTGTTATTAATTTTTCAAATAAAACTTGATATACAGATTCTGCCACTTCATACGCCCTTGAGTATAGATGCAAGACGTGAATTTCCATAAATATAAGAGATGTACAAGCTTTTTATATAACTTATTATAGTCTCATATATATGTATTCATAGAAGCCTTAAGTATAATGTTAATATCTTTAATAACTGCTGACTTAAATATAAATGTTTTCTTAAGTCCATGATTCGGGGCGTTTTAAAAGCGGACCCTCAATATGTATAAAATATAAGAAATAATTATGCCCACAAACTTCTGAGACAAGTTCGACGATAACGAAGGCAGATACTACTTTTTACCTACTTTATTTTAATTGCAAATAATTGTCAAATTTGTAGAATAATTTTTAAATCGTAGCACTTAATGAAAAAAAATCTCTTGCTAAATTTCTGATACATGACCCTAGTAAATTGACTGACGTAAAATAACTTTTTGTTTAAATAGTTGTCATTCATTAGTCTGAAATGTATGTAACATTTGAATGCATCTACTTATTTTTACCCTCAAATATATTGAATATTGAAAGAGAGAGAGAGAGAGAAGAAACTGTATGAAGTAGTACTTTTATTTTGGTAGAAGAGTGATAAGAATATTACTCTATGCAATGTTCAGATTTTTTATGAAATTGCTTTTAAAGTAGCTCAAGCACACTATAATCAACAAGAAAGTTGCATCAAGTGTCTAGTGATTATATCACAGATTGTAGCTCCAAGGAGAAAAGCAAGTATGTTTCCTTTTCTACTTATTAATGAAAAGCTGACTTGTGCATTCATAGAGTGGTAGGTAATTTGTGCAATCTTTGAAAAATACATATATGTTTTAAATTTCAGAAGTTATTAAACATGATTTTTCTATAAGATTTGTATCTTTCTTATAATAAAAAGATGTGCTTGAAATTAATAAGTATAAACCCTGTATAAGGCCATCAGATTACAATTAAGTATAATTTGCTTGATAAATAATAATAAAAATAAAATTATGATAAAAATACTAAGAAACCAGTATATTTTTAAAAATCAACATTTTCTTGTCATAATTTTAAATTATGACTTTTTTAAATTTCATCTTTGGTGGTTCTTTCTTTTTTCTTAAAACCTTTAGATACTAGCAATTCATTACACTCCTCCCTAGTCAATCTGGAGAGCTGCAATCTTTCCACTTCCTAAAATGTTATTAGAGAATTATAAACTTGTCACATTTATTAATTAAGATTGCTCACCTCATCATTATTATTGAATAGCACTAATTCTGGGACAGCACCTTGTATATGTTTAAACTCTACATTTTCACTGCAGTTTTTGTTGAAGAAAATATGAAATAAGTGAAACATAATACTTATAAATATAATAAATTAAAAGGATACTAATCAGGCAGGTCTTGAAAAATAAATTGTTTGACATCTGGTAGACGGTTAAGGGAGCAACCACTACAACTCTGAAATATTTTGATTTAGTATTAGATGTTAAAAGCTAAAAGTATCATTTAAGACACATTTTTGTTATTAAAAAAAATTTTTTACCTCCACTCTGGCAGACGAATAATAATTTTTACTAGTGTTTCCTTCATAAATCACAGTGATTAACAATAAAATAAAAGGAACTGTTATTGACTTATGTGCCATTTTAAATCTAATTAATTTCAATTTATGCAAAATAACAGTTTATTAGACTCTTCTAAAAAAATTGATTTCAAAGTTAGATTTAGAATTTTTAGAAATCAAATACCGAATATAATACGTTTTCAAAAACTTTATTTATTGACGGACGTTAAGATTCGAGTGAATAGTAATAAAATGCAATAAAATGTCTTTAACGGTTACTTTCGCACTTTATTTGTGCCCTATCTTATTATTTAAAGTTCTCTGTACAGTTCTTGTATGCAGTATGTATGTACATAGTACGTGCACAGAATAGGTTGAGGTTAATTGTTATTCCCTGGTGTGTGTTCGTGTTCTGCTGTAGTGTAGTGATGCGATTAGCGATTAAAAATAAAATCTCAAAAAAGAATTTTTGAGGAACATGGAATTCATGGAAACTATTCACAAATTTTGCTATAGTTTACACGGCACTTCTTGTATTATGTAATGGGCGTCCACAACCACAACCCTTCACTTTATTCTTTTTTTATACTTTTGTTAAAAATAAGCCTTAACGGGATCCCTCAAGCCCTCTGTAGCCAACATTACGGAACAAAAAACGAAGGAGAAGTGTCCAGCGCTATTTTTCAACCGATTTCAATGTTTTTGGGCTTGTTGGAGTCGTTAGGACTCGCACCGTGTCATACATAAAGCCGTATTTTCCAAAAAACGTAAAAAAATAAAATTGTTTAAAAAATCGCATTAATAATATTTAAACGCAAAACAAATCGAAAAATCGGGCTTCTTTATGACGAGGTGCCAGACCAAACGATTCCAACAAGCCCAAAAACATTGAAATCGGTTGAGAAATAGAGCCTACCATTGTCCCGCGTTTTTGAGGTGGACGAAAACCAAAAATTTTTAGAAAGAAAGCTAGGCTTCCTCCCCTCTCGCGGCTCACGCTAACGTGTTCCCCCACTCCAGCATCGAAACTTACTGCAAAGCTTTCCTCATATTTACGCTATTCCCCTATCTGTAGCTATACACATATAAATACCGCTAAAATAATGTTGAGAACATTTCATTTCGCCGATATAATGAAATTGCTAAAAATGCAATTATCATTTTGAAATAAAATTGTAGAAAAGGAGATTTCGTAATGCTTGAAATATAAGGCATACGGCGAAACGCGGGACAATGGTACATGCGTATTTCTCAATAGAATTTCATGAGACTAGTCATAACTAAAGCCATTCTTCATGTAGATTGTCCTAAAGAGCTCGCATTTTCGATAAAGCTTATAGTTTTCCAGTTATGAGCGATTGAGGATGGACGTGCGCAACAGCTGATCTAAGCGGGAGAGGAAATATGTATTTGTGCGCCGTGCAACTTCAATCGTTCATAGCTGAAAAACTATAAGCTTTACCGAAAATGCGAGCTCTTTAGGACAATCTACATGAAGAATGGCTTTAATTATTACTAGTTTCATCAAATTATGTTGAAAAATACGACTTTACCATTGTCCCGCGTTTCGCCGTATGCCCTATATTTCAAGCATTACGAAATCTCCTTTTCTACAATTTTATTTCAAAATGATAATTGCATTTTTAGCAATTTCATTATATCGGAAAGATGAAATGTTCTCAACATTATTTTAGCAGTATTTATATATGTATAGCTACAGATAGGAGAATAGCGTAAATATGAGGAAAGCTTTGCAGTAAGTTTCGATGCTGGAGTGGGGGAACACGTTAGCGTGAGCCGCGAGAGGGGAGGAAGCCTAGCTTTCTTTCTAAAAATTTTTGGTTTTCGTCCACCTCAAAAACGCGGGACAATGGTACGGCTCTATTTCTCAACCGATTTCAATGTTTTTGGGCTCGTTGGAATCGTTAGGTTTGGCACCTCGTCATAAAGAAGCTCGATTTTTCAATTTGTTTTGCGTTTAAATATTATTAATGCAAATTTTTAAACAATTTTATTTTTTTTACGTTTTTTGGAAAATACTGCTTTATTTATGACACGGTGCGAGTCCTAACAATTCCAACAAGCCAAAAAACATTGAAATCGGTCGAAAAATAGCGCTGGACAATTCTCTCTCGTTTTTCGTTCCGTAATGTTGGCTACAGAGGGCTTGAGGGATCCCGTTAAGTTTGGAATTATATTTAAATAAAAATTAAAAAATGTAGTAAAATTGGTAAGCAATCGTCGCCCTACTCTTACATTCTTACGCAATTATAATATATAAAACACCATTGCAAATGTTTGTTAAGAAAGAAAAGATTCTTTTTGAAAATATGCCTTTAGATATAACTTCAATTAAACTGTAGTACTTTTTAAGAAACTGTAGACAAGTGAAGCAGACTGAAGCCACTGAAGGGATGTTGCCTGACAGAGTGAAAAAGCTGAAAGTGCATGCGTGAGTAATCTCCATCTTTATCTCTGTTTCTCAAGTAGATGCCATCAGTGAATGTAACATTGCAAATGCACCATTTGGCAATCGTGGGAGAATGGCAAACAATAAGAGAGTTTTATCTACTGTGCAAAAGTGAATAAGCGAAGTGAACGAATGACAGCTGTAAGACAGTAAGTTTTATTCATATAAATTTACCTTTGGCTACCATACACACCAAAATATTTTTATTCCTTTCCCAATGATAATGCTAAAAAATATTTTGTAAACATACAGTTTATCATGTGTTTCTTTTCCAAATCAATTTTCCTTGATCAGTTTTGTTGAGCTTGATAAATTCCAGTCCCATTGCATCACCAGACGTAAGATTTGCTCTCATTGAGCCACAAAGATGAGTCATATTTAGTGACCCCCAACACATCAAAATATTCCTATTTTATTTTTTAATTTATTAACATACTGTTAAGCAATTTATAAATATCAATTTAATTGTTTCTTACAGGTTTACATGGAGATAGTACAAGCTATTTAAAGTTTACTGTGCTTTTTTGGAAAAAAGCATCAGATGATACCATAATGGTATAAAATTAATAAGAGATTTGTACTGATAGAACATAATTAAATCTGGTTGAAACGATAAAATGCCTGTCAATTTAATTAATAATGGGACAGCATTTTGCTAGTCTCAGAGAATTTTTCAGAATGGATGGGGAAAAACAACTTACTGAAATATGTACTAATAGTAATCAAAGGCCCAGCCTAGATTTGGTGAATATTGATGACATAGAAAATCTGCAGGATCTTGAAGCTAATGGAAATGTACCTGCTTTAAACTCTAATGTACTTCCAAATAGAAATGGAAAGTTGGAAAGAAACCTAGACAACGATCATTTAAATTTAGATGTAGATAATCATAATTCAAGATTTGAATCCTTGTATAGTCAACCTGTGGAGAATCAGGATATTAAGCAAATTTGTAGTAATGGAAATATTAACAGTTCTGAATCATTTGCTCAGCAAGAAAATTGTGGAAGCTCTGGAGGTAGCAATAGCAGTGGTAGCTCTGATGACAGCCCTTTAAATCCTCCATTAAGAAGATCTTCCAAAACCTTGTCATTTGGCAAAAGAAAATGTGAGAAATATTTTGATTGATGTAGAGATTATAATTTAAAGATTTCATTAATTACCTATGACTTTAATGTTTAGCGAGTAAACAGCGAAGTAAAGACCAAAGTCCAGTATGTAATCACATTGTGTCTTCTAAGAAGAAACGCAGTAACTGGGTGCTGAAATTCAATTGTGCTAAGAGTAAAGGTTCTAAGAATGTGGATATTATTCCTGGTCAAGCAAACAATAGTTCAGATTGCGTTTGCACAGGATACAGAAGAACTGAGGAACATCCTATGGGAGCAGGAGTAGTTTTCAATAGTCAATCAGCACCACAAAGCCCTGTTCTAGGACCACTGCCACCTAGCCCTGTCATAGATTTATCTAAGTTTAACCCTGAAGAATTTCCAATGGAGGTAATGCATTTAACTATAAAGAGTAGTTTTCCTATGTATTTTATTGTGATTATTCCCATTTTGTCAACAGGACTGTGATGAAAGAGCACGTTTACAGCGTGCACGGGAAATGGAAGAGGGAGTTGAACCTCCCCCAGGATATAGGCCTAATTATCCTTCTGGAATTCAGGTTCATCCAAATGGTCTCACGGTCAATAATCTGGCTGCTTTGTTTCAGGCCCATGCTAGCATTCATGCTGCTGCTTTGACAGCTCTTTCTCAGTTAGACTTTACAATAATACCAAATATTGAAAGACCTGCTCATACGCAAGTAAGAAGAGCAAATCATAAATAAAGTCCAATTGAAATTAAAAAAGTCTTCATCTAACAAATTGATAAATAATTCTCTTTTTAGGTTGATTATGTACATTGTTTAGTGCCCGATTTAAGATCCATTACAGCTTGTTCATTTTATTGGGGTAAGATGGATCGTTACGAAGCTGAACGTCTCCTAGAAGGTAAACAGGAAGGCACTTTTCTACTCCGTGATTCTGCTCAGGAGGAGTTTCTATTTTCCGTCAGTTTTCGAAAATACGGCCGCTCCCTCCATGCAAGGATAGAACAATGGAATCACAAATTCAGTTTTGATTCTCATGATCCGGGAGTGTACGCCTCGGAAACGGTATGATCTTAAAATTTCAATCATTGCCATTTGAATTTGTAGAATTGACTTAACTTTAGTTAAAAACTATAAGAATACATTTTATAGGTTTGCGGTTTGATAGAGCATTACAAGGATCCATCCTGTTGTATGTTTTTCGAGCCAATGCTGACGATTCCATTACACCGTAATTTTGCCTTCCCACTTCAGCATTTGTGTCGTGCAGTGATAGCAACAAGAACCACCTATGATGGGATAAACAAGTTAAAATTGCCAAAGATACTTAAAAGCTATCTAAAAGAGTATCATTATAAGCAGAGAGTTAGGGTAAGAAGATTAGACACTGAAAACGACTTACAAACAGATGGACGATCCATATCGTATTTGCCAGTAATCTGAGTACCGTCCTAAGTATTAAAGTTTTTCTCATTGATTTGTCCTCTTCAAATATTTTCCTAATTATATTTTCCAATGCTGAATTTTTAGCCAGATCTTGGTTTTTTACTGAATTAATGCAATATTAGTAGTTAATATATACGTATGTGTTTAGTGACTTATTCACGGTAGCAGAAGCAACAGATATTACTCTAATAGCTCTGTTAAGTTATGATATTGAGTTAATTAATAATAGTCGATTAGTCAAAATTGTAAATAGACTGTAACAAAAGAGCTTAAGATGCACAACTTATCCTTGTATCTGTAAAAACTTTGTGCTGAAATCCAGTCTTTTTCCTTTCTACCAGAAGAATATAGACCTGGGAATAATCGAGTTATTTGGCTTAATGAAATTTTGTTTATCTGAATTGTTGTAACAATCGAAAAACGTATCAGCGAGTGCGAGGATTAGCCTCGCTCAAGTTTAAATCCAAGTGATGTGTTGTCACTTTTGCACAGATTTATAGGAACTCGGTCGTTGATAAGGATCTGGTCTATTATATTATTCCTGTTGTGCCTATTTCTACTGTCGAATATTTACATACTAAGTATGATTATAATTATGTTCGTAATTGTTACGAAAACCTTTTAAGTTACAAAAATTTTTTAAAGTATATTCATATATATTAACAAATCTTAAATTTGTATATTGTTATCTTTAATTAAATTAAGGTGAATAGTGAATTTTTACTCTTCTTTTTTTGGTAACTTTCATACAGCTGATTTATTTCTATTAACACAGTGTAAAATGAAATTGTTAATCGCATTGACTGATGATTAATCGTGTAATCTATCACTCTTAAGGATAAAAATTCAATATTTATTAATTGTATATATTTTACTGATGTATTAATATCTAATATATTAATTGTTTGAAAAACTGTAGTACTAAACAAGAAATTACAGAGTACATTAGATGAAATTTGTAAGAATATTAAACATTTTTTAAAAAATCGTGATGAAGCTTTTGAAAAAATAAATCTCTCTTCTTTATTAACTGTGAACAACATTAACTTATTGTTGGTTATCAGCATTATTGGATTTTCAGTATTATTATTAACACAAATATGGAATGTGAAACAACATTTTTTGTGAGGGATTAGTTGCGTATAAAACGTTGAACTGTAGGCAGTAGCATCTTGTAGTTGAAGAAGAAGAATGATATAAACATAGTAATGAAGAAAATATCTAAATCGTGTTCAGGGAAATAGATATTCATAAATTGTACCTAAAAATAGATTCTCTAACAATATTAGATTTTGTAGCATAATAAAAAATAGTTAATTAAGCATAACCTAAAATTTACTAAAAGTTTTCTGACTATACTATTATTGAAAGGATACGTATAAAGTTTCTTTCCCATTTTTCAACCATGTAAAGTTCTGTAACTAGTGTATATCTGAAGTACCAATATTTTATAAACGATACAAGTTTTTCCATAAAATTTGCCATAATTGAATTTTGGTTTAAAGCGCCAAATAAAAAATTTTCTTGCAACAAGGCACTGGCAGTGGCACAGTAACACTGTCGAAATTTGGTGATACTGTTAATATAATTAATTATTCTTGAATAGGAGCAATAAAGGAATTTACAATTATTAGTCGTTAATGTAAAGCTATAAATAAAAAAATTCAAAAAAATTGCTCATGCTGGATTTCTGCTGGGTATCGTTTTCACACCATAATACCCATAATACAAATACGGAAAGCAGCGTTGCCAACTCTGGAATGTTGAATTGCTACATTCATCTACATTACATTACATGTCACACAAACTATATATAAATTTGTGTCTGCGACAGCTGTGTGTGTCATGTGTGTCGATTTTCAAGCTATAGCTGGAAAACGGTAAAAAAAATGTGGGCAAATTTATAGGAATAAAATAAACTTCAATAAACACGCTCGCGCTTCCAAATCAAAAGAAAAATATACCCATTGATCAAAAGCTAAGCAATCCAAGAAATCCAAGTATGCATGATGTAGACGACAAGAGTTTGGTAAATAGCGGGAATGGTGTAAAGAAATGAAAAAGCTGAACGTAGTTAAAATATGTAATATTGTAATACAAAGGCCCAGTAAAGGACAACCTGGACAACGTAGTTGTTACAGGCTACAGCGGGATAGTACAAGGACGGTTAAATTGGGACCAGCAACGGACAATTAACGAGTTATTCTATACATTTTTTAAGGTAGTTGGAACCATTTAATTTAAAAAGGAAATCATATTTAAGAATCTAAGTTTGAAGAAATTTTATGTTAAAATTCCAAAAAATTTTAGTTATGTAAATGTATAGAAATATAAAGTTTCTTAGCATGAATCATTGAATAGCTCAAAAACAAAATCTTCGTAATTCATTGACAAACTTTACAGTTTTGAAAAATTGTTAGAATTAAAACAAAAAAAGCAATAGCGAACATAAACATCAAAAGTAGTTCAAGACAGGCGAAAACAGTGTCAGCAAATAGTAAGCACGTTCGTTTCTCACTGCTGGCGCTTCCTTTTTGTGTATATATATGGATTGAATAACATTACGCTTACTTACATCCGCTATGTCGTTTCGTCGTCTGCTATCATCTTTAAGAAGTAATATCGAATTTTTATATATCTCTTTATTCATTTTTAATGTAATCATTAAAATTATTCTAATTGTTACACTTTTATATGAAAATTCTATCTTAAATTTGATATGCAATAATTTTAAAATTATCTAAACGTGATTTTTTATCAAAATATTCTTTTTTTTCTATTAAGATCTGCTTATTTATGATTTTAAACATCATAAGTACAAATTTTTAATATTTTTTGGTCCTAACAATTACCTTCAGATGCGTGACTGCATGGCCAAGAACTGCATGTCTAGAAGAGGTAGCAGTAGAAAAAATATGAAGCAGTTAGAGTGGGAAAGAAAAAATAAAGTTGCCATCACATTTCACAGGTAAATTATAATCACCTGTTTTATTTATAAGTCATTAAATTAGCAAAATTTATAAACCATATTATAATATTCAGATTTCCCAAAGATCCTTTGAGAAGGGAAACCTGGCAAAACATAATGGGCCTAACAGACCAAGTACTTCCTGCTAAAGCTGCTCTTTGTTCTATGCATTTTCGTGCAAATCATATGGACCGCACATCTCTGAGCTGTGTCAGGTTAAAAGCTAATGCAGAGCCTTTTGTAAATATATGTAAAATATTAAAATGTGAAGAATTATTAAAAAAATTCAAATAAATAATTTGCTTTTATCTTTTTAATAGAACGATATTCAAGGTATGAGTGAGTATCCAAGGGAGGGAATGGAAATACCTCATGAGACAGCAAATATAGTAAAAGGTATATACAAACTTTATAGATCCAAAATAAATATATATAAAGTGATAAATTATTTTAATCATAAAGACAATCTAGAGGAGCAGATAAAAACTGATGGAGCATCATCAATGGAAAATAGACCATATTCTCCAGTTAAAACAGAAAAGGATGTGCAATGTGTTTCGGATGAAAGTATGTGTATCTAAGTTTTTTTATTTTAACTCTTTTGATATCTCTATTTTATAGTATTTTCTATTTCTTTATATACAAAGTTAGCCAGATAAAATGACTCAGACCATGGACATAAAATGCTTCTTAATTTTGTAACTATAAGAGATAGTAATTTTTATTATAAGACCTTTTTGAATGCAAATCATCAGACACTTCAAAAAGGTTTTATAACAAAAATTGCTATCTTTTATAGTTATGAACTTAAGAAGCATTTTATGTCCATGGTTTGAATCATTTTATCTACTTAACTTTGTATATAAAAAAGTAAATAATAATTTATATTATTTGTTCTATGTAACATTTAAGCTATAATGTTTTACATAGTTTTTAAGTCACATTTGGATTTAAGTTCTAATCATTTTTGTTATTATAGTACTAAATAAGAATTTGTCTGAAATGAATGTATAATAACAAATTATTTTAATCATATATAAAGGCAATCAACAGGAAGAGATAAGTACTTATACAGCATCACAGTTATATGATGAGCACTCTTATGCAGGTGAGCAGGAAGTGAGTGAACCTCATGTTTTGGGTAAAGGTTAGTACCAAATTTTTTTTCTTTAATTTTTTAAATATTAATTGCAGATTCAGACTTTAAATTTAATTACTAACCATTTGAGTCCCAGGGGCTCTTGAAGAAACCCTGTTAAAGAATCCCAAACAGTGCAACCGTGCCTTCTCTAAATTATGAGAGAAAATCTACACAGTGTTATTACGCTCGAAATATGCTGGGTTATCTAAGATATAACATCTGAGTAGTGCGATCGCACTGCTTGGGATTTTAACAGTTAAGCAAGTAATGTTGCTTTTACACATACATATTTTTAGATTGTTTATTCATTGGACTCATTGCCAGTAACATTAGACTAAAATGTTATAAATTCTGTAAGGATCTTAAAGAGTGGTTTAAAAATAAGAAATTTTACTTTATTTACTAATAGCAAATTATTTCTAGAAGATGCGATTCACATTCTATCGCGTTACCGTTTATAGCAGTACACGAAATTAGTTGCCTTTTTCAATAACTTTGTAGAATAGAACCGCTGTGTTCTGATAGTAATGGAAGTTCGACTTTACAGAGTTATTAAAAAGAAAAACTAATTCTGAGCACTAATTTATCAATACTAATTTTAATAATTAATATTTATACACAAAAATATACAGTGGTTCATTCCATTGAATTTAACAGTTTTCAATCAATTACTAAAGTGAAGCTTGTTAGTGCACTAAACATTGACTCCAGAGGGTGATAGGGATTGAGAATAGTTCCATTTAACAAACTTGAGCAGTTGGACTATTTTCCAACTTGAAAAAATTCGATTTTTTACATTTTTCAATAGTTTAACATGTCTATGTTTGTTTAGTAAATTAAATACTTTAATTTAATCATAATATGTTAATTTCACTTTATTTAGTGTATTAACATTTGGATTTATTTAAATTTTTAAGTAATTGTATAAAAAAATCACGATAAGCAAACATATCATGTTTCTTTAATATAGAAAGTTGAGGTATTATAGGGAAAATACTATAATGATTGGAAATAATTATTAAACAACTGAAAATAAAAGAAAATTTCAAATTAAAGATAATTATAATTTCTCGGGACTACTTATCTTAAACATGTCTACAAAATTATAAAAGCCGTGTGTAACTTGTCGAACTATTACGGATTGAGTACAAAAAGATTTCTGTATGTTCCTAAATAAAGAAAATCTTTGCATTCGAGCAGGGATCACGTGTCTCTCGACGCCAGGAAACCGTTAGGCAATATCTCGTGTATGGCAGTCGCTGCTTGCGTCTAAAAAAATGTAGCACTAATTATATATTTTATTTTGTGTAAATAGATTCATAAATTGTTTTTAATTTATTTTAATAATTTATGTATTTTATTTTCCATTGTAATATTACTTCTCGTAATTTGAATTCACAAGAAAAATTTTATTGTAATTGTCGCATTCACTAATTTCAATCACGTATATAAAAATAATTTCTGTATATTATTTTATTGATATTTAAGGGAACTATTTATTGATTGATGTCTTTTTAGGTTCTCCAGTCACTGTAAAGAAGACGACCGAAGATAAAGGTGTTAACGTTTCACCTCATTTATCTGAAAATACACCACGAAAAGTGTTCTTAAGAACAGTTTTGAAAAATACCAAGTTGAATTTAACTAAGAAAATAAAAACACTTCAACAAAAACAAAGGAGATTGGTAAAACGTTTAGCTAAAGCAAAGGAAGTTTCGAGATCTCTGAAGCAGAGCAATCTTATCAATATCCAACAATTGGAGAATATGATAGACTTGGGTAGGTTCTACAATTATGTATTAAAGTGAACACTTATAAAACAACAGAAAATCTCTACATAAGCAATATTAAGGACACATTAAGATTTCGCGTATACTTTTTTTTTTCAAAACGGACGTATGCAATCGTAAGCAAGAAATTTAATACCTACCTATCTCTCCTAAAAATGATAAGAAACGGTATAAATATATCAGGAGCGGGCCTGGTTTCAGTCAGGTGTCATTACATACAATAAAACAATGTGCAAATCTTTTAAATTATTCATTACTATACTACGTTCATTAATTTTTGATGAAATAGCAATCAGTACATAGAATACATGAATAAAAAATTTAATAGTTATGTATAAATTTAGATGATAAAATTAATAACGATTATGAAATTATTGCTAGTAATACACTTGATGTTTTAGTTAATTGTACTAATGCAACATTGAAAATTCTAATAGGCTGTTTTGTAATTGTTAATGATTTGTTAAATAAAAAATTAATTTAGTCCAATAAGCATTAACAGCTTTGTTCGAGCATAATATTGAGACTCTTGGATGTAGTTTTTATTCAAATAATTTTCGCACAAACTTTTTACGCCTCATCATATAGGAAAAGGTGACCGTTTTTCTTAATTCGTGCTACACGTACTGAAATTAACACAGAGAACGCCACGGAGCTTACTAATGAACTAAAAATAAATTCATCAGTTGTGATTATACACCATAACTTATCTGTTATAGATAATATTTCAACATATATATGTAAACATAATAAAAAATTAATTATGGCTTCACTGGCGATCTTTATAAAACTAGCGTGGCATTCAATGTATTAATGCGCAATTGTCAAGGAGAATATAAAACAATCATTAATGATAATTGCAAAATGAGACAATTAGTATTATTAGTATTTGTATGGAGAATTTGAACGTGCAAGGCTTAAAACTAAAATAAATTGACATTGAAACTAGTAGCCGCGTGCTCTGATACAGGGGCAGAAAATACTGGTGATAACTGCCAGAAATTTTTGCAAAATTCAATCAAAATCGGTTTATTCTCTAAGGAAGATTTAGCAATAGCTCCAAAAAGGTAAAATCGTAAACTGTTGATTTTTTTTTTATTTATATAAGTAAATTTATCTTGGTATTACTTTTAATAACTAATAATGGGGCTTTTTAAAGATTAACTCTACTTTTAATAAACTTTACAATTTGTATGGCTCTCGTCTTACTACTGTTCTACCTTTAAATCTGATTGAACAACTGCTTGTTTTGACTACTAATTTGTGTCGTGTATTTCAGTTTTATAATTGTTTTTCTTTAAACTATCCATAGTTTTTAAATAAATTAGGTACAGTTTAAAATAAATTTGCACAGACCTAAAACAATTAATTAATACGTTAGGTTATACTCATAATTAATTTAAATGTATTCATTTAGGGACTGAATCTCATACCGATGAAGAAAACTGAAGCGAACTTGCGAAAACCGGTGAAGATTTGGCAGAAGAGAGGAAGTATGAGCTATTAAGGAAAATTCTAAATGCCAATGATCCTACCAAATACCAACCTGTAAAAAGATGATCTTATGATATGGAAGAGAATTCTGAGTAAATATTATTATCGCTTTTATAGTTTACTCGTATTTGGATCTTTTATTTTAAACAGTTTTGAAAAGGGTCCATCATAAAGAATTCCAACTGCCAACTCTTCTTGCCAGGATCTTATTAGTTGCAACCTATTATGATGATAAATTATGTTTTTTGGTCAATAATGTGTTGGGTTATACATTATTGAAAACCAGTGAAAATAATTTTTTATGTTTTTCCATGCAGGGTATGTATCTTCTCTTTTTGATCTAATATGGCGTTGTAATGGGAAAAAAGTTTGTAAAATTTCTGTTAGTTTCGCTGCTATGGTCTTGTAGAAAGAAATTAAGCTTCGATGTCACAAATTAAAAGACACAGTCTCGAAGTCCATAATATCGAACGAAAATTCTGAAGCATCGAATATATTTTAGTATTTATATAGTTTTGAGCAACTTCACCCCCCCCCCCCCCTCTCTTTACATTGATGAAATGAATACATCTATTAATTTGGAGCTGTGGATTTTCGCAGATTCTATCCCTACATGTTTTATGATATGATTCCAATTTGTTACCAAATATTAGTCACTGATGAAGGAAATAACATCATTTTTATTTAAATATTTATTGAATTGCCTTGAATGCTCGTTGTAATCAAGATTGTTTTTGCAGAAATTCAGAATTGCTTGATGCTGTCCTTGCAGTAGCTAGCAGAATAAGAAGCGAATAAGACTTATGTAAATATGTACAAGATGAATGAGGTTGTAATAATTGAGAAATATAGTATCAATAGGCACAAACATAATATTTTTTATATTTTACGGGGCTGCAGTGTGTTTGGAAATAAAAATACCATCTTGTTAGTATTCTTAATTAAGTAGAATACAAATTTGAGCAGATTTTTAAACTTATCTTTATTGCAAACATAAACTGTGTATACTAGAATTTGTACATTTTATTAGGATATATATTAAAATACTAGACTTGGCAGTAGGTTTCTTTTGCACTTTATATTTGTATTTCATAACATACGAAAAAACGAGAACAGTAAAGTGAGTTTGGTATATTGAATATATTTTATAGAAATATTCTAATTCTCATGTCAGTCTCTCTTGAGTGTGATCTGTATGGAAAATTTTGCAATTGTAAAGAATTCTCATATAGTGCCCGTCTATTCCTGATTGTTTCAATCTAACTTTGGTTTGTGCTGATATTATCTAGGATAACTGTACAGTTTAAAAAAAAGGCCTTAATATATATAACTAAGATATTTTTTTATAGATTTACATAAATCATTAATTACCTATTTATACAGGGTGACACACACACACCCTGTATATTGTGAGTATTATTGGTATAAATATATCAATAATAATATTCACCCAATCTTACTTTTGTAATGTTGGTATATATTATTAAATTGTAAATTTATAATGAAACGATTAATTTAAAATTGACAGAAATTAAATTCATATATATTTTTAAATAAATTGTTTACTAATAAAAGTTATAAAAAAAATTTATCATTTTTTTATATTCCTAAAATGTATATAGAAACAAGTCATTTGCTTTTCGTTTTCTATAGTTTTTGTTTCATTTTTTATTTCCACTTTCTGTTAAATATTATGGAACTTCTTGTAGAATTTCATCTCGTGTTGCACTTGTAAGTTTTCTGGATTCAAAATAAATACAAACAAATGATATATGAAATAAAGTTATTACCAAATTTATATAGCCATGTATATGTATATGCATATACATATGCCGCCGTTAGGTATATGGCATTTGTGATACATAAAGTTATGAAAGCACAGTAAGATAGAAAATTAGTTGACCATAGAAACTACTACAATAATAAGAAATAGAGTTGACTGATTCTTTATTATCATTGATGTTCAAGGATGTTTTTAAAAGATTTAACTAGGAAGTAAGTAATAATCTTTATACTTAATTTTTATTTGAAAAATTTTATTGTATTTTTTGATTTCTGTTTTACATTATAAACTATAACATTTTCTGCAATAATAATATATTAATAAACAAACAAAGAAAACTAGCTCTATATAAAACCATTATTTCAATGGCAGCATCCAGTAGAGGTAACAGCTATGGGGCTTTTATTTCTCTCATAACTAATATATATATATATATACACACACATAACAAGTGAAAATTTCAAATTTTCAATGTACCTTTTCCTATTATTTTTTCAGGGAGCCCATAAAACTTTGTTAAGTAAAATGGTTATGCAATATATTTAGAAATGCTGCAGACAACCTTTAAATGAATTTAGCACTTGGAATGTTTTCACTGGGCTGTTGGTCTTGGCACATAGAAAACGTTTAGGAAAAATCACTCTTAAGGGAATTTGCACTTAGAAAGTTTGAAATTACTACTTTTAATTTTTTATATATGTAAGTTATATATACCCAGATAGCAATTTTATAAAGCTTTTGGTACTAGATTTAAGCTGTCATAATGACAGTATTTGATCAAAGCGCGTTAGTGGCTTAGGCTTACAATATTTCGCATTCATAGAATATTAGTACATAATAACAAAGTGTTGATTCAACATGCTTAGCTATTTGATTATAGGTAAATTTTCATATTGTTCGTATCACAATGGTTGTGCTATTAAATGTCTAGGTGGATTTTCAATTTCTTTCTTACTTTGTATCAAATGTAACTCAATTTTTTGTGCTAATTGTTCACCTGTTTCTTTCCTTGCTAAAACAATAATAGTTTTTCAATATATATTGCTTTGAAATGACTGTTTATTTGTACTGTAATTTGTTTACTTACATTCATAATGCTTGAATGTTTTAAGAAGTACAGCTCGCAAAGTATTTATAGTTTTTTCAATTGCATCTTTGATATTTCCCTCCAAATGTATATGAGCAAGAAATAATGCAGCAAATAAATCACCTGAGCCTGTGTAGCTAACTGGTATAAGTGGTATATCAATTTTTAAAATTGATTCATCTGAAAAAGAACAGTGGAGAAACTCAATATACGCATTATAGAGTAGTATTTAATATTCAAGCTTCCTTAAATACTAATATATTACTCAAAGTATTAATAATACCTTTTACAGAGCTAACGATTCCCATTAGTTTATCATTCTGGTCCAAAACTTTGGTGGAGGATATAGCGATAATTTCAGGTCCTTTTTCATGCAATTCTTTCACACCCTTTAGAAGTTCTTCAATGCTATCAGTTTTCCTTCCTGTCAATAATCTGTAAAGTATTGTTTATTAATCATTGATGGAAAAATACATAAAGAATTGATATACTTACTCTAATTCAAAATAATTTGGTGTCAGTATATCAGCGAGAGGCACGATTTCATTTTTAAAAATATCTGTTAACTCTTCAGGTACATACATTTTTCCATTATCACCCATTACAGGATCACATACTAAAAATCAAGTATTATGATAATTTTATATTAATACATGCAATGTATTATTTCAATATAAATTTTTAATGTTTAATATACCATATATTAAATTAGGATTTTTTGCTTTTAAATCATTGACGAGTGATGCTACTCGTTTAAGAAAAGAAACGGATCCTATATATCCAGTCAATAAATGTGTATAATTATCTAAATTATTTTCGGATAACCCAGTCACTAAATTTTCTGTAAAATAACTGAATTTAAATAAATGAAAATATATTACCCCTGTAGCAAAATGAGTCCCAGTGTCATCAAAATGACAAGATTTTTGGTCATAATAATATTAAAATTACAATTTTTGCTATTGGAGTATATATATTATTAACGCATTGACTACCAACTAGGAGATAAGTCATAGTTTATGTTATTATTCAGAACACCTATTATGATGAATCATTTCAGACTCTATCCAGGAAGGAAAACTAAAAATTAAGGTTGGCTTACATCAACAGATATTCTTTTTAATCAATAAGAAAATATAAATGTGCAGAGTTTATAGTAAAAATTAAAAAACAAAATAATATTTGTATTGTTTATGATCCTTAAGAGTACTGTGGCAGTCAATGTGTTAAAGATAACTGTGCAAAAGTAATAATCTTTACCTAGATCGCTATCATCCAATACTTGGCCTTTAAAAACTTTATAGCCAGTATGATTTGATAGTTGTACAGAATTAATAGCATCAACTTCGAAACCTAAAAGCTAAAACAATCTATCAATAAGAAATTTTACTGAATTTGACAAATGTCATTAAGTAAAACTAAAGAATGTTAAATAAATAAATTATACGAATATTAATATATAATCATATTGCTTTTAACATAATTAAATAAACTTACCTGAAGGGGGAATGTGGCACTTTTATTTCCTACGTAACCCGAGACAACATGACTTTGAATAGAAAGGACACGTGGATTTTTTGAACAAGACATTTTGTTCCGTCACTGTAATAGCACCAGTCAATATCTATATCTATTTAAGACCGTTTCGAAGTTCTTTTTATTCTTCGTACAAATCACAAACACCGTAAAAGTGAAGTTAATATACAACTGCCAAACTGTTCTGTTAGTTTATTTATAGAGATGTGCATAATATGTATATTACATGGCCTAATTCCAGAATAATTAACAATTGTCCCTTGGATTCTGTATAATTAAACAATGTTGTCTGTTAACGTTATCTAATTACAATGTATGAAACTATCATATATGTACGTACATACTTAGGTCACATCACATGGAGGTACATACTACAATAACCATATAATAATATGAAATTGCACAGGGGCAAATGTTCATCGTTCATTGTTATTCACTGTTTTTCAGTGTTAGAGGCGCCCTCACGGTAACATTATCTGGTAATGTACAACTGTATAGGCTTAGCCGGCTTAGCTAATGTAGGTAATGTGTGTTATCACTGATTTTCGAAATTACTTGAAAGGGTACATTATTCTCTTTTTAGAAGCCGTGTATATTTCTTCTATACAAAATTTTCTAACTCTAACTTGTCGTGAGATATTTGCCAGGCCATTTATAGATGCACATCCTGTATAAGCCTCTCTTTCTCTCTCTCTCTCTCACTCAAAAGCTTTTCAAAACCCTCCTTTTCATTTTTTAAATTCATCCCGTCGTTTACGAGATACTTCGATTTAAAAGAAAACGTGTATAGTATACTGTAATAATTTCTTACGTAATGTAAAGATAACAAGATATCACAAATTCTAGATAACATATCATATTGATTAATTACGGTAGCATTGATAATAAATTAAGGCAAAGTTCAAGATATTATTGATACTAAAAGCGCTGTTAAACATAACAAGCTCTTTAAATTATTATAAATATACCAAATAAATTAATTCGAATAAATTCTATAACATTATCTATAATAGCATAAGATTTCAAAGTCATTTAGAAGATATAAAGTATAAATTGTCTCAATCGTTTCATTAACAGAAATTACTTTTAACTTTAATATTTTCCCGTACAGTACATGCATGTAAGAAAAAGTACACATGTTCTGTAAAGGTTTTTATTAATTGTGTAGTAATTTTCTACAAATGCTTAGGGGGGTCAATATAACTTTTATTCTCACTTCAAATTATACAATTACAGACTTAAATTTTTATAACGTTAGTTCATTCATGTGATTGATTAATTTCAAGTGAAAATTGAAATTTTTTATGTATAAATACATATTTGGTAGTGAATCGAGAGATCATCTCGAGATCGTTCTAATAGTAATCTGTTTTACCCTTCGACTTTATCCATTTTACCGTTAAAGCAGTGCTCAACGTTGAAGTTATTCTCAATGACGTTATTTTAGTTATTTTATACTAGTGATGTTTCTTAAATTGCATGTGGCGTAAGTGGCGTTTCTGCTAGATGGAAAAGTATGGCGACGTGGGTCAACGAAAGGTTTCATCGTGAAGAAAATACCGACAGTACCAATGGAAATTTTGATAATATTCTTGTGACACATGATTTGCAAGATTGCATAGATGACAGTTTGGATTTACCCAGTTTTGGCAAAGTTTATCAACAAACAAATGATTTTGATTATAAAAAGTGTGTGGAAGATAATTCTTCTATGAAAGAGAGGCTACTTGATGACAACACTGGGTATGCTTATTTCAATATCTTTCTATATTTAAACTTCAATTAATTAGTAATAAATATTTTTACACCGCTTTAAAATTGTATTTTATTATTGAAAAATTCTATACATCATTCAGCTTTACTCAACAGAAAATTATATTCCGTTTGTGGTGGCCTTTCCTTATAAGGACATTACATATTTTGAAATTGGACCTTTAAATCCTATATCTTTATCAACCCATCGTCAATGTTTAAAATAAATATTTTTACAATGTATTTAAGTTTTTTTATTATATTATTTTATTTGAAACATTATCATAAATTTCAAATCTGATGACATTCAAACTTTATTAATTTTGTAACAAAAGCAGTTTGGAGAAGCTATGTAAGAAACTAATTTTTCTCAGATACATTCATCATACTATTAGCCATGATCAGATCTATATGCGAATACATCCTGGGCAAAATAATTCTATGCCAGATGATCCATCTCATGCAATTATTACCATTGAAAGCACTGATCCAGATACAAATCAAAAACATATTAGTCGATATACCTGTGAATATGATGGTTGTACTCGTTCATATAGTACAGTTGGAAATTTACGCACTCACATGAAAACTCACAAAGGTAATGTAACACTTAGCTTATTCTAATTGTATGTTATTTCTATACAATTAACTATGTTTCTTACTATAATGTTTTACTGTAACAATTAAAATGTTTACTAATTTACTTATTTGTCACAATAACAAGCATTTCTAACTAGTTGCTTCTTCAGGATTAATTGAAGGTAGGAAACTAGTGCTGTTTTAAAAATTAAATGAATAATTAAATATAATTGCAGTTACTAACTATATTTAAAACTATTATTATCATAAGAGGACTATTGCCTTAAATTGCATGATTTACCCAACATAATCAAATAGGGCATACAGCATTTTTAAGAGTAGGGAATTCTCCAAAATTTCAGGCGAATATCGGTTTAAATGTACAGAGCCTGGTTGTGGCAAGGCATTTCTTACATCGTACAGCCTAAAGATCCATATTAGAGTACACACAAAAGTTAAACCATTTGAATGCAATCATAATGGATGTGAGAAGGCATTCAATACCCTTTACAGACTGAGAGCTCACCAAAGACTTCACAGTGGCAACACCTTTAATTGCGAAGAGACAGGCTGTGTTAAGTTCTTCACTACTTTAAGCGATCTCAAGAAACATATTCGTACTCACACTCAAGAAAGACCTTACAAGTATGTTCCTCTGTACTCCATTTACTCTACCCCGCAGACTTGTTTTTTGCACTTCTAGAAGTTAATACAAAACAAAGTGAAAAGATTGCACATGCAGATATTTTCCACATGTAATTTTTTTCAAAATGGAAACAAACAAAAAATAATTATTAGTATTCTAGGAATATATTTTAATATCTAAAGTTTATTTGATAAATAAATAATAAAGATAATCATATTTTAATCAGCTTTACATTATTTTTTTGAAGGTGTAGAGAAAAGGGATGTGGAAAAGCTTTTACAGCCTCTCATCACTTAAAAACTCACAAAAGGATACATACTGGAGAGCGTCCATATTTGTGTACACAAAATGATTGTAAAAGATCATTTACTACAACTCATAGTTTAAAAAGCCACTTAAAGACTCATAAAAAATTAAGCAATGAAAGAATCGTAAGTATTTTAGCAATAAGGAAATATCCTTTCTGAATAGTTTTAAAAATATGTATTTTTTTTAGCAGCAGAAAGAATCAATATTTATTAAATCTAAGAACCAAAGACATAATATGCTGGGAATAGCAGCAGCAAGTGAAGATAATGATAAAAATGCAGCTGTGACATCTATTACTATAATGCCCATTAATTCTGGTAACGATCAGAATAATAGTAGTTTAGATTATATGGCACCTGAAAGTGAAGATACTGCTATACCAACAGGAGCCTTTAGCATTTTAAACAAAACATCAGTTAACAAAGAATTACAATACAGCTCGGATAAGGATGAAGAAAGGAAATCAAAATTAACAGATGTACCATATATTTCTATGATAGATACTATTGGTGAAGAAAATTATAATGGGCAATCTATTATTGATGAATATAATCCGAAAAAATTTAATGCTGTTGATAATATAAATATTGTACAAAAAAACTTGATGAATGTTGAAAATACTGAAAATATTCAATATTCTTCAATGTCTACAAATAATATGTTGAATAATTCAACTGTAGATCAGCTTGAAACTAATTCAATGAATCTAGAGCAAAATATTTTACAGCATGGTTTACAGAAAACTATTGCACATATTGCTGAAAACACAGAATTTATAAACAATTCAGAATCATACAGTATTGAATCTATTATTTCTGATAAAGACACCTCGAAAACTAATCAAGAGCCAACTATTATAGTAACACATAACAGACAAGAATTATTTAATAATAGATTAGAAGGAATTCCATATACCAATGAAGAATTGGGTCAAAATAATAACATGAAAAATTCGGCATTATTAAATTCTGTTATCAATGGACAATCTGAAGCTCTTGAATTGGCAATAGCATCCGAAGAAGAATTTCCTTCACCATGGATGGATGTAATGGAATTAGCTAGTTCACCTACTTTAAAGACACAGCCTTGGCCGGAAATAAATGCATTTCCAATAGCAGTTCAGTCTTTCGTTGATTTGATAGGACCAGAACCCTATCCGCTAGAGGTAGGGAATCCACTACAGTCAGCTTCACTGTCTCCAGAAATTTTTGATAATATAGATATAGGGAATATTGTAATAAGCGAAGAAAGTATTAGTTTGGAAAATACTGAAAATTCTTTGAAAAAAGAAAATGGAAAGATTAAAAAACGAAATATACTACAAGAAATTACAGCTGAGGCAGATATTTGTAATTGTGAAAATTGTCAATGCAACCATTTGCAAGATTGCCAAAAAAGTTCAACCAATGAATGTACAATTAATAATCCGAAAAAGGAAGTACAGAAAAAAATTGTTAGTGATTTTGTCTCATCATTAAAAAAAGATTGTTGCTGCAATGAAGAAACATCTGCCAGTTGTAATACATGTTGTGTGGTGATCTGTTTAAAAACTTTGCAGCAAATGCAAGAAATTTTTTATCGTGCTTGTTGCAAGAGTAATACTAATTCTTGTGATAAAGAAAAGCTTTTAACATCTTTAATGAAAAGTGCCTTGACCAAAAATAAATGAAGCTACACTTTTACAATTACCTAGTCACATAAAGCAATACAATTTTTTAGTAAGAAAACGTGATTTACAACGTACCTTACTAGATGTTTTATAAAATATAAATCGCCTCTGTAGCAAGTTGAAGCATAAACAAGATAATTAATATCCTTTAATGGTATTATACTATAAAGTGCCATATATTTTTGACTTGGCTATTGTTAAAAACGTATTTCTATTAAAATTTAACCATTGTTAATATAATTAAAAGATTTATAGTATCTTGTCAAAAATTTGCATAAATTTTTTTATGCTAATTTTAATTCAGCAACGTTTTATTTATTCACTTTAAAATGATAGAAACCTCTAGTGTATTGGAGTGCATACAATTAAAAAATTATAATATTTAATGAACATTGCGCTCAAATATTTGTATAGTAGTATTTGACATTAATTAATTAATATGTTTACAAGAAAATTGTATGATTACACCATTCTGTATTTTGTGAAAACAATGTTTTGTCTTGTCATTATTTAGACAGTTATGTTTTTAAAGTTTTTACACATTTTACATTGATCATGTTGTTTTAGCGTGCAATTTATACAATTTAGTCAATCATAAACCATGAAAGCTTTTGTGTATTTTACTGTAATATTGAAACAACAAATTAGAAATAATAAATAATTTATCAAATTTTGTAATTCTTATTTCTCTTTAACTTGCATATGTATACAGGATTTCTCATTCTAATTAATTCAGTTAAATATCTTGAAAAAGTATAAGAAAAAAATGCAAACTTTTAAAGTCATAAATCCCATAAATTTTTGGATTAATTATAATACATTTATATAGTGCTTTGGAAAGTTTTTGGAATTTTTACAAAATAATTTTGCTTTCCTTCCAAGCTTCTTGAGATATTTGGTTGGACGAATTAAAATAGGGGAAACCCTGCATAGGTATAATAGAATTTTGTATTGAAAGTGTTTTATTTTATAAATAAAATCCATATAAAAACAGATTAATATTTTTTATTACTGCATTGTTATACAGTGACAATTTATATAAGATTTCTAGGACTTACCGACAGTTTAAATTATTTTTTATGACTTCATTAACTTATGCAGTAGCTAGTACAAGAGCTTCTGCTACTTCAACGGCTATCGCAGCAGATGCTTTGTCCTCCTCTGATGATGCAGAGGCAAGTTGTTGCTGAGCTTTGCTCAAAATATCTCTAGCAGCAGAGCCATCCAAATGCTCTACCGGATGAGCTTCTTCGGCTAAAATCTATGAATCAAAATTGTTTATCAGAGCTTATGCAATTGTAACAAAAATATTGTGAAATTTACCTGTACGCTGTTATCTTCATTAATTGTGATGGAACCTGATGAGACAAATACTTTTTTTGTTTCACCACTTTCTTCGTATACAGTAACAACTCCTGGCTTGAGGACAGCTAACGTTGGTACATGTTTAGGCAAGATACCAAAGGAGCCAGAAAACGATGGTACATCTACTTGTCGAATTACACTTTGATCATAGAACACCTAATGCCAATTTTTAATTATAAATATTGACTTTGATTAAAATTCATTAAGTTTTCAGTTAATTTGTTATTGACTAATCTTTATGAATTAATAATTGCTAGTTTACCTGATTTGCTCCAGCAAATGTAAATTTCATCTTATCACTAACTGCAGGAGCATCAGCATAGGATCTTGTTTGTGTACAAGAATACCTTAAAACAGGTCGCAACGATCGCAGAAAGGTATTCATGTTGATGTTCTAAAACAACATTTTTGCAATTATAAGAACATTAGCTAGTCAAAGAGTGGACATTAAGGCTGTTACATCACAAGAAATCTATGTATAACCTCAATCACTGTCTTTTCATAAGTTTATAGTGCTTACACGAAAGTTATGTGGATAAAGGGACTTGCATTAACTGAATAATTTAAATATAATCAATGGAAAATATTATTAGACTTACTGTCGGCTTAATTAAACGCTTTATATGTTAAAACTAGGTGAAAAATGATAATTCTAGCCAAACTATACTTACGTATAGAACTGGTTAATTTAAAGTCGTCTGACTGAAGGTAGATGGTTGCGTGCGTGTTGCGTTGCGTTTGTGTTGCGGTTGAAAAGAGCAGCGGAAAGCACGTCTACCACTACGTGGGCGCGCGTTTCCCCACTACAATCACAAATATTATCAGTGTTACCAGATACAGTAATGAAGGCGCGCTCATTCAAACGGCTAAAATTAATGTAATCAAATACAATTTATTCTTAAAGAATGAATACATTTCATTTTATCGATTGATTGTTAGTCGTATTTCGCTTTGAAATGTCTTTTTCTATAACAGTGCACGCTTTCACATGAGCAGTAAATTTTTATTGATATATAACTAAATTTAGTCATTATTATTGTATTAGGCAAGAGAAAAATTATTTTATTCAAGTTTTATTAGTATTTTTAGAGCACTTAAACTATATAATCGCTGAAATTTTCAAATTTAACTATAGCAATTTTTTAGATTTGTATCGTATTAAGGCATGACTTTGTATACATATACACTTGCATGGACGTGCACTTTCAAAATGCAAGCGAGGTGTAATGCTGATCCACTATTCATTACTTCAAGATATTCATTAGTCATCTAATTTCTGAAGGTTTTCTCACTTTAGCTTATCAAAACTAAATGCAAATTGGATTTGTGATCTTTGTGGATTTATGTGTTTGTGTGTGCGTGAAATTTGTACAATCTTTAAAAGGAAATAATTATTATCAATATGAATCCATTATTTCTCTAATATGTATTAAATAACCATTAAAAAAATAACAAAGAACGGATTAATTTAATTTTCAGTTAAATTTATTTCTCCATGATTTTCACTTGCAATCCAAAGATCCAAATTTGGATTGTAACCCCCCCCCCTTTTAGCCATCCAATTATTCTTCTTA